>NC_057734.1:35804612-35859948 GCF_004010195.1 Chiloscyllium plagiosum
TCAGTCAAATCCATCGAACTCAGCACCGCCTTCCTAACCTGCAATCTTCTTCCCGACCTCTCCGCCCCCACTCCCGTCTGACCTATCACCCTCACCTTGACCTCTTTCCACCTATCACATTTCCGACGCCCCTCCCCCAAGTCCCTCCTCCCTACCTTTTATCTTAGCCTGCTGGACAAACTTTCCTCATTCCTGAAGAAGGGCCTATGCCTGAAATGTCGATTCTCCTGTTCCCTGGGTGCTGCCTGACCTGCTGCGCTTTTCCAGCAACACATTTCCAGCTATGATTAGTTTCAAAACTAGTGACCCTTCTTCACAAGTTTCATTCAAGATTCGAATGAGCCAAGTTCTTGGCTAACCCTCCTATACAGTATTTGAGTGCTGCACCATGATGGGGGGGGGGTATCCTTTTGGATGAGACCCTGAGGCCCATTTTACCAGCCTCTCCAAGGTAATATTTTATAGGGGTGAGGGGCATTATTCAAGGTGACCCAGTTAATATTTCTCCTTCAATCCACCTCAGTGAAACAGATTTTCTGGTCATTATCCCATTACTGTTTGTGGGAACTCAGTGTGCACCAAATAGCTAACACATTCCATGTAAACAGCAGTGACTACATTTTGTTTCCCGTAAAGTACTGTTGAGAAGTCATGTAGGTGTGAGAGGTGATGGTGAGAGACAACTTTTTCCTTTGAAATAAACTGAGTGGTTACATTTCTGACACATGTGGAGTGGTTTCGGCCGTGGAGAGTGAACTCGCAAACTTCTGACTCTTGAGACTAGAGTACTAGGGTTCTGAAGAAGGTCACTGAACTAAAAATTTTATTTCTGTTTTCTCTTTGCAGGTGCTGCCAGACCTGCTGAATTTCTTCAGCAATTTCTGTTTTCGGTTCCTCCCAGGCTTAGCGTTATCCATTCTACCCATTTGTTTGTTCAACTGTTGCTTTATTTCCACCCATTGTTTACTCCTCTCCATCTTCAGAATATATACCAGTCTTATTCTCGCCTCATTCAGTTCTGAAGCAGGGTCACTGGACCAAAACATTAACTCTTTTTTCTTTCCACAAATGCTGCCAGACCTGCTGAGTTTTCCCAGCAATTTCTGCTTTTGTTTGTTTTATTTGGATGGATTTGGTCATGACCTGGTTAATGGGGCCAACCTCGTGCCAAAGCCATTTTGTTAGACATTTCTACTCTTACCTGGACCCGATGTTCTGCTGGCAGCGTAGATTTTATTGCTGAGGTACATTTTAGTCTTTCCCCTTACTGTTCTGACGAATCACCTTCAAACATCTCGCACAATCAACATTGCCTGCTGCCATCTCACAGACCTTTATAGAAATCTCAATTTCTCAGTTATATTATTTAACTGGGTGAAAATGTAACATAGCAGGTGAATATCAATACAGCTAAGTGTGAGGTAATCTATTCTGGAGCATTAATGGTTATATTAGTGTTACTTCAGTGGTGACAAGTTAGGAAGAGTACAGATACAAAGATTTTGGTATCCATGTGCACAAATGTACACATTTGGAATATAGCTTGGGGAGCAGACATTAGGAAGGGCATATCTGGAAGCAATACAGATTCACCACAATGTCAATGGCGCTCCAAGGATTAGAGTGAGGAGTGATTGTGGGAACTGTCTGAAGTACAATATGTTCTAATTCGAGTTTTCTTTCGGATTTCCATAAAGCATTGATAGAGCAGATGGGAGAAAGTTGTCTTTAGACATTCAGGAGAGTTGTTAGGAAACACATTTAAGAATGATGGTAGGAGTGTAGATATCTCTCCCACGAACAGAGGCTGTAGATTCCTGATCAGCCAATAGTTTTAAAACTGAATCAATAGAATTTTGCTGGGACAGGGCAGAAAGGAATATGGAAGAGAGGTATTATTTGGTCCTCCTTGCCGCATGGGGCAGCAGTGAGTAGGTCACATGTTCCTGCTCAGCTGGTTGCAGGGAGGGTCCGTGTTGCGTTCAGCTGCTGGTCCTGGGAACAGCAGTTACTTAAATGTTACCTGTGCCTGGAGCTTTCAGACACAGGGCAGCATCATATACGTACTGGTGATAATGAAGCTGATGGGGAGATTGCACTCTTTACAATAAAAGCCGGAATGGATTGGAGGAAGGGAGTCGATTTAAAGCTGTATTGAAGTTAGAATACACAGTGGATTCACGTTTGCTAGCTCCATGAGGACCCAGTCGAACGCCTCTTTGTAGTATTGATGGACGGAACTAGAGATTGCAGCCCCCAGACTGGAGGTCAGTGAACACTACAAGGTCGGGTCACTGTGCATAGAGCTGCTTACATTGTAGTCATGTCCAGGAAGCGCTAACATTTAAACACAATCAGGCTGCTGTTGGATGTGGTCGCTTCATCGGAGTCTCGGTGTGAACCGGGTGGTTAAATAATTGCGGGTCATTCACCTTTTTAAAAAGGACGCTGCTCTGGCTTTAAAATGTTTGCAATTCTCTCAAAGCTCAGGTGGTAGCGCCGTCATCTAGAATCACGTTACGGGGTTCAAATGCCACTCGAAACTTGAATACGAGTTGACCTTCCAAGTTAGTATTGGAGTGCCTTTTTGGCTGATACCAGGGGCCTTTATGCCGCTCTCCCACCTCCTCTGACTATTTGATTGAGGAACGGGGCGTTATTCGAGGGACCCTGGTCAATATTTACCAATCAGTCCACAACGCTGAAACAGATTTTTCCGGTTATTAACACGTTGTTTGAGAATTTACTCGCACAAACTATATAATGTTTTCCATATAAACAGCAGTGACTATATTTCACTTTCTGTAAAGTACTTTTTAAGAAGTCATGTAGATGTGAGGGGTGATGGTGAGAGACCCCTCTGAAATAAATTAATAGTTACAACTCTGACACATTCCTGCAATGGAGGGGAGTGGTGTCTGATCGGAAGCTTAAACTCGCAAACTTCTGGATTTATATAGAGTCATAGATCATGCTCTGATTAGCAATTGCTAGGGTTTGGTTAAATACTTTATTGGATGGGGAGGGTCCGAATTGAACACGTGACTCCTTGTCAATGTAGTTGTGTCTGGGAAGTTTTTTGGGGGGGGGTTCAACTTTGCGTTTCACTACGGCACAGCTGTGTTGCAGTGGTCGATATTGACTGAAATGGGAAGTGTATCACACCCTATTGCTAAATACAAATGTAGGATTTGGGTCTAAAGGTTTCCACTTAGAGAGAGAGAGACACAAGGGAAAGTCTGACAACCAGCTACAATGCTTTAGTAACTGAGAGTGCCTGAGATCTAACTGATCCCTCATTGGATCGCGGTGGCTTAATTCTGGATTGTAACCACTTGAGGAAGCGTGAACCAATCAGTTAAACGGTTAATGTGGCCGAGGCAAGCGTAACTTTTTGAAAACACAACTGCAATTAACAAGAACAGATACTTTCACTTCCCACTTGAGAGAATTTTAAAGGGGAGGAGACGTAGCGTCAGGGAAAACTGACGTCACAAGAGAGCCCGCAGTTCATTGGTTGCTATTTAGCTGCTAATTTGAATACCAGTTATAAGTTCTATTAAGGTCAAAGGTAAATTGGAGAAATGTTTCACAGATATTAAAAACGAAAGGCCAATAAGAAACTTTAAATCAAAACCTATTTAAATAATTTGGAGATATAGGGCCAGGTGATGTGTTGTACGTGCATGATGTGGGAGCTGGTGGATCCCAGGGTGGTTCAGAGAACTGTAAGGAAGATGGGCCAACTGATCACTACACTATGGTATAGGAGGCCATTCAAGGGGGAGCAAATACTGCCTTGATCCTTTGCAATTCACCTGGTCCAGCAAGTCCACTGCAGATGCGATCTCCTTGGCCTTACAAGCATCCATGGAACATTTGGATAACAAGGATACGTTCCTCAGACTTCTACATATTGACTACAGCTCCACCTTCAACACCATAATTCCAACTAAACTCGTCTTCAAACTCTGATACCTAGGTCTTGGCTCTCCCCTCTGTAACTGAATCCTCGATTTCCTGATCCACAAACCGGGTTCAGTAAGAGTAGGTGACAACACCAGTTTTGCCATAACTCTCAACACCAGTACCCTACAAGGCTGCATACTCAACACCTACTACACTCCTCATATGCTCACAACTGTTACTACATTCCACCCCAACTCCATTTTCAAGTCTGCTGATGACACCATCGTCGTATGTCAGATCTCGAACAAAAAAGAAATTGAGGGCATGGCAAATGCTGTAAAGACACCAGCTTATGCAATGTCAGAAAAATAAAGGAGCTGGTCATTGACTTCAGGAAGCAAAGTGGACGGCATGCCCTTATTTGCATTAATGGTGTAGAAGTGGAGATCATCGAGAGCATCAAGTTCCTAGAAGTTATCATCAATCTGTCCTGGTCCACCTACGTGGACGTGATGGTCAAGAAAGCACAAGAGCACCTCTACTCCCTCAGGAGGGTAAGAAAATACAGCATGTCCACAAACGCTCTTACCAGAAATTTGCAAGTTTAAGCTTCAGATCAGGCAACACTGCCCTACATTGTAGGAATGTGTCAGAGTTGTAACTTTATTTCAGAAGACTTGTCTCTCACCATCACCTCTCACATCTACTTGACTTCTCAAAAGGTCTCAGAATACATTGCAGCGTGTTATGGCAACTGCTTTCCCCCAGACCATTAGGAACTGTAGAGTCGTGAACACTGCTCAGTCCATCACAC
The DNA here is from genome assembly GCF_004010195.1 of Chiloscyllium plagiosum. Classification (NCBI taxonomy): domain Eukaryota; kingdom Metazoa; phylum Chordata; class Chondrichthyes; order Orectolobiformes; family Hemiscylliidae; genus Chiloscyllium; species Chiloscyllium plagiosum. The sequence goes on from NC_057734.1 coordinate 35,809,336, forward strand.
AAACCAGACTTTTATCTATTGACTCCATTTATCCTACCCACTGCCTTGAAAAGAAACTAACATAATCAGACCCCCTCACACCCCAGCTGTATTCTCTTTATCCTCTTCTGACAGGCAGAAGGTATAAAACCCATACACATGGGTTCAAGAACAGCTTCTTCCCCGCTGTTATCAGACTTTTTGATGGACCTCTCAAATGTTAATGTTCTGTTCTTCGCTTTCCCCCTTCGCTTTCCCCCTTCGCTTTCCCTCTTCCTGTAACACAGTATTCTGCACTCTGTATGGTTCAATCTTCCTATATAGCATGCAAAACAACACTTTATTTTTTTCATTGTGTTGTATTAGATTACTTACAGTGAGGAAACAGGCTCTTCGGCCCAACAAGTCCACACCGACCCAGACCCTTCACCTAACACTATGGGCAATTTATCATAGCCAATTCACCTAACCCGCACATTTTTGGACTGTGGGAGGAAACCAGAGCACCCGGAGGAAACCCACGCAGACACAGGGAGAATGTGCGAACTCCACACAGTCAGTCGCCTGAGGCGGGAATTGAACCTAGGTCTCTGGCGCTGTGAGGCAATGGTGCTAACCACTGTGCCACCCACTAATAATAAATCAAACAAAATCTAGAAGGACAAGGGCAGCTTATATGTGGGTGTAACACCACCTGCAAGTTCCCCACCAAGCCACACTCAATCGTGTCTTGGAAATATATCACTGTTCCTCCATTGCCTTCAAAATGCTGGAATTCTCTCCCTTACGGCATTGTGGGGCAGCCCACCACACCTTCTCAAGGCTGACTAGGGATAGGCTATAAATGCTGGCCGGCTAGTGACACCTACAAACCAATTTTTTAAAAAACATTGCAGGGGAATTTGATACGCAGGTGGACCTGGAAAATCAGGTTGATAGACAACTTCCTTTCCTTGAGATTCGCTGTGAAATTTTCTATTTTGGAACAGCACTAGAGAAGAGGCAATTCTGGCTTTGATAATGTGTAATGAGACAGACTTGATTAGGGAATTCAAGGTGAAGGAACTGTGAAGGGATGGTGCCATAATATGATAGAATTCACCCTGTAATTTGGGAGGGAGAAGGTGGAATCAGATGTAACAATATTACAATTGAGTAAAGCTAATGACAAAGACATGAGGGAAGAACTGGCCAGAAGTAAGTGGAAGGGGAACCTAGCAGGGAAGATGGTAGAGCAGCAAGGCAGACGTTTCTGGGGGTAATTCAGGAGATACAGCAGAAGGTAGAAGAAATGTACTAAGGCAAGGATGAGACAACCATGGCTGGCAAAGGAAGACAGGGCTTCCTGAAGAAGGGCTTATGCCCGAAACATTGATTCTCCTGCTCCTGGGATGATGCCTGACTTGCTGCGCTTTTCCAGCAACACATTTTTCAGCTCTGATCTCCAGCATCTGCAGTCCTCCCTTTCTCCTAAAGGAAGACAGGGACAGCATAAAAGCAGAGCGAAAAGCATAATATCCAGTGAAAATTCATTGGAAGCCAGAAGATTGGAAATTCTTTAAAATCCAGCTGACAACAAAAAAAAACTAAGTGGAGGGCGGAAGATGAAATATAAGCTGGCTGGTAATGTAAAAATATTGAAAGAGTATTTTTATTAAAGATGTGGGCGGCACGGTGGCACAGTGGTTAGCACTGCTGCCTCACAATGCCAGAGACCTGGGTTCAATTCCCGCCTCAGGCCACTGACTGCGTGGAGTTTGCACGTTCTCCCCGTGTCTGCGTGGGTTTCCTCCGGGTACTCCGGTTTCCTCCCACAGTCCAAAGATGTGCAGGGTCAGGTGAATTGGCCATACTAAATTGCCCGTAGTGTTAGGTAAGGGGTAAATGTAGGGGTATGGGTGGGTTTCGCTTCGGCGGGTCGGTGTGGACTTGTTGGGACGAAGGGCCTGTTTCCACACTGTAATACAATCTAATCTAATGAGAAGGGCAAGAGTGGACATTGGGTCACTAGAAAATGAGGCTGGAGAAGTACTAGTAGGAAACTGAATCGATACTTTGCATTAGTCTTCATGGTGGAAGACGCCATTAGAGTTTCAGTATTTCACGGGAGTCGAAGCAGTGTGAGTGCAATGGCATCACTAAGGAAAATGAACTAGAGAAGGTGAAAAGTCTGAAGGTAGATAAATCTCCAAACTATGTGGTCACACCCCAAGATTGTGAAGGCATTGGTGATCGTTCAGGAATCAATAGACTCTGGAATGGTTCCAGAGGACTGGAAAATGGCTAATATAAGAAGGGAGGCAGGCAGAAGATGGAACATTATAGGTCAGTTAGCTTAACCTTCATTATTGGTAAGATTTTAAAGTTCATGATTTAAGGATGGGATTGTGGAGTACTTGGAAGTGCATGGTGAAATAGGGTTGAGTCAGCATGACTGTTGAGGGGAAGTCATGCCTGAAAAATCTATTAGAATTTTTTGAGGAGGTAATGACCAAATTTAGACAAGGAAGACACAATGGATGTGATCTATTTGGAATTCCAGAAGGTCTTTGACAAGGTGCCAAATGATTATAAGAGCCTATGGTGTTAGGGGCTCAAGATACTGACATGGATACAGGATTGGCTGACTGGCAGAGAGTGAGAAGAAGGGGTCTTTTTCAAGATGGCAGCTGGCAACTAGTGGTGTTCTGCAGGGGTCAGTGTTGGACCAGAACTTTTCACGTTTTACATTAACAAACTGAACAAAGTAACTGAGAGCATTGGTTACAGATGACAAATATGTGGACAGACAGGTAGTGTTGAGGAAGCGAAGAGGCTACAGAAGGAATTGGATAGTCTAGGAGAGTTGGCAAAAGAAGTGGCAGAATGCAAAGTGGTAAAATTAGGTAATGCACTTCAGAGGAAGAATAAAGGAGTAGACTATTTTTGATATTGGGAAAGGCTTCAGAAATCTGAAATACAATAGGACTTATTTGCATTCCTTCCAGATTTTCTGAAGGTTAACATGTAAGTTCAGTTGGCTGTTAGAAAGGCAAATGCAATGTTAGCATTCATTTCAAGAGGTCTAGAATACAAGAGCAGAAATGCACTGCTGAGATTGGACAAGGGTCTGGTTAGACTGCATTTGGAATGTTCACAGTTTTTTGAGTTTATTATCGAAGAAATGATGTGCTGGTTTTGGAGGGAGTCCAAAGGAGGTTTAGAAGAATGAACCCGGGATGAAGGACTTGTCATATGAGAATCAGTTGAGAACTGGTCTGGGTCTGTACTTGGAGTGTAGAAGGATGAGGTGGGGTCTTAGAGAAACTTAGAGAATACTGAGCATCTTGGGTGAAGTGGATGTGGAGACAATGTTTCCATTAGTAGGGGAGAACTTCAGACTGAAGGGATGATCCTTTAGAACTGAGATGAAAAGAGATTCCTTCATATGTAGGCTGGTGAATCTGTGGAACACATTGTTGGAGGAGGTCAGGCTGATGGGTGTATTTAAGACTGAGGTTCTTGATTTAGTAAGGGGAGATGCTAGGAGAATGTGGTTAAGAAACACATCAGCCATGATGGAATGGTGGAGGAGACTTGATGGGCCAAATTACATAATTCTGTTCCTCTATCTAATGATCATATTCAGAAAGAATGTACAAGGATGTTGCCAGGGTTGGAGGATTTTAGCTATCAGGAGAGGTTGAATAGGCTGGGGCTGTTTTCGCTGGAGCATCGGAGGCTGAGGGGGTGACCTTCATAGAAGTTTATAAAATCATGAGGGGCATGGATAGGAGAAATAGACAAAGTATCTTCTCTAGGGTGGGGGAGTCCAGAACCAGAGGGCATAGATATAGGGTGAGTGGGGAAAGATATAAAAGGGACCTAAGGGGCAACTTATTCATGCAGTGGGTTGAGTGTACAGAATGAGCTGCCTGGGGAAGCGGTGGAGGCTAATACAAATGCAGCATTTAAAAGGCATTTGGAAGGGTATATGAATAGGAAGGGTTTGAGGGATATGGGCCAAGTGCTGACAAATGCAACTAGATTAGGTTAAGATATCTGGTTGGCATGGACGACTTGTACTGAAGGGTTTGCTTCCATGCTGTACATGTCTATAACTCTGTATGGGGAAATAATGACTGATCATACATTCGAAGTTTTATTTAAAACAAAAATTATTGGGATATATAGGTTTGCATAATGGATATTCCTAATGTTAACCATTTAAATGTAAGACTTTCATGAATGTTACGTGTGAAGAGAGTATGGTGCTGGTTATAGAGGATGTGAATGAAGGACGTTGTTATGTATGTTATCAGCATAATTCTCTTTTTTTTTTTAACAGCAGCAGAGCCCTTCTTGCTGGCAAAGCTTATACCTAACAGATCGCATGAATTAGATTGGACATCTGGCTGTGAGACTTGGGGTGTGGCATTTTCACCTGATGGCTCATACTTTGCATGGTCACAGGGACACAATATTGTGAAATTGGTTCCCTGGCCACTTGAAGATCACAAAATGTAAGATTGCAAATTAATTGTTTAAGGTACACTGCTTTGGTAACAAACTGTTATTGAAAATGTTTATTGTTTCTGTTCATATTGATGTGTTACAGTATTAATATGACCAGTAACTTAATTTTCTGGTGTCTCCCAGTAAGTTTATGGGGTTGAATTTGATGAATGCTAATAAATAGTAAGACAATCATTTGAATTCTCACTTGTTGGAGATCATTATTGCCTGCCACTTGCATGTGTTCTCCAACCCCGCCATTCCCCCTAAGATATTCAGATGGTTGAGGTAGCATATTCATTGTCGTGTTTTGACTCACTAATAGAATGGACATAAGGGGTAAGGACAGACAAAGGGTACAGGAGAAGCATAATGCAGTTCTAATACCAGAGAAAATTTATGATCTATTAATAACTGCACGATGTCAGTTAGCCATTAGGATATAGCAGCTGTGGGTGTCTTGATGATATTCTACTAATATGCAAGGCAAAACTGCTTAAGTATGAAAGGAGTAAAGCCACCAAGAATTAATTGTATAAAATATCTAATTAGTGTAATGGGAACATATAATAGGAATGTCGAGGTCTTTATGGCTTAATGTAACTGCTTTCACTATATCGATAGATGTTTTGCATTTAAGGGATGATTTCTCATGGAAATTCCCTTACTTTGTTTTCTGAATGGGCCCATATTGCTGCTGTAACAAGCAATAAATTTTTAAAGATTTTACAACAGATCCCCTGAAGAATAGTTAAATGTCATTCAATTATTGTTACTTTGTCAGCCTGCTTGTATCCAAGGGGTTCATTTGTTCAGTGCTTGGCAAGAGAATGATGATGAATTAAAATGCACAGTCAAAGTGGACTCAATTGATCCTTAATCAGTGATATGTCCAAACAGCTGCCACTCAGCATTACTGTGGCCATGGTGGAGTGGGGATTTTGCTCTAGGGGTAACCATAATACCAAGTCCAGAAGAGATCCAGAGGTCAGATGATTTATCTAGCGTAGCTGCACCTAATATTGTTTATCGGGGAGTTGCTAAGTGGGGAGATAAGTGAAATATGTTGGGTTGGCAACAACCCACAAAATGAACTCATTTAGCCCCGTTGGCATTTTTTTCCTTTTTGAGAGGCTTTCTGCTCTGAATTAGTTTATTTGGCCATACTTCAGTTCCTTCACCTTTACTCTTTTAACTGGCTCTCAAACTCCCTGACGTGATCCGATTATTTCGCTTCCATGTTTTCCAAAATAATGTTCCTTGTAGATGATTCAATAGACAAATGTAAAGCAAAGAACTGTGGCTAACTAGAGAACTGAAACAAAAACAAATTTCTCAAGAAACTCAGCAGGTCTGGCAGCATCTGTGGAGAGAAAACAGTTAACATTTTGAGTCCAGTGGGGGGGGGGCTCAGGCGCCAGTTGGCCTTTTTCCTATACCATTTGTGTACATTTTATATCGATGATCAGTAAACTCTACAATTCCACAAACACACATTTTAAAATATAAATGCTCTTTAAAAATAAGGAATGTTACGTAATTTAGTTGGCACTTACAAAAGATGAATTCTGGATTAACTGCCAGCATCCAGCACCCATTCAGTTTTCAGTTTATTACAGTCTGTGTAGGCACAGACAGCAATTTTCTTGTTTAGCCTAATATGTTTAATGTATCTTCAATTACTATTTGTTGAATTATGTTTTGTCCTTTTCTTGCTTTTTATTTCTCCAGAAATTCTAAAAGCACACATCATCTTAAAGCAGATGACAGCTCAGAGGGCCAGTGTGGAGAAAAGCTAATTGATTGTGGTCAGACAGTATGGGGATTATCATTTGGAGCGTCTCCATCTAATAATAGAAAGCAATCATCTGAGAACCAACACAAATCCAAACTTCAGTCTTCTGATACACTTCTTGCTACAGGTCTCACGAATGGTGAAATCAAGTTGTGGAAAGTGCCTACTGGTAATATTTTGAGGCATCTCTGCTCTAATCTGGACTGAAAGAATGCAACTTCATTTGAAAATACTGTAGCATCTAGTGTTTTGAATACAAGTTTCTTAATTTTAACAGTACCAATACATGAGATATTAACTCTCGTTTTGAGGTGCAATGTCTTTGTTTTCATCAGTTGACCATTCAGTGTCTGAGTTATGTAATCATGTGTTGGCAATGAATATGATCCTAGGGTTAGGCTTGGCTGTGATTTGTTCTATCTCCCCAACTTGTTTTTTGTGATTAGATTAGATTACTTAGTGTGGAAACAGGCCCTTCGGCCCAACAAGTCCACACCAACCCGCCGAAACGTAACCCACCCAGACCCATTCCCCTACATTTACCCCTTCACCTAACACTACAGGCAATTTAGCATGGCCAATTCACCTAACCTGCACATTTTTGGATTGTGGGAGGAAACCGGAGCACCCGGAGGAAATCCACGCAGACACAGGGAGAATGTGCAAACTCCGCACAGAGAGTCGCCTGAGGCGGGAATTGAACCCGGGTCTCTGGCGCTGTGAGGCAGCAGTGCTAACCACTGTGCCACCGTGCCGCCCACTAATGTGTTCTAACGTTTTCCAAACTAAAGAGAAAATTACTTTTTAAATTTTTGGGTATAAACAAGGGACACTTGAGTTCAAGGAGTTTGTTTAATAAGTTGTGCTAAGTCTGAACCTTGTCACAACTAATATTTATTGGTCATTTTTGTGGGTAAAAGGACCCATTGTATTATTTCGCTAGGAAGCCTTGCATTTGTATGGTCCGTAGCTACTTCTACACGAATAGTTGGATTACATCGGATTTAGATTGAATGAATGGTGTGATATTGTTGGAATAAGTAGCCTTTAGATGTCTTCAAACACTTTTAACCAGTCTGTGAATAATTCCTTACTGTTCCAAGCAATGTTTTATATCGATCCGTTTCCTGATTGCTACCTTTTATATTCTAGCCTACAGGAGATAAATTGACTTCATGAAGTCAATCTGCAATACAATTTCTGAAAAATGATTGTGTAAGATTTTCACATTTGTAACAATGGAGGGGCGTGGTGGTCAGCTAAGTGGATTTTATTGTAGCCTGCATTTTGGGAAAGCAAATCTTAGCAGGACTTATACACTTAATGGTAAGGTCCTGGGGAGTGTTGCTGAACAAAGAGACCTTGGAGTGCAGGTTCATAGCTCCTTGAAAGTGGAGTCACAGGCAGATAGGACAGTGAAGAAGGCGTTTGGTATGCTTTACTTTTTTGGTCAGTGTATTGAGTACAGGAGTTGGGAGGTCATGTTGCGGCTGTACAGGACATTGGTTTGGAATGTTGCGTGCAATTCTGGTCTCCTTCTGATCGGAAAGATGTTGTGAAACTTGAAAGGGTTCAGAAAAGATTTACAAGGATGTTGCCAGGGTTGGAGGATTTGAACTATAGGGAGTGGCTGAACAGGCTGGGGCTGTTTTCCCTGGAGCGTCGGCAGCTGAGGGGTGACCTTATAGAGGTTTACAAAATCATGAGGGGCATGGATAGGTTAAATAGACAAAGTCTTTTCCCTGGGGTCGGGGAGTCCAGAACTAGAGGACATAGGTTTAGGGTAAGAGGGGAAAGATATAAAAGAGACCTAAGGGGCAGCTTTTTCACGCAGAGAGTGGTACGTGTATGGAATGAGCTGCCAGAGGAAGTGGTGGAGGCTGGTACGATTGCAACATTTAAAAGGCATTTGGATGGGTATATGAATAAGAAGGGTTTGGAGCGATATGGGCCGGGTGCTGGCAGGTGGGACTAGATTGGGTTGGGATATCTGGTTGGCATGGATGAGTTGGACTGAAGGGTCTGTTTCCATGCTGTACATCTCTGACTCTATGACACTGGGTTTTAGGTCCAGATTTATGTCTGGAACTGGAACCGGAACTGGAACTGATGTAAGTTTCTTAAACACAGAGTTTATGTTGAGCATCCAAGGAGTTATAATCAGTATAATTTTTACATTTTGTTTGTGGTATTTTCTTTAATATGCATGCTCACGATGAGAAACAATTCAATAATTTGATATGTTGACACCGGTTCTTCATTTATTTCTGTGAGCTTGCAATCCAAGTTCAATTAGTTCATGGCAATATTTTTGGAAGTAGCAATGTCAGTCGCTAGTTCTGCGAAGCTGCTAGGCCATTTTACTATTGTCAACACTTGCTTCTGGTTTGCTGAGCTGGTGTCTGGAGAGATATCCTTGACATGAGCAAATGGCCTAGAAAGATTCAGTCTTAAAGGTACCCTCTACCTTCTGCATATTGTCAAACATTAAATCGTAACATAGGTTGGGTGGTTTCCACAGTTTCGTTATATGAATCTTTATTAATACGGTCTCTGCTGGTTCAAATGTTTCCCACTGAATGCGTTCACTCTTCTAAATCATTGATGTCTTCAGTTTTAATGTTTAAACAAATAAAGAGAACTTTCCACGGTGCAGATTTTAAACAAAAAACTGGAAATTCCTCTTTAACTATTCAAATCTTTAAAAGAGAATATTCATAGTCTCAGTTGGCAAACAGATAGATGGTCTTCATACTTTAATGATCTGATTTTTTTGGTCATTGATTCTGCATCTGACAGTTTGTATTTGTTTCCTCTCATTGGCCGATAGGGTTGAAGTGCTGCCAAGTACCTAAGCTTACCCATGTATGAAATCATTTTAAGAATGAATCATGTAGGAACCTCCATTTGAGTCAGTTGTGATCCATTTGTTTGGGTCCACGGCAGCTAGAGGAACAAACACTGTATTGGGCCACAACCAAAGTGAACTTTTGATAATTTTACACTTTAGACGGGTATTTACTGAAGAGTATTGCAACTCTATTGCAATAATTCCACTAAGTTCCAACTTCAAAGAAAATATAGAAATCAACTTCAGATCAACTACCTGGTTGATTAATTGAGACTGAATATTCTCTTCTAGAGATTTGAACAATTAAAGAAGAATTTGCATCTTGTAACATTTCATCTGCATTTTGAAATGTTTCCTTCATTCAAAAAGAATAATAAAATTGATTACATCAATTGTTTGGAGGAGTGAATGCATTCAGTAATCCTCAATTTCTGAGTTAACTATCACTACCAATTAGGTTACTATCCATTAACATTCTCACTTTTGGTCTGAGGGTCAAAATCAGCCAGGGCTCCTTATTAATTCTACTGTAGTGATTTCTCATGCCGGGTGTATTGTCAGATCAGGGCAGCACTGGTTTAGACTGTAATGTCTATATAGTCAATATTCCACATCAGGGTTTAGAATGTGAATGGTGACTTGTGTAGGACATTGCTTCCAGAATATCAGGTTCCCATTTTCCAGAGATTTAAACAGATGAATGTTTTATGTGCCAGTATTCTATGGATTGCATGTAGTTTTCAACCCACCTTTTTCTTTCTATTGCAGCTCATCTTCTCCACTATTTGAAGGGGCATCAGTCTGTAGTGAGATCATTTGCTTTTATCACCAATGAAGACTTCATGTTGGTTTCTGCATCAAGAGACAGAACTCTGCGTGTATGGGACCTAAAACAGAATGGTACGTGAGAGGGGGGGGGGGGGAGTAATTCCATCTTTTTAACTTATTTTGAAGAAAGGCTATTGAACTATTTTGGAGGCCACCCATGGGCTCCAGAGGGACCATACATGAGAAGAATTGGTCTTTTCTGTATAAAGCAGTCTGTGTAGCCTTGTAATTTCTCCAATATATCTGGAAGGCAAAATTCAGGTTACATAGTAAATTTGGAATGGATTAACAGCATTTTCAACTCTGTCTCTTACTAGCTTGCTAAACGGTATTATTGTAATATGATTTTGAGGGTAGAAGAGAGAGAGAGAGACCTCTTCCCTATATTCTGGGTTTTACTCAGTAACATTATACTGGAACACTAAGTGCTTAATGAAATTCAGATGAAAGTGTCAAATGGGCACTCCCATAAGACATAGCAGAGGAAGTAAGACTACTTGGCCCATCGAGTCCACTCCGTCATTTAATCATGGCTGATGGGCATTTCAATGCCATTTACCTGCACTCTCCCCGTAGCCCTTAATTCCTTGCAAGATCAAGAGTTCTTGTTGCCTTTATACGCTCAGTGGAAGAAGAACCATTCAAAGTTTTCTTAAAATCATTGAATGTCGCAGCAAAGAAGAGGGTATTTGGCCCTTTTCTGCTTATCTCTGCTCTTTGGTTAAATGTTTCTTAACTTAGACAGATGATTCATACTGTTACTCATTTTCTATAGCTATGCAACTATGTTTCTTCCAAATAAAGTCTTGAATGTTACCCAAGTTTTGTTGCATGCAAGGATGGAATACTTGAGCATCTGAAGAACTGTAAATGGTACTGACCACCATGTAGTCAGTGAACATCCCTACTTCCTTCCTTGTGATGGAAAGAATATTGAAGGAGCTGAAAACAGTTAGTCATAGTCATAGAAATATACAGCACGGAAACAGACCCTTTGGTCCAACTTGTCTATGCTAATCAGATATCCTAACATAATCTAGTCCAATTTGCCAGCACTTGGCCCATATCCCTTAAACCCTTCCTATTCATATACCTATCCAGATGTCTTTTAAATGCTGCAATTGTACCATCCTCCACCACTACCTCTGGCAGCTCATTCTGTACATGCACACCCTCTGTGTGAATAAGTTGCATCTTAGGTCCCTCTTATATCTTTCCCCTCTCACCCTAAAACTATGCCCTCTGGTTCTGGACTCTCCCATTCCAGGGAAAAGGTCTTGTCTATTTATCCTATCCATGCCCCTCAAGATTTTATAAACCTCTATAAGGTCACCCCTCAGCCTCCGATGGCCCCAGAGAAAACAGCCCCAACCTATTCAACCTCTCCCTGTAGCTCAAATCCTCCAACCCTGGCAACGTCATTGTAAATCTTTTCTGAATCCCTGCAAGTTTCAAAACATGCTTCCAACAGGAAGGAGACCAGAATTGCACGCAATATTCCAAAGGTAGCCTAACCAACATCCTGTACAGCCACAACACTATCCCCCCAACTCCTATAGTCAATACTCTGACCAATAAAAGAAAGCATACCAAACGCCACCTTCACTATCCTATCTACCTGTGACTCTACATTCAAGGAGTTATGAACCTACACTCCAGGGTCTCTAGTTTAGCAACACTCCCTTACCATTAAGTGCATAAGCCCTGCTAAGATTTGCTTTCCCAAAATGCAGCACCTCACATTTATCTGAATTAAACTCCATCTGCCACTTCTCAGCCCACTGGCCAATCTGGTCAAGATCCTGTTGTAATCTGAGGTAACCCACTCTGTTGTCCACTACACCTTCAATTTTAGTGTCATCTGCAAACTTACTAATTGTACCTCTTATGCTCACATCCAAATCATATATCGATTACTTAGTGTGGAAACAGGCCCTTCGGCCCAACAAGTCCACACCAACCCTCCGAAGATCAACCCACCCAGACCCGTTACCCTACATTTACCCCTTCACCTAACCCTACAGGCAATTTAGCATGGCCAATTCACCTAACCTGCACATCTTTGGACTGTGGGAGGAAAGCGGAGCACCCGGAGGAAATCCACGCAGACAAAGGGAGAATGTGCAAACTCCACACAGACATTTGCCCGAGGCAGGAATTGAATTCGGGTCCCTGGCACTGTGAGGCAGCAATGCTAACCACTGTGCCATCGTGCTGCCCCAAATGTGAATGACAAAAAGTAGAGGACAAAGCACTGATCCTTGTGGCACTCCACTGGTCACAGGCCTCCAGTCTGAAAAGCAACCATCCACCACCAGTCTGTCTTCTACTTTTCAGCCAGTTCTGTATCCAAATGGCTAGTTATCCCTGTATTCCATGAGATCTAACCTTGCTAACCAGTCTCCCATAGAGAACCTTGCTGAATGCCTTACTGAAGGTCATATAGATCATGTACACCACTCTGCCCTCATCAGTCCCCTTTTGTTACTACTTCAAAAATCTCAAGTTCATGACTCATGATTTCCCACGCACATAGCCATGCTGACTATCCTTAATCAGTCTTTGCCTTCCAAATACATGTAAATCCTGTCTTTCAGGATTCCATCCAACAACTTGCCCACCAGTGATGTCGGGCTCACTGCTCTATTGTTCCCTGACATTTCCTTCCCGCTTTTCTTCAAAATCGTACCATGTTAGCCAATCTCCAGTTGTCCAGCACCTCACCGTGACTATTGATGATCCAAACATCTCAGCAAGGGGCCCAGCAATCATTTCCCTACCTTCCCACAGAGTTCTAGGGTACACCTGAATCAGATCCTGGGGATTAATCCACTTTTATGCGTTTCAAGACATCCAACACCACCACCTCTGTAAAATAGATGTTTTATGTTCCTCCGGGCTGTATCCTAGTCTCCGACAGCAGTGTCTAGGACAGAGATGATTAGCTTCCAGCAACAACAACCATATGCCATATATGACTGCAGATGCTGGTGAGTTTCCTAATTTCCAGTGACTTCAATTTTACTGGTGTTCTTTAATGCTGCAATTGGTCGAATACTCCTTAATGTCAAGGTTAGTTACTTTTAGCCTCATTAAGTAGATGACCATCTTTCTATTAGTTAGATGAATCAACATGACTGAAGTCTGACATCTGAGGGGTGAGTTTCACTGTCATTTAAGGTTAGGTATGTTTTTGGAGACACTTCCTTCTATTACTGTTTATGGTGCAACAGCATTCATGACTTAAATATGATAAACTGCAGAGCTTGGATCTGAATTGGCAGTTTTGGGCATTCTTCACTCTAACATGCTGTCGCTTGTTGCTAGCAAGCATGTAGGCTTGTGTTTTGGCTTAATCAGATTGGCATCTAATGTTTAGGTACATCTGTTGCTACCTCTAGCATGTTTTCCTACATTCCTCCTTGAACTTTGATTACGTTTGTTTTTAGTCCTCTGCAGGCGTTGAAATGGTGAAATTGCCAGCATATAGATCATTTAGTATGGAGAGCCAAAGTAATCATTTTAATTCTGAACCTTCGCATATTTTCCTCCAGTTTGGGGGAAAAAAAACATTTTCTCTTTGCTTCCTAGCTAACTTGAATATCAACACTACACTTTTTATACCTATGGGCTAACTTATGTTTACAATAGATATTCTGCTAAATTTCTTTGGAAGTGTACTTAAATATCAATTGGAGAGCAGGGGATTATCTTTTGTGGTTGTATCCTGTTTGAGATGGTGAAATAGTAGATGATCCTTTTGAATGTAGAGACTGGTGAGCTGATAAGTGATCTTGGCGATTTGTTCTGGAAGGTGAGGGCAGAGTAGTGAGAGGTAGGTTGGACACAGTTGAGGGCCTCTATCTGCTACAGTGGAGAGAATTCTCGGTTGAATACAACAGACATGTCAGAGGCAGTCTAGTTGAAAGAGGCATCACTGGAATAAAAGACACTGAGACACAGGGGAAAAAGGAATGAAATCCTTGCAGGAAACAGGCTGGGAGTAAGTGCAGTTGAGGAAAATGGAAATTGGTGGGTTGTGAGAGGGTATTTGGGGGTCAGCCCATTTCTAGAAATAGAAACAGTAAAGGCCAGAAAGGGAATGAATGTCCAAGATGGAGCAGCTGAAGGTGAGAGAAAGATGGGAATTCAAAACAAAATTGATTTTAAATGTGCCAATTCTGACGAGAGCAGGAAGTAGCACCAAAGGCATCACTGATTTGTATCAGGGAGAGAGTGGTGGTCAGGTCTTGAGAATGACTGACTGGAACAAGGAATTTTCCACAGAGACTGCCAAACAGATTGACGTAACTAGGACAAGTATGGTACCTGAAGTCCTATCTTTAACAGGAGAAAATGAGACCAGTTACTGAAAACTTTCAGTGAGAACCAGTGTGGCTGGCTATGTGAAGGAGGATGGTAGTAGAGGGGACTACTGAAGCTCTTAACCACCTCCTTTCCCCCCCCCCCCCCCCCCCCCTCTCCCACCACCTCAAAGGAAAGAAGTGGCGAGCCTTCAGACCATCTTGATGGGGAATGGGTGTGCAGAGAGATTACGCATCCACGGTGAAGAGTAAGCAGCTACGGCCAAAAAACTCTAACTGATGTAGTGTCAAAAAAATCACAAACGTAAGTGGGAAGAGACTGAGATGGGGAACAGAATCAAAATAGGAAGAAATAACTTCAGTGCGACAAGAACAGGCTGAATAATGGTCTGCTCGGGCAGTCCTATTTTGGGAAGACGTGGGTTGGGGACTAAGATGGGAAGTTGTGGGAGAAGTCCAGAGAAAATGAAGTCTGTAATAGCTTGATGCTGTGATATAACATTTTAATCCTCCAGTTCTCTGGCATCACACCATTATTTAAGGAGTTTTAAAAGAGCACAATAGGTATTTTTTATTCTTTCCACCAATGTGTCAGTAACTGAAGATCTACCCTTTATTGGATAGGGTGACATTGCTAGCTACCACCCTTTTAATACCTCTGTCTTCATTGATTTTTCTTTTTTTTTATCCTATTCAAAATTGTTACCACCAATTTTACAAATGAATTAGGTGAGCCAGTCCTCCAAAAGTTCAGTATAAACTCATTGCAGTTTAGACAAATGAATCAGTGTTTTTTTAAAATTCTTTAATCAGGATGTGGGATCTCCAGCAAGACCAGCATTTGATGCACATCTATTATTGCTGTTGAATTGATTGACTTGAGGCCATTTGAGGAGAAAGTTAAGAGTCAACAAGGTTAAAAATCATACAACACCAGGTTATAGTCCAACAGGTTTAATTGGAAGCACACTAGCTTTCGGAGCGCTGCTCCTTCATCCACCTGAAAGCTGGTGTGCTTCCAATTAGCCTGTTGGACTATAACCTGGTGTTGTCTGATTTTTAACTTTGTACACCCCAGTCCAACACTGGCATCTCCAAATCAAGAGTCAACTATGTTGCTGAGAGTATGGAGTCACATAGGCAAGCCAGATAAGGATGACAGACTTCCTTCTGTAAAGGCAATAGTGAACTGAATTGATCCAACATTTTCCTTTAGTGAGGGCAGATGTGAAACATTCATTTAAGTACCTAAGCCATGCTTTCTGCCTTTATGATCTTTTTACTTGTTGCTCAACTTCCATCCTCTTCCTGACACTTCTTTTTGCTGTTAGCCTTTATTTTAAAAAAAACTTTAGGGATTTACTTTTGCCCCTCTTCATACTTTTTTTTTCTTGCTGCCCAAAATATTGATCATTCAATATCATGAACAAATGAATATCTATAAATACATTACACTGATTATGGTTGGACAGTAGCAAAGCGCTTCTGGATAGAGGGGGTGAGGATGTCACAGGGGGGAAAAAATCCCATAAGGCAGTCTTACCTATCCATCAGTGATTTGGATTATAAGTAACTCGAGCAGAAGAAATTGAACCAAATGGTGATTATTGAAGGAAATGTAAAAGTCCAATTGTTTGATCAGCATTAATGTGCATTTGTAAAATATTGATGGAGCAACAGAATTTTGTCATAAATGCAGCATTTTATTGGGTGATAATATTTAGTTAACCAATTTAGTCTTGTCACCTTTTAATCAGTTCTTGGAAACAGTTTCAATGTTCAATAACATAATGAACTATGTCAACGAAATGTTTGAATCAAGTTTGATAATTGATGCTATGCGGTGATTAAGAATCTAAAAATGTACTTGTTGAATAGATACTACATTTCTGTTCATTGGAATTCCTGGCATTCTGTCACCAGAAATATTTCTCATAGTTGGGATGCTGTGCTGCTATTTCTGCATGTATCAGTGTATAATTCATTGTTGCAATTATGAGACCTTTCTTCAGCTGAGGATTGTTTCAGTATGATGCATTGCTCTATTTCTCCACCCTCCTCCAGGTAAACTACTGCATGTATTAAATGGCCATAACCAATGGGTTTATTGTTGTGCTGTCTCCCCTGATTCGACAATGCTTTGCTCTGTAGGAGGGGGAAGAATGGTAAGTTTTCATCTGTGTTGGTCAATAAGTGTGAGCTTTCTGGATAAGAAACATTTTTCTTTTTACATATGTATGTGTAGTTTTTCCTTAAACAATGACACTTAAATGCTACTGAACTTAATACCCAAGTGACACCATTTTTAAAAAATAGCTTCATTAGAATTCATGAGTAATTCTAAAATAATTGCAGACTGTTCTATTGAATATCAAAAAGGAATTTTGGAAGTAAACTCCCACTATCTAATGTACCCAATTTTCTCTAGCACACCGTTTCAGGTTATAAATAAACACTGCTAACATTTGTGAGATGTTTGAAAAATTCACACCCTTCTGATCAAAGTAAATTGCTCAACCTTTTGGTGTACCTGTAATTGGTGAATGTTGTCTATGACTGATGGATATGAGATCAATGAACCTGTTATGCATGACTGCTCAGTCAGAAACTATGCATATTTTATTGCTGAACCTATTTGCTAATCTGCATTCATTTCAATCTTGTTCAGTTATAAAGTTTTGTCAAGCCTATTGATCTAATTCTGTAGTGATTTTGGAAGTTGGGGTGGTGAATCCAATTCATTTAGATTTTTCTTCTGATCTTTTTCTTTCCATCTTGTACCCTTTCCTTTTTTTTCCGTAATCATCTTTTTATCCTGATATTATGGAAATAGCTGAGACATCTGCAGCTGTGAAGAAGATCATCAATAAAAATTGGGGAAATAATAGTTAATTTTATGACTTATCCATGGTGTGGCAATCTCCCCAGGGGTTCAGTACAAACTCTTCATTGTAGATTGGATATCCAAGTCAGTATCCTGTTCACACCTTCTTTTGCTTTCATTTTAAACTGGCATTTGATTTTTCAGTAATTCAGTTGACACTGCTGGACCTGTGGGGATACATTTCTGAATCTAGTTTTCAGCTGATGTGTATCTGTGCTCTTCTGTATCCATTTTAAAAAAAACTATTTGTAAAACCTGTTTCACAAAGCATTTGGCTTGTTTTCTTTGTTAAAAATTCACTTGTGGGATCTGGGCATCGCTGGCTGGGCCAGCATTTGTTGTCTATCGCTAGATGCCCTCATTTTTTGAACAGCTGCAGTCCATTTGGTGTAGACACATGAACTCCCTCCCTCAAGGAGTTTTCAGTTTTGACCCAGTGACACTGAAGGAATGGTGATATATTTCCAAGTCTGGGTGGTGAGTGGCTTGGATGTGAACCTGTAGTCATGGTCTTCCTATGTATCTGTTGTACTTGTTCTTCTGTGGGTGGTGATTGTATGGGTTTGGAAGATGTCGTCAAAGCTGCATATCCTCTTTTGATATATTCTAGAAACGAATTATAAAAGACACTTACTACTACAATTTACATTATCTAAAGCAGGCCTTGGGCACATTTTGGTTGTACAGGAATTTTAAAAAGTGTGGAAACAGCTTTGTAATTGACATGTAACTTTTATTTTGCCTTGGCTCAAATAGTTCCAGCATCAAATCCTTTTGTGGATGTATTGTCTCACCTGTGAGAGTTACAGCATAGAATTTGGCTTTTTTTTCTAAAAGTGGAAGGCAAATTTCAGATACCTGAATTTTTAGTTTTTGTAAATTAAGGGCTATTGGTCCATGAGTGCTTACAGAGGCTCTTGTTAGTGGAATGTGAAATATACCTTATTAGGAAATCTTAATTATGCTCTCGGCATGATCTTTAAACACTGCTTGCTCATTCCATATAAATTCTTCTTCAGGTTTGATGCTTTTACAGTTTCTTAATGTCATAATTGCCTTGTGATCACAGGTATTGCTTTGGAGCACAGTAACCTATACAGTGCTTCGGAAACTAGAAGGACATGGAGGTGATGTTGTATCATGTGAATATTCCTCCAATGGAGCATTACTAGCTACTGCATCTTACGATACCTATGTAATTGTATGGGACCCATACACTGGAGAAAGCCTGATGAAGCTGAGGTAAAGAAGTTATTTATATGAAGTTAATTGGTCAGGCTTGTTTTTGCATGGAAAGCATTTAACAATGTGGTGCATAGAATGAATCAAACTCAGGTTAATATTAAATCCTTATCCTAAGTCTTTGTATGTTTGTGCAATAAATTGATCTCAGACTTCTATTTGCATCTAAATTTGAACTTTAAACAAAATGATGGAAATAGTCCAAGCTGGCAAGACATGCGCAGAAAAAAAATGAATGGACCAGATTTA
This sequence comes from Chiloscyllium plagiosum, assembly GCF_004010195.1. Lineage (NCBI taxonomy): Eukaryota > Metazoa > Chordata > Chondrichthyes > Orectolobiformes > Hemiscylliidae > Chiloscyllium > Chiloscyllium plagiosum. The sequence goes on from NC_057734.1 coordinate 35,827,983, forward strand.
ATTCCACAATGGTATGGCCGTTCAATGCTTGGAAAACTAGTGACAAACCAACCATGGCCATTTCAGGGGAGCTTTTTCAGTGACTTAAATTTCTGTCAGGTACCTAACAACATTATTGTAGGTTTCCAGAGTGTTTAGAATGGATTTCCAACTTCCACATGGCTAGTATCTCTCAGCTGGTATTGGCAGTGCTCGTGTTGTAATTTATTCTGGGTAATGTATCCATATATTCCAGCTCTTCAAGTTATGTTGTGTCATGTCATTATAAACATGTTTTCATGCTCCTCTCTGGTACGGTAAATTTCAGCCATTTTCCTCCTTGCAAATTGGGAGGAAACGTTGCATTTTATAGCATTTGCACATAAAGCCTATGTTTTTATCTTTTTTAAAAAAGTCACTAGAAACCAGATTTTAAAATTGACTTTTAAACCAGAACAAACTGTGTTAATGTAAAGCTTTGGTACTGCAGGCATTGTTCCCCACCAGCTTCTCTGGATGTTGATGAAGGCTTTCGGACCGGATTTGTACGAGCAGTCTCCTTCTCCCAGCAGGGACTAAATGTTACCTCAGTAGCAGATGATGGGTAAGATCAACATCGTATATACTTGAGTAATAATCAAAATTTTTAGATTACAAAAGTTAAATTTATGGGGCCGACTATTACGTGGATACTATTTTTTGAGGGGCCGAAATTCATGCCTGTCAAAATTCATACCGTATCATTAGCTGAAGCCCAACTGATCTTCTAAATGAATAAAGGAAAAGAAAACACAATAAATTAGGGTAATTATTAGATAAAAACAATAGAAACAAAAATGAGTTATCGGTAGTAAGCTTTTATTTATACATAGAAAAAGTGAAGTAGAAATGTAATATGGCTTTAAATCACAATTACTTGTACATGTTACATCTTAAACATGTCAAGTACAAACGTTAATTAAAATCCTGCAAAATTACACTTTTCAACATCTTCAGTACCAAATAAAGTTTCACTATCATCAGGATGAATGATATCATTGTATGGATCCTCTTCATTTTCGCTGTCTGTAGTTAGCGGTAGCACATCATCTGCTGTTGCTTCATCTATGTCATCCCATAAATGGTCGTTCTCTGTACCATTCTATGCATTTGAAATTTCACATTTCTTCAATGATTCGGAAATAGTGTCAGCTTTTATTTCCTTCCACTTGGAAGTCTGTCGGGAATTACAGCTATGTCAGTGTTATGTGCTTAAAAATACGGGATAGACCATTTAGGACAGAGATGAGGAGAAACTTCTTCACCCAGAGAGTGGTGGCTGTGTGGAATGCTCTGCCCCAGAGGGCAGTGGAGGCCCAGTCTCTGGATTCATTTAAGAAAGAGTTGGATAGAGCTCTCAAGGATAGTGGAATCAAGGGTTATAGAGTTAAGGCAGGAACAGGATACTGATTAAGGATGATCAGCCATGATCATATTGAATGGTGGTGCAGGCTTGAAGGGCAGAATGGCCTACTCCTGCACCTATTGTCTGTGATTGGATGTTATCAACAGCATTCCTCACTAGATGAGATCTAAACTGGTCGCAGACAAGCAAACTCTTCCTTGTGTAGTCCACCGGGTCATAAATTTCAAACTTCCTTTAACCATTTTGTAAATCCACCTTCATCCATCCAGCCTTGTAAATGCACATGGATGACAATTTCTTTTGGAAATTTCTCCTTTGGCAAAGTTTTTCTCTTTAAAAACAGCCATTGGTTTTATCTGAGGGCCATCAGTCATACAAAAGAGAACTAAAGTAAACCTACTTTTCTCATGATCAGTGGTTCTCACCAATCCTTTCTTTTTCTCCTTTTCGGTTCACAGTTTGATTGTCCAGCATGTTGAGAGGTAATAGGTGTTTTGTCCATGTATCCAATGCATGATAACTTGTAGCCTTCCTTTTGCAAACTTCTGATTACAAACTGGTGAAACTGATTTTGTACAATCTTATACTTTGGTAGAGAACTAAGTCATGCCTTCTCAACCCTTGTGCACTATCTAGCACTTGGCTTAAAATCTGAAATTCCATCTTTCTTGTTGGGATATAATGTTGTAATTGTGTACAGGACATTGGTTAGGCCACTTGGAATATTGCATGCAATTCTCGTCTCCTTCCTATCACAACGATGTTGTGAAACTTGAAAGGGTTCAGGAAAGAGTTACAAGGATGTTGCCAGGGTTGGAGGATTTGAGCTATAGGGAGAGGTTGAACAGGCTGGGGCTGTTTTTTTTTCCCTGGAGAGTCGGAGCTGAGGGGTGACTTTAGAGGTTTATAAAATCATGAAGGACATGGATAGGATAAATAGACAAAGTCTCTTTCCTAAAGTGGGGGAGTCCAGAACTCTAGGGCATAGGTTTAGGGTGAGGGGAAAGATATGAGAGACCTAAGGGGCAACGTTTTCACGGCAAAGGTGGTACGTGTATGGAATGAGCTGCCAGAGGAAGTGGTGGAGGCTGATACAATTACAACATTTAAAAGGCATCTGGATAGGTGATGAATAGGAAGGGTTATGAGGAATATGGGCCAGGTGCTGGCGGGTGGGACTAGATTGGGTTGGGATGTTTCCAAGCTGTACATCTCTGACTCTATCACTTAAAAATGTGTTGCTGGAAAAGTGCAGCAGGTCAGGCAGCATCAAAGGAGAAGGAGAATCAACGTTTTGGGCATAAGCCCTTCTTCAGGAATCATGCCCGAAATGTCGATTCTCCTTCTCCTTTGCTGCCTGACCTGCTGCGCTTTTCCAGCAACACATTTTTGAGCTGTGATCTCCAGCATCTGCAGTCCTCACTTTCTCCATCTCTGACTCTATATATGGATTCAGATGGCTTCATGACTAAGACCCTTCATTTTGACAATTTTCAGGTATCCATTCAGCAACTTCTTTTCTCCAATTGTGGCCACTTGCTAGGTTTACCTCTGTTAGCACATTTTCATTTATCATTGCCTAAAGTTGGTTCAATATCTTTCTCCAGTCTCAAAGTTTCTCTGAGAAACCATTCTCTTGTTGCAAATTATTTCTCTTCTTCACAACTTCAATAACTTTCAGTTTAAACTCTGCTGTATTTTTTCTTCTGAGGGTGTTTTTACACAAAATAATGAAATTTCAAAACCTCAACTAGGTATATGACGGTGTACTCCATGAAGTTGGTTGGCATTTGATTCTTTTGTACCGTGTTGGTGTGATTTGTACATAGCATGGAAAACAAAATTCCTCATCATAACAAATGTTTGATCTGTTAGCTGTGAAGAATTTTACAAGATATATGGTCTATTCCAGATTTTGTAGCCAGAAATAGGGGGTCAACATTTACATCGACTTTACTTGTGAATATATGGTATGTCCAAGTTTCTTTTATGCTGGACACTGATTTGTGTGGGTGGGATCCATTTTATTGCTTATTTTGAGTAGCTGAGCATGCGTAGTAACTCAAACACATGCAGGTATACCTGGATTGCACATCTTAGAGGGGATATTGCAAGTTATTAAACATGGATCTCCAATGAAGCAACCCGAATATGAAGTCTTCTGCAAGGTTCTGATTCCTCATAGAATCGTAGATTAGGTACAGCACTTGCCCAGCTCTGTAGATAGCAACTTGACTAGTTCCAACCCACCTTCATGACATAGCAATATTTCTCACTTCTGGAAGTTGTCCAAAGCCCATTTTGAATTTTAATTGAATCTGTCTTTTCATTCTGTAAGATGGTTCATTTTAGATTCTAACCACTGATATTTGTTTTCTTGGCAAAACAACTTTTCTTCAAATCAGTTGTGTTGTCATTCAATTTTAAAATCAGCTACTGAAGAAGTTAGTTAATATTTAACATCGTACGTGAAAAAATTAAAATTTGCAATGTTCAGTGTTAACATAGTTAAACTTACCGGCTCGGCTAGTCAGTTTGCTGTTTAGTTTGGTTGATATGTATATTAAGACAGTCAGTCTTTGCAGATTTTGTATTGAGCAAATACAATTTGTAATTTAAGATTTTTCTTTGTTTAGATTGCTGAGAATTTGGTGCTTGAATTTACAAAGGCCAATATATGTTGCTCCTCTGACCAATGGGCTCTGTTGTACATTCTCTCCACATGGTAGTGTGTTGGCTACAGGGTAAGGATGCTTTCAGGTTCAGTATTGAGCTATGAGTTTAATTGTCGCTCTGCTTGACTTTTAGTGAATATGCTTAAGCAGTAAGTTGAGTTGTTATATAACCAGAATGGTGTAGGGGATTCCCAATGATGTGTTTCAGATCTCTGCTGACCTGTTGGGAGGTACAGATGTGACTTTTCATACTATCTATTTTTAAATGTTGTTTTCATGGGATGGTAATTATGCTGGCTAAACCAACATTTATTGCCCATTTCTAACTGCCTTTGCAGCCGGTTTAGAGGAATCATCTCCAACAGTAGTGCTCCATTTTGGCACTGAATACTTCAGAAAATTGACTTGCTGAAAATTCTCTCCACAAGGTTAAGTATTATAGGTATACAGACTAGTTTTAAAAATTTAAGTCTTTTCTCCACCCTATACCAATGTTGTTCCAGGACAAGAGATGGTCATGTTACATTCTGGACCGTATCTAAGGTGCTGCCAACTCTGCAACACATTTGCCGCAATGCTGTGCGCCACATGATGACCACCCACCAAGTTATGCTGTTGTCAGTTCCAAAGAAGATTAAACAGTTCTTGATTTATAAGTTCTAGCTCACACTTGCAGAGGTAAAGTAACAGGATCAATGGGAACCCTTACCTTAAAAGTAATAGATAATGAATAATATTTTTACCAAGATTTATTTAAATGAATATTGTATTTGATTTTTAAAAATGTACATCTAGTTTCCAAAAATAATTGTCACAAAAAAGAGCCTTTTTCCATTATAAAACTTATTACATTCAATGTCAAAAAAGCCCTCCTCTATCAGATCAATCTTTTGCACACTATTGGAACTTTCCACAGAAGTTATGTCACTGATCAAAAGTATAATATTTGTTCTAAATGTGGAGATCTACTGCCTTCAGAAAGATGTAGACCAGATTGAAGGTTAAGAATGTTATTTATGAAACTAAGTATTTCAAGATGCAAGCCCCACAAGTATAGTATCTTTTTTGATCTCCAGTTTAGTTTGTAAATTTATGGCTTAAAATTGCACAAAGATGGATAATCATTATTGATCTATCTATCTGCACGGTTTCATAAGTGTTCCTTTAAAATTTTTATCCTCAGATTTATGGATTTAATTATTTAAATTTAATTTAGTCTGGGGAAAATGTTTAAAAACTTGCCTTTTTTAAAAAAAAATAGTTTGGTACCTTATGACTAACTAGAATATTTCAGATTCATCTTTTAATTATTTTGATTGGAATCTCTTGTTGCTGAATGTAGCCATTCTTCATTTTTAAAATATTTCTTGTGTTTGATCACTGTTCTATCCTTTGTAGTTTTAACATCTTTATGCTAGAATTGAAAACTTACAGGCCAGATGTAGATCTTTGTGGCCCAAATGTAACCTTTGATCTCACCTTGCCTTCTAACAAGGTACTTGTGTATGTTTTTCTGCATGCACTAGCTTTAATTCCTGCTAGTGTAGAACTACAAGTGACAGATTTTCATAAAAGATGCAGGAAAGAAACAAAGGTTGACCAAATACACATGATAAAGAAAACTGGCAAAAGATGCAAGATTAATGCTGGAGAATCAACATTTGAGCAATCGTACTAAATTGATGGGTCTGTGTGGATTTTTGTCTCAAAAGTATGAAAGTTAGTTATCAGTTGTAGATTTCCTATGGAATGCGATTTCTTTTAACGTGGTGTTGTTACACATTTTGGATTAATCACATGCAACTATTTAACTCCACAAAATTAGTCTTGTCACTGTACTAAGATGTTTTGTACCTCCTAAACTGATTTAATCAGTGCAAACTGGAGAAGGCTTGATACAAAACATTTATACAATACAGTTGTTTATTTCATTGTATTTAAAGAATAGAATATATTTTCAGTATTTATTTTTGTCTGATTTTTAGAAATAAAATTTAACTTTTTAAAGTTGTTTTAATGCATGTCTGCATATGTTAAGACATTGTCAAATTCTTCAGTTGGCAGTGTACATGAAGTGAAAATGGGGAATCTTTGCTCAGACCATTCTTTTCCTCCCCAGGTTACAAAAAAAAAAATCATTTAATGTGATTAACTTTTTCACTCCATTTTACCACCACTCACCCCTAAACCCACAATTTCCTGGTTGATCAAGTACCTATTCAACTCTGGATTGACCATATTCAATGGCCCAGCCCCCTGCTCTCTGGAACAGAATTCTAAAGATAAACAACCCTCTGAAGAAATTCCTTCCCCATCTCAGTCGAAATGACACCTCCACTTTCTTTTAAATTGTGCCTTCAGTTCTAGGATTTTCCCTAGATAAGAGCATTTTCCTCAACGCTTACCTCAAAGCCCCCTCAATGTTCTGTTTCTGAAGGATCACTACTTGTTCTTAATGCTAAAGTGTAGGATTAAACCAACTCAACCTTTCTGGAGATAATCAGTCTGAGTGAACCTCCTTTGAACTTGCATTATAAATGTGTGTCGCCTTAAGTAGAGACCAAATTTGTATAAACACTCCAGATGGGAAGGCACCAATAGCCTGTACAGTTGTAAAATAACTTCCCTACTTTTATACCCTATCCTCATTGCAATAAAGGCCAATTTTCATTTGTCTTTCTGATTACTTACTGCAATAATAATTTTGATTCATGTTATCCACATTGAGAAAACTGATTTTTCTATTCTTCCTGACAATGGAAAGCTTCATATCTCCCATATGTGTCACTTTTTACAGACTTTGTCCTCTTCACAACTTGCTTTAACAACTAAAGTTTACATCTTGCTTTGTCTTTTATTTGCAATCCCAGCCTCAAGTTGACTAAGTGTGCAACAAAACCTAATTGAGAACATCAAATTGAGTTTACCAAGCTTATACACTTCTCCTAGATGTGAAATCGGGCCTGTGTGTCCCTGGCAGACAGAAAAGCTAGTTTCCAAGTTCATTGTCTCAACATATCCTCATGTTGTCACAGAACAAGGTCATAACTCAGGACTCCTGGCAGATGCTAAGTTTATTAGTGTATCACTATTAATCCAATGACCTCTGTTGGTTTTGCCATTTTCATTGATGGATGTATGGTCAACTGGCCAGTAGTTTATCACCTGGTTGTTCATACTTCCATTACAAATATACCAGCATGCAAGATATTAATATAATATCTATTGAAACTGACAACTGCAATAGAGTTGCTAGCCTTGACCTCCAGAAGGTGTTTGTTTGGAAGAGCACCGGAACAGGCAAGGAGAAATTGATTAGCACAATTTGGCCAAGAGGAGGATCTAGAGAAATCATCAGTGTCCCACTGTAGTAAATGTGGACAAGAGACTGCCATGCCAAAGTGGGGTTCCTGAGCCCCACACAGAAGTAGCTTACATTGTTTGCTAACAAAGTTGACCACAACAAGACAAAAGCTGCCACCAAGTCCAATTGATACATCACTGCACAAACTTGGACTTGAGCAAGGAGTAGTTCTTAAGTAGTTACAATGTTTGGAACTTAAAGGATTTGTAACTACAAATCCTTTATAACAAACTTGCTTTCTCAGCTGAAATTTATAACCGGTCAAGTTCAAGGAACTATTGTTTATTCCACAAATAACATTGAGCCTGTCAGTTGAAAGACTGCCTCTTTGACTCTGGGGGGAACGTTCTTGGTTGGACTTATTGCCAATTCTATGATGATGAAGGAGTTACAAGGTTAAACACTTGATAGAATGTTTATTTAATCCTAGCCCAGTTTTTAGACCTGGACAGCATTATTTAGCTTTTGTCCAGTGTGAAGTTTTATTTGTTAAACTCTTTGAAAGAATAACAGCAAAACCTGATTTTAAAGATGCAATAAATGTTACTAATTTGTCTGCAGGTATTAACTAACAGCTAGCAAATAACTCCAGCCACTTTGACTTGTCTGCAACTCCTGACTTTATTGCCATCTTCCATATTTTAAAAACCTTTAACGCTCTTGACTTATGACACTATCGTTTTTGCTCAGTAATGACTTTTATATTCAGTCTCAAAACTGCAAATCCCTATATTAGAAAATTATCTGGTTGTTCTAATGCATTAAATAAACTAAGTTCCAATTCTAGGCATGCAGCCTTAGTAGTTTGAGTCTTGAGATTTGCTGCTACATTCAAGATCAGTAAGTTATTCAACTCAATGCAATCCCATTAGAAGCTAATTTAGATTTGAACAGTGTTTTAGTTCTACTGAAATTTCCTCCTATAAAATCATCTGCAGTTTTACAGTAGAGGAAAATATTTGTATGTTGGACTGTTGAGGAAATAACTTTAATACTGTAACATTCCTTGATGGGTAGATGAATAGGAAGGAGTTAGAGGGATATGGGACTAGATTAGGTTAGGATATCCGGTCAGCATGGACGAGTTAGACAGAGGGGTCTGTTTCCATGCTATACATCTCTAACACTAACTTAGCTGTCATTATATGTATATTTCCCATTACTTAAATTCCCTAAAGTGTCCAGTAGGTGGCACCTGATTAATATGTAAAACCCAGTGTGGAAATAGAATCCCTGTATTTTTAGATTAGATTAGATTCCCTACAATGTGGAAACAGGCCATTTGGCCCAACAAATCCACACAGACCCTCCCAACCCTCACCCATTTCCCTCTGACTAATGCACCTAACACTATGGGCAATTTAGCACAGCCAATTCACGTGGCCTGCACATCTTTGATTGTGAGAGGAAACTGGAGCACCCGCAGAAAACCCACTTGGACACTGGGAGAATGTACAAACTCCACACACAGTCACCCAAGGCTGGAATTGAACCCGGGTGCCTGGTGCTGTGAGGCAGCAGTGCTAACCACTGTTTTTTTCCCCTAGAACTTCTTTTTCAACATTTGCCTTAAATGAAATATAAACAAGAGACCTAGTGGAGAAAGCATCAAGCTGAAACATAATCCGGTATTATAGAAACCTTCCACTTTTTTTAAAAAAAATCAACTATGACCTGGTTTGGGAAATCACCTTAATTGTGGATCAATTTTAAAAATGATTTTTTGCTGGAAATGACTGCTCCCAATGAACATGCATGTAAGTTGTTTCTGTATTATTCTCTATATTCACCACCTTGCTTACAATTTTATTTGTATTGTAAAAGTCCACTGAATAACTTTGGACAAAACCTGTTTCCAGAAGACAACTTTGAAATATTTTAATAGGATCAAGTCATTAATTTTTAATATACAAAATTATAAACTCATTCAGCTTCAGCAACAACCATATCACGGGCAACTTGAAATGCAGCAATAAGTGAACTCAGTTGAATTTTCTCATTTGTTCCTGAAGCCAGCCTGTACCTGTTAAAGTAAATTTTAAGTCATCCACTGTTTTTTTTCTACATTCCCTCTCTCCACTTGCCGCCGCCTCTTCCTCATTCCCCTTCCCCACCATCCATCCGTCCTCCATGACTAATATCCCAGAAGAAAATTCTGAAGTAATACTTACTCGATATCAGCCATCTTGATCAATAAATGAATTCGAACCGAAGGTGGCAAATCGACTGAAAAAGTACCATACATATAAACATGAGAAGCTTTGATACAATGAAGCTAGCAATTCCACTGTCTGGTATCATGCACTTCCTAGTGGTCAATTTTACATATTCCAAACAAAGCAGGTCATTATTTGATTCTGTTGCTGAATAAGTTTGAATCTAACAGGAGATAGAGGTGGAGATACTCACTTGATTCTTAATTCCTGAGGTGATTTTATAAACTAATACTGTTGCTTTATCACAGCAGGAATGAAACTATATGCATTCACTATAAACACAATCGAACACAAATTTCCTAGATTAGCTAAAAACATTCCAATATGTTAAACAAAAGCAGCAGCAACTTAGTTAGTAATTGAGAGACCAAGATCAATAACCTAAAGACATGAGTTGAAAGCTGGAGAACTTGAAATCTGCTAACTAAATCAACTTGTTGTTAAATAGCTAGTAACAGTAATGATGAACAAGTGAACCAGCTTGTTAAAAAGCCCATCTGGTTCACTAATATTCTTTAGGATAGAGTATCTTCCATCCTTACCCAGTTTGATGTACATGTAACTCCAGACTTGCAGCATTCCAACGGACTCTTAAATAACCTAAAAAGGTACTTATTTAACAGAGTAGTTAAAAGCAACTTCTTTGCTTGCCCCTCTTCTGCAGTTATGTCAGACCCTGGGTGTCTCTGGAGAAGGAGTACATGGTGTCCACCAACACCCTTGAGCTGTTCAGGGAGAGGTGGGTGCTGCAGGGAGTGGAGTGTATCATTTCCCCCTCCAACTCTATTTTGATTTAATCCCTACCCTCCCCTTCACTATTTGATCATGTAGCATTGCCCTTTGATGGGACGGGCACTACTTGGAACACCCAAGTGGCCAGTGACATTTCTGTCTGGTAGTGGAAGTTGAATAAAAATTTGTACACCTTGTCTTTCACTGTCTCACACCTGCACGCGCACACAATTTGGGTGCTGGGGAAAAATAAAAAGGAAAAAAAAACAGGAATGGCAGAAAAAAAAATAAACAGGAGTGTCAGGGGTTCTGTTCACTCAGAGGGGCTTTGAAGGAGCTGGACCAGTTTTAAAAAAAAAAGCAATTTCTGATGGGAAACTAATGCTAGTCTTGCCACCCCAAATCTGGCACGTAAAACCTGACACTAGGATATTTAAATATAGAAGAGACATCCTGGGCCCCCCTCAAAGTCAAGAGAAATTAGGAGTGTTAACCAAAGCCTTTGTCAAGGGAGAGCATTAAGCAGGAATAACATTTTGGGCAGGATATTCTAAGGGGACAACTATCAATTTGAGGAGAGGGAAGAGGCAGCAGCAGGAAGGGTGCAAAGGCAGGAGAACATGACACTTCTAATTCACACATGGAATAATACCAACTTTTAGGATTTGGAAACAATTACAAAGTCAGGTTACAATTAAGCGTGTAAATCTGTCTGCTTTCTGTACTGAATCCAATTGTGAGGTTTCTATTACATACAATTTAATTTGTTGTAGACTATATTTTGAGGTGTAACACCACATATTCTTGAAGCAAATGAAAACCTGACACAGAGTGAGAGTCATAGAGAAATACAGCACGGAAACAGACACAGCAGTCCAACTATCCACGCCAACCAAATATCCCAACCCAATCTAGTCCCACCTGCCAGCACGCAGCTCATATCCCTCCAAACCCTTCCTAGTCATATACTATTCCAGATGCCTTTGGAATGTTGCAATTGTACTAACCTCCACCATTTCCTCTGGCAGCTCATTGAAAAAGTTGCCCCTTAGGTCTCTTTTATATCTTTCCCCTCTCACCCCAAACCTATGCCCTCTTGTTCTGGATTTCCCCAACCCAGGGAAAAGACTTCATGAATAAAATCACGAGGGGCATGGATAGGATAAATAAAGTTGTACAGCATGGAAACAGACCCCTCTGTCCAACTTGTCCATGCTGACCAGATATCCTAACCTAATCTAGTTCCATATCCCTCTTAAACCCTTCCTATTCACGTACCCATCCAGATACCTTTTAAATGTTGCAATTATACCAATCTCCACCACTTCCTCAGGCAGCTTATTCCACACTCGCACCACCCTCTGAAATAGTTGCCCTCTAGTTCTGGACTCCCCCACCCCAGGGAATCGATTTGTCTATTTACCCTATCCATGCCTGTCATGATTTTATAAACCTCTATAAAGGTCACCCCTCAGCCTCCAATACTCCAGGAAAAAAAGAGGCCCAGCTTATTCAGCCTCTCCCTGTAGCTCAAATCCTCCAACCCTGGCAATATCCTTGTAAAATCTTTTTGGACCCTTTCAAGTTTCACAACATCCTTCCGAGAGGAGGGATAAGTGCAACTACAAAATCTACTAAAAGGTATGTCTTACTGTTTAGTTACATAACAGATACTTTAATAACTTTAGATTTATTCTCAAAAGCAGCCAAACAGCTCCTCCTACCAGAAAACGTTGTTATGGAAATTGCAACAGTCTCCAAGGAGATTGAACAAGAAAACATCCAGCGTCACCCAGCAGATGGTGTCGGTTGCAAGACCTGGTCTTTAATGAGTATTCGAATGAACACAGCTGTAATAATGCTATCAACTACACTGTTTACAGAATGGACCCTGGAGATTGCCACAAATATCTCCATAGTAATGGAGAGCAACACCCAGTTTACACGACAGACTAAATTATACCTGCTTTGACTGAACATATTTGAAAATAAATTTTGAGAATTAGGTCTGTAAACAGTTTTTTTTTAAAAGGTGTGTCTTAATGCTTTTGCATAACTTAAGTTCTATTCACCTTACTGATTGTTTTTGAAAAGATTAATGACACCCTTCAGGATGTTCTGTATTCGGTTTCCTTGGTTCAAAGAACATGACAGTTTTTTTTTGGAATTAGTTATTATAAAACCAGGGCTGTTGAGCAAAACAAGGTCCAAACTGAGGCTAATTGTTCTGAACAGAAGGGATCAGAAATTCTGGGCCTAACAGCAGTGAATGCTGCAAGTTCACTGACATTAAGAGTTGCAAAGGCACCAGAAATTATGGTGAGGCTGAAATCCCGAACATCCTGTTTGCCAGAAATGGCTCTATGGAAGCCCTTGGCCCATACTTCTCCCAGAACCCAGCGTATAAATTTAGGCTGTTTGGCATCTTTATTTATTGGCACTGTTCTTGCTATGAGTGCAGCCATTTATATCAAGGGGAAGCATCAAAGCATTTGAGAAATCCCATACCCTGACATTGCTTCACCACCACCCTTCCCAGCATGTCCATCACTGCCAAATCCCCTCTGTTCCTGGTTCTTTTAAAAACCAATCCCATCCCTTTTACTACCCTGCATTTCCTGTTCTCCAAACACCCTCTCCCACAGCTAGCTCTGACATTCCCACCCCTACATTCTCATTCCCCTGGACGAATGAAAGTAAAGATGTGAACAGTGGTGTGAGACAGCTTGAACAGTGTCATTTGCGACAAGCATAGATAAATTTGTAGTGGGCACTGACCTGACATCAAAAACAGTTACATTTAAGTACATTTAAAACCGTAAACATCACTGAGTGGAAGGCAGACCTCAAGGCTGCATATCTTCAGTGCATTGCCATCAGACCACCCAACTTGTCTAACCTATGGATTCAAGCTAGAGTCAAAACAGCAATGTCCATTGTAAAATGCTAATGGAGCAGTTTTGAACAGGGATAGTGGTTTATGCTTCTTCTCCACTGCTTGCCAGAATCTCTGTGCCAACATGATGAAAATACCACCAAAGGAATTTCAACACTCATAGCTGGACAGCAGTGGTAACATGGCAATGGAGGTCCTTGCTAATGCTCTAAGTTTCAAATGACAGAGTTCAAATTTGCTCAATAAATATGATAAGGTATCTCCAGTGGTGCCAAAAAAACTTCAGGTTCAGGAATGTTCTTTGGAGAGGGAAATCTATCCCCACCCTGTCTGACCTACAATGGACTCCTAACCACAGAGCAATCCACTCAAGGGTATTCAAGGATAGGTATCAACTACCACATCGCATGAAAGAATAAAAGTAAAATAATCTGCTCATTGGCTACAATTGATGATAGTCAGATTCTGCAACACTAAATACTTCACTTAATTAAAAGATAGAGCCTGCAAAAATATCCTTACAGTGATTACTGCAGAAGCACCTTAGGGATACAGCATCTAATGATTTTGAATTTCCTGTGGAAATGAAACAGCACCTATCTCCCAGGAAAAGGCACTTAACTACAGAATTGAGATGGAGTGTCCACGATTGGTACTGAGAATATTAGTCCTAAAGGAGTAACGTTTCCACTAACATTAAGAAAAACACACATATTTATAACAAAATTGAAGAAGTTGGCACTTTTTCTTAAATCAGCTTTAAATGAGCTCAACATAAATCTTTTAAAAAGGATGATGTTTGGGAAAATTCCAGCGCATTGATTTCCATGATTATTACATATTCACATTTTCTAATTTCTGGTTGTAATGATTTGATTTGTGTTCTGCAACTTATACAAGATCATGATGGAGAAAATTACTGTTTCCAAGCTATTGGATTTCCCTATAAATGCTTCATGCAAGCTTGGAGTTGCATACACCAATATGGGAAACCACCTGGCTTTCCACTCATTTAAATTAACAGGAAATGAGACAAGCTCCCTCACTGGTGTGCACTTCTTCACTTCTGTAATCAGGCAACCCAACAGCCCCAGGTATAGGAACAACAAATTCTATCCTCTCTAGCTTTTTTTCCAAAAAGAAAGCTTCAGCAATGTTATAACACACTTCTGAAGTAGGAGAGACCTGAACCCAAACCTTCCAGTTCAGAGATAGGGGCAATACCACTATGCCTCTTCCACTTTCATTTTACAGATATTTTCTAATCAAAGTATTCAGAGATGCTATGACACACCTTTGGAAAAGTGTGGGTTAAGCCCAGGCCGCATAGTTCAGGAGGTAGGGACACTTCCACTGGAACACTAAAGCCGATTACTTTTTCAATGTGTCTAGAAGTAATCATCAAACAGTGGGATCCACTAACAACATTTAGAAGCTGAACAAATAGGTATTTCCTAATCACTCAGATGACAGGACACAGCTCTAGAGCAGGTGGGACTTGAAACTGGGCTTCCTAGCTCAGAGGCAGAGGCACTACCACTACACCATGACAGCCCTCATCACAAGAGCCTTCTAAAAATTCAACATCATAGATATTTTCTAAATCAACCTGTTCACCGACATTATTCACATGTTTGGAGCAGGTAGGACAAGAACATAGGTCTCCTGGCTCACAAGAAGGGACAATATCACGATGCCACAACTGACCTAATTATTCAAGTCTGGCACACATGCCAGAAACATTAGCCAGTATAATAACTGAACCCATGACCTTGGATTATTAGCAACACGCTCTAACCATCCGGACTAACCACCCAACCTTATGGCAAAGAAAGAGGCCACTTGTTCCATCTGGTCAGTGTCATTGAATCACAGACCTTTAGTTCTTCAGTCTCATGCTCTTTTAACTGAGCTGTTGTAGCTATTTAAGAATAGACAGAGAAAATCAGATATTGTTTCTTCTGGTACAATGAATGAAATGAGATATTTTCTAATTAAACTATTCAAAAGATACTATTACCCAGCTCTGCAGCAGATGTGACTTGAACATGGGCCTCATGATTCAGGAGTAGGGACACTATCTCTGCACCACTATCTCTGCACTCTTGTTTTATATGTCATACACAATCAGCATATACATGCATTACACACCTAATACCAAAAGGTATGGGCTGAATCAATTGATGTTTGCAGGGGAATAGATTTGGATTAAAATCCAATTGACTAGGAGAAAAACAAAATCATCGAAGGTTCTCAAATCCAACTCAATTTGCTGAGAAAAAAAAAGTCTCAGGAAAGGAAGAAATGGAAAAACGTAAATGGTCTGACATGCAACTTCTATGGAGTTTTCCGCAAAGCTAAGACTGATACTGTTCTGTGTTTTGTGGTTGACATAGAAACGTGAGAACTTTAGTATCTTACGGTATCAATTTAAATTTGAAGTTGCCTTTGCACATTTTTACAATCAGGATACTTGGAAAATTAACTTGACTTACAAAATTACAATTTCAATCTACAGGCAGTTCTATTGCTTATAGCAACAATCTGCATTCACAAAGTATCTTTCATGGCTTCACAAAAGTTTACAATCAAATGATTACTTATTGAAATTGTCACCATTGCTATTCAGGCAATTGTGATAAATGATTTTGTGCCACTGAGGGCAAATGAGATAAGTAATAAATAATCTGTTTCAGTAATGTTGGTCAGAACTACTACAGTACTTTCCTGCTGAAATTACTAGAATAACCAAGAGAACACCAGTTCAAATCCCAGCATTGCAATTTAGAAATTCTAAATTCAGTTCTAGTTAAAAAAGTGGACAAAATAATACAGGCCATGAATCTTAAAAACTCAACTGACTTACTAATGTCTTTTTTGGGAGAGAAACCTATCATTCTTACATTGTTTACATGAAATCTTTAATTACCTTCCTAACTGATCTCACATGCTACTAAGTTATGCTCAACATTAGTGAAAATATCAGCCTTAGCAACACCACCCAGGACAAAGCGGCCTACTTGACTGTTCATGGATGTGGTGCCATTCACTCTTTCCACCAATAACATTCATTCGCAGCAGTGCATACCATCTACAAGATGCAATACAGAAATCCACCAAGGCTTGTCACACAGCACCTTCCAAACCTATGATCACTACAATCTAGAAGGACCAAGAGCAGTAGATGCATGGAAACATCACCAGCTGCAAAAGTCACCCCCTCCAAAGCCAGTCACCATCCTGACATTAAAATAGTCCTTTCTTTGGTGTCACTGGTCAAAACCTTGAAACTCACTCCCTAACAGTATTGTTGAGAATAGGTTCAATTAGATTCCCTACAGTATTGGAAACAGGCCATTCAGCCCAACAAGTCCACACCGACCCTCTGAAGAGTAACCCACCCAGACCTATTCCCATATCCTATATTTACCCTGACTAACACTATGGGCAATTTATCATAGCCAATTTACCTGACCTGCACATCTTTGGATTGTGGGAGGAAACTGGAACATCCAGAGGAAACTCACGGGGAGAATGTGCAATACCGGCAACATTCCAAAGAAGCAGCTAGGGATGAGCGATAAATGCTGGCCCAGCCAATGAGACTCACGTCCTACAAACAAACATCGCTTTTTAAAGTCCAAGCATAAAACAAAAAGGCACAAGGAAAGCTTCCTGCAGTACTTTCTTTTATGTATTCAACCTCCTTCTGAAATTGGACACAAGATTTCTGTTTATCACATTATACAAAATATGAAACACTGGTCCAAATCTGGAAACTGAACTGAAACTATAACCAGTATTGTGTGCTTAATTCTTGCAATATAACCCTACACTCAAGGGCTGACAATGCTACTTGCTGAGCCAAGGTAACAATATACACAATTTTACTCTAACATCACAAATTGGAAATAATCAGAATGTTTTCAGGAACTTAAGACAGTTAAAAGAGTCACAAACAGGCAGATATATCAAAGCTTTCCTATGAATTCAGCAAAAATATTAACTTCTCATTTATGGCTGGTAAATCACTTGTCTCCACACTGTGCAGCTGTGAGACAACTAAGTGGAATGAAAAGGATAAGTCAAATGTCACATTGTCTTCATTAGAATTTCACTTCAACCTTTTCTTACATGGCACAAGAAGTGAAATTATTCCTAATCTAAAAGTGACTACCCAAGAAGAAACACTTTAAACCATTAAATTAGAAAGAAAGTGTGTTCAGGACTGCTCTCCAAACCAAAAATATAGAAAACTCTCGCTCATAAAGGCAACACAATAGACAGATTCTTGACAGTTGTTTAAAATTATCAACTGTAAATATTTGAAGAAACAAATACAAATAAAACTGCAATATGCCACAAAGCAAATAATTCCCTTTAATTAGATCCAAACCTCTTACCTCTGTGCACAAAAGTGTGGATCTCGGTCAGAATATCATGCAGGGCTAAACCTTTTAATGTCTTTAATTCCATGATATCTGAAAGAAAGCTGAGGAATTTCAAAAGCACCATCTTGACTTAAACTGAATATCCTAGCAACTCACTCAAAACAAACAGTAGTGCCAAACCTTTGGAACTTCCACTTGAAGTAGAAATAAAATCACCACACAACATAGTAATTAGAAACTTTCAAGATTAGAGTGGAGCTCAAAAAGCACAGTAGGTCAGGCAGCATCACAGGAGCAGGAATAATCGATGTTTCAGGCAAAAGACCTTCATCAGAATGAGGCCTTGACTCTAATCTCCAGTATCTGTAGTATTCACCTTCGCCCATTAGAAACTTTCAGTCTGGACTAATCAGATTTTTTCAACCACCCAATGTTTTGGGCAGGTTTTGAGATGACACTGTACAATACATGTTTAACATAATAAAACAAAGCATGGAAGTTCACCGAAGAACTACAAACTAAAATATGTCACAAAGGCACACAAAGAGATGTGAAGACAGATAACCAAAAGCTCAGTCAAAGAGGTAGGGTTTAAGGTCTCGGAAGAAAAATGAAGTAAAGAGGTGAAAAGACAGAATTTGAGAACTTCAGGCCTTAGTAGTTAATAGCAGAGTCATCAATGGTGAAGCAAATAAGATTGGGGATGGTAAACCAGGATTAGAGCTCAGGTATCTGAGAAGTTTGCAGGGGTCAGTAATAGGTGGTGGACTGGTTATGAAGGGATTTGAAAACTGGGATGGGAATTCTGAAATTGTGCACTTAGCCAGGAGCAAATATAGATCAAAGAGCATAGGAGTACAATAAGTGCAAGTTACAACTCAGGTCAGTAGAGTTTCGGGTGACCTTAGAGTTTACAGTATACAAGATCAGCATAGGGTGTGCTAGAATTGTCAACAAGTAACAAAGGAATGGATGAAGATTTTAGAATAGACTGAATGGTATTGCGGTCATGATATACTATATGGCCTACTCCTACTTCTATATTTTATACTTTATGTTTAATCAACCTGGTGAGATACAGCTGGGTATTGTTAGTTTATATATGGAAATTAATTATGTTTGGATAAGAAGCAGCATATAAATGATAAATAGGAGGGGACGGAGGAAAAGTCTTTGGGGGACAGCAGAAATAATGGCCTGGAATGAGAAAACAAGCAGTGATTCTCTAGCTAAGAAGTGCAGTCCCTCTCAAATGGATGAGGGAGACACGATGGAGAACTAAGAATTAGGAGCAGGAGTAAGAAATTCAGCCCTTTCAGCCTGTTCCACTATTTGATAAGATCATGGCTGATCCCATCTCAGCCTCAATACCATTTTTCTGCCCGCACGCCATAAACTTCAACCCATCGTTAATTAAAAATCAATCCGTATATCTCCTCCTTAAAATTTACTCAATATCCCACCATCTATCACACTCTGGGATAGTGAACTGCATAAAAGGAAAGTGCAGTCAGCCGAGTCAAAGGCTTCAGACATGATGAGGAGGAAAAGTTTATCTTTGTCACTGTCATATAGGCAAGAACAATTTTGCTAACTGTCGCATGCCCAGAAATCAATGGAGGGATTCACGTATGAAATTCCATGAAAGATGGGCACAGATGCAGGAGGTTACACATTCAAGGACTTGAGAGAAAAGGCTTGATATAGGGGTAGTTTAGTCTGATGAAGGGGTCAGGTACTGGCACTTTGAGAAAGACAATGGCAGTTGATTTGAAGGAGAGCACAAAACCGAAGACAGGTTCATCAACAATATCAGGTCTGGAATTGGAAAGAAGAAGGGAATTTCAATGGTTGACAGTTTTAAAGTAACAGTGCAGATCTAGTGGAGAAAATGAACTTGAACAGAGCATGAAGGAAGACACAAGAGAAACTGGACAGGGAAACAAGTTCAGGGCTAGTTTGGAGTGGGGGTTGCTCAAAGGAAATTAGGTCCAATGGGCTTGGGAAGGAAGGAAAAGAAGTGATAGATGGTCTCAATCTTGGTGATAATAAATGCAGAGATAGTGTCTATTCATTTGTATTTTCATTTTGAATTAATGGCTAGGTTTTCATTGGGAACATTTAAAAAAATTAATTCATGGGTTGTTATGGTGGGATTCCAACCCACGTACCTAGAACATTAGCCTGAGGTTCTCGATTATGAGGTCAGTGGCAATACCATTACATCACTGCTTCCCTCAAACAACGCACAATTAGAGCCAAAGGTAATGAGGTTACATTTAAAATGCATGCTTGATTTTTTTTTCTTTTCCATTTGTTTATTAATTCTACCCCAATCAGGAGGTCAAAAAATTAATTGCAATCTCTCCTTGATCTTAAGCAATGCTGTTTATAGTCATCGTAGTTTCAATGACAATTAAAAGTCTTATGTTTTGATTCTGAATAGCTTTCCATATATATTAATAGTCCTAATAACCTTAGGATTTATTTTGAATACTGTTTGAATACTCAGTCACCAAAGTAGAAGTGCTTGTGATGAAGTAAGATTAGATATAACTGTAAATATATAACATTTTAACTAGCCGCAAGTAGAATGGACACAAAAGGATGTCAGGACAATGAAGGGGATATAGCATTGATTAACTGGGACACTATCTTGATTAAGGAAGTATAACAGAAAGATGAGAAATTGGGGATATTTTCCATAAGGAGAGGAGACTGAAGAGTGATTTAATAAAGACACAATCAGTTATATGAGACTAGGTAGATAAAAACTATTCACTGGTTGAGGGGTCAGGAATGAAAAGAAAGTGATGCAAAATTAAAAGAAAGATTTAGGACAGAGCACCGAAAATGTTATTTATTCATTTTTATTCACTGGGTTATTTTATTGTGGAATGCACTACTAGAATTGGTGATTCAATCAGAAACTATGGCTGGGATTTTCTCCGCCGAAGAGAAAGATTGAAAGAAGACAAATTATGAACTGGGTCAACATAGTCTTGGAAATAAAGTAAATTATTGACCTGCAAAATATTCATATATTCAAAATATTTGACAGTTGGGTAGGGGGAGGAGGTGGTCAAGGAGTTGTTTGTCATTTTGCACCTATTTGTGCAAGACGAAGGGTCTGTCCTGGCTTCCAACCAACTTTCCCAATCTTTCATGTTTCCTAATCCAAGAGCCACCAATCTGGCCACAGTTCCCCATCCCCAAAACGAAAATTGCTGGCATTGCCAGGCAGTGACTTCCTGCTCTTGATTCGTATTTCCAGTATAAAACTCCACAGCAACTATTCAGCTGTCTGATTGATATTCAATCCAGAGGGACAAATTCAGGCAGATTTCTCCCCAGTACACCTTCCTGGTTTGAAAGTGGAAAAATCTCTATGCATGTCAACGTTGAAGAATAAGTTAGATATGTGGCTGAAACGAAGTGTTGGAGGATATCAGAAAGGGAATGGTATGCTGGGCTTTGCTTATTTGCAGGAGAGAAACTAAAAAGGACCACTGGAGGTGAACGTTATGGTTCCATTTAATTTCATGAGTCAACTTTTAACCGAAACAAAATACGGTAAAATACCGTTGTATCAGTAAAAACATCAATTTTACATATAACCTCTTGTGGTTTCAATTCCAAAGGATACTCCTGTATGCAGTGGTGAAGTCTTTGTTTAACATCCAGTCAAGGATGTTTGCGATGTCTGATTTTAATGGATGACCAGTACAGGTGTACACTGTTTCCTCACTCACTTTATCATACGCCATATTTGTACTCTGTTTGATTCATTACATGATTCCATTAGTGTTAAACAAGGAAAGGTCAGCACTTCTAATTCTTACATAACACAAATAATTTGTTAGACAAATTACTGACCTGCAAAATATTCAAAGATCGACGCATATCACCATTAGAAAGTGACACAATGGCTTTCAGTCCATCTGGAGTTATGTTGACACTGTAATGACAGACTCAGAATAACTATCTCTATAAAATTCTCTTGTAAAGTTCTGTAAGTGATGCATTATGGTCAAAATGTATAATAAAGATTACAAGTGATGTAATGATTCTCGATTGTGCGAGGCATGTATTGTGGAATATTCTTAGTTAAAAAAGTTAAGCTTCTTTCATTCTGGAATCTTAATGTAAAAGCCATCCACACATTCTGCTACAGTCAGGTATAATTAATTTGTAGCCTTGTAACACCTTGGAGTAAGCCTGAGTAAAGTGAACAAAGACAGAATGAAGGGCTAATATGGAAAAAAAAATTCAAAATGATTCATGAAATTTGAAATTAAAAATGAAAGCATTCATCAGGTCAGGAAATCTCAGGGATAAAAACAGATTAACCACAGAAGCTATGTTTTGGGTGGAGAACTGGTTTAGAATGTTTTCTCTGGACAAATAATCCTCAACAACATCAAGAGGTAAAAAAGAGGGGAAGTCGAGCAGATTGGGGTTACACACCATTGCAGTTTAGAAGAATGGGAAATGATCTTAGTAAAATGTATAAAGATTCTGAGTAGGTTGATGAGGAAGATGCCAAGAGGACTTTGCCCCTCATAGGGGAGTCTTTGACGAGGGGGGACAGAGTTTAAAAATAGGGGTTTCCTACTTAAAATGTTTTTGAGAAGGTATTTCTTTTCTGATAGTCATCAGCCGTTGTAATTCATTACATCAGTGAGTAAGTGAGGCTGGGTCACTGCCTATATCCAAGTCAGTGTCAGGCAGATTTTTAATGCATAACTGTTAAAGGTTATGGGTGAAAGGCAGGAAAATGGAATTAACGCCATAATCGGATCAGCCATGATCTTTTGAATGGTGAAGCTCCAGACCCTACAAATTGTTGTTTTTTAAAGAAATATTTGGACAATCCATCACTAATAGGAGAACCAGGTTGACTATAATTTTCAGAGAAGCAATAAAAGAATTGAGCAAAGTTGCAGTATGAGTACAGTTTGTAGGTAAAAATAAAAGGGGAATCCAAGTGTCTTCCACAAGCACTTTAATGGCAAAGGAATTCTCAGATGAGCAATGGGACTGATTAAGGATCAAAATGATTTATTAGTGGAGGTGCAGGCATGCCTAAAGTATTAAAGATTAGTACCTTGAATCAGTGTTTTCCCAAGAGGAGGAACTTGCCAAAGCTCCAAAAACAAGGAGGTTTTTAGAATGCTAGATGGAATATATAAAACGCAGAGAGAAATACCAAAAGGGCTTGCAGTACTTAAATTGGATAAGTCACTTGGTCTTAATAAAATGCATTATCGATTTTGTCAGATGTTATGGTAAATAATTGAAGAGGCATTATTCACAATCTTGAAATGCTCCTTAGATAAACAGTAGTGGTAAGGGCTCTTAAGGCACAGTGGTAGTGGCCATACTTCTGGGTCAAAAGGGCCAGGTTCAAGTCCCACCTGCTCCAGAGGTGTGTCATTGCACATCTGAACAGGTTGATTAAAAATATCTAGACATAGGATGGTGCTACTGAATTGCAAATTTGACAGTATAATTGAAAAAGAGAAGGATAAACAAAGCAATTACAGTCCAGTCAGTTCAATGTCAGCGGTGGTGAAGCTTTTAGAAATACTAATCCAGGAGAAAATTAAGAACCACTTAAGCAAGCAAGGACTGAGATAAGGGGATTCAGAATGGAATTGTTAAACATTAAACTGTATTTGGATAATTATAGTTTTTTGGTGAGATAGTGCAAGATTCTGCTCCTACATCTTATGGTCTTACAATTAGTAAAAGTTATGGGAAAAGTCATGAAAGTGGAACTGAGGAATATCAGATCAGTCATGACCTCTAAGAGTAGCTGAGTAGATTTGATGGGCTAAACAGTCTATTTCTGCTTCTATGTCTTATAGTTTGATGGATGGATGAGGGTAGGTGGGGTCGATCCCCATAGAGTTTCAGAAGCACAACATATTGAGTTTATTTATGAATTACACACCCATGGGTGAACAGAGAGCAGTAGTAGCATGGACACAAAGCAGCTAAGAGAAAGAAAACAGACTTACGAAAGACTAAGTTAAAAATCACATAACACCAGGTTATAGTCCAACAAGTTTATTTGGAAGCACTAATTTTCAAAGCGCTGCTTCTTTACCTGATGAAGAAGCAATGCTTCGAAAGCTAGTGCTTCCAATTAAACCTGTCAGATTATAACCTGGTGTTGTGTGATTTTTAACTTTGCCCACCCCAGTCCAACACTGGCACCTCCAAAATCATTTCTAAAGGCTAACATACATACAGGAGTAGTAGGCTATTCGAAAGGCTAATGAAATGTTAACCTTTATGGCAAGTGGAATGGAGTATGAGAGTAGTGAAATCTTGCTTCAATTGTATAGAAGCTTGTAAGACTACAGCTGGAATATTGCATGCAGCTTTGATGTCCTTTCCTCAGGAAGGATATTATTGACATAGAGAGTGAGTGCAAAGAAGATTCACCAAACTTATTCCCAGTATGGTGGGACTGTCCTCTTGAGAGAGATTAGGCAAAGTGAGCCTGCATTCTCTGTGGGTTTTGAAGACCAAGAGGTGATCTCATTGAAACCTACACAACACTTGGAGATAGGAGAAAGTGAGGGCTGCAGATGCTGGAGATCAGAGCTGAGAATGTGTTGCTGGAAAAGCGCAGCAGTTTGAGGGATTTGACTGAGACAAGGTGGGGGGAGGGGAAATGAGGAAACTCAGATTTCTCCAGTTTCCTCATTTCCCCTCCCCCCACTTGGAGATAGACATGGTAGTTGAAAGAAAGGTGCTTCCCCTGGTTGGACAGTCAAATACTAGGGGTCACAACTTTTCTAAAAAAAAAGGGGATGCCACTTAGGACTGAGATGGGGAGAAATTTAGAATCTCTAATTTTCTACTCTGAAGGGTTGTTGAATCTTGCAGTATGTTTGAATTAGAGCTAGATTGAATTATGATTAATAATGGAATCAAGGGTTAAGCAGATAGTGCATTGATTGCATTAAATGGTGGAGTAGACCCAAATGGTTGATTGGCCTATTCCTGTTCTTAAGTCTTCGAAAGTTCAGAGAAGCTTTAAACATGAAATATAGAAGAGTTGGGAAAGAAATAAAAACTTCAAAATCTATTGTAGCAATTAATTTCATAACTTGTTTCTTCATGGAGCCAAGTGCAGTACAAGTAAGAGAAGTGATTAGCTAAGTGAAGGCGATAACTCAGTGCAGTAGTCAAGAGTTGAAGCCACAGAATCCAGAAGATAGAACATTCCAAGACTTCAGCAGAACTGCCAGCACATCATTTCACTACTTAAGGTAACATTTATATAAACAATGCTCACATAAAAAAGAGACAACTCTAACACTTCAACAAAAACAGAAATTGCTGGCAAAACTCAGCAGGTTCTGACAGTATCTGCAGGGAGAAAGCTTCCAGTGACTTTTCATTAGAAATGACACTGCAAACCAACAAACAAACAATGTGCTCATAACAACTGTAAAGTAAACCTTCCTAAGGACATACCATTAAGTTTATAACTGAACATAATTTTGTTACTAAATAGAGTTCCACGAGAAAAAAATTATACATTTAAAATATGGTCAGGCTTATACTTTGCTGGGTGATATCTTTAGCCATCACTGGTACTTATAAGTGGTGAGTACCCCAACTCAAGATCACTGAAGTAATTCCAGTAGCTATGGGATGAGGTCCTAAATGGGCATTAATTGCCCACGCAATGGTCTTGATTGGTGCTGGAATAGGAAAGTACATGGACTTAATCTCTGTGGCGGTCTAATGTCTCCACTGCCAAACTCAGCATGGAGGAACACATTATATTCCACACTTGGTGTCTGATTCACCAAGCAGTTATAAAGTTACCGCAAATGTTACATCCAGTTCAAAAAAAAAGGAGCCGGGGAACAAACCTAACTAAAAGCAACAGAAATCTAATAAATACATACTTTACTCATAACTATGGGTGGCGAATTAACTTAGAAACTTTCACAGAAAGGATAAACAAGTTATGTGACAGATGTTGGCACACTACAAATAAACAAAAAAGGGACCAGTCCTGTCCTGCAGAAACATTGACTCTATTCAGTTGGAGTTAGAACTGTTACAGCCAATCAAGAATTGAGCTCCATAAACTAGAAGCCACAGATGTAAGTCTGAAAGATAACTGTTTGAGGATGTGGCATCAAAACTAAAATAATTAAATGCTGAAATGCAATTTTATTTCAAATTTGATTACAATATTAATAAAATTAATTTCATCCAAACATAATGGAGTGTATGTTATTCCAAATCATGAAAATGATGTTATTCCCTAAAGTTAAATTTAGTTAAGGCTATTAATGAAGAGTTAATGAAATTAAAATCCCATCATCATTAAATTTTCCTTAAAATATAACTTTTGTTGAAGAGAAGTTGGTTATATTTTAAGAATATTTTGTGTAGATTGGTCATGACATGCATAATGGAGCATAACTATATTTATGTAGTATGTGTAGCAGTGAATACTTAATTAGTTAGTGGGAGGATGGAATGGAACAATATTCCAGTACTTAGCTCGAATACAATGATTTTAATTGAGTCATGAAGCTGCTCAAATCCAGTAAACTCTAATTTTGTTCTTACAACTGTTTACGTCTGGATCCCATACATATGCTGCTTCAGGAACATATTTAAGTCAAGGTGAAGGTATTTCTCCATGGGAAAGGCAAGTCAGAAAAGAAAATCACCTGCAGTTGCACGATTGCTAGTGGGCTGTTTACACAGCACGACTGTTGGAAAATTTAGAGCAGGAGCTCTTGCCTTCTAAGCAAAGAATAATGTGACTGCAGCGACACCTAACTGAGGAATAGCACATAGATAGTAATTAACACTTCTTAAAATAAAATTTGAAATAGCATCAACAGACATCAGCTTGGTGGTATTTTAGAACATCCACCTCCGCCTCCCCATCACCTTAAAAAGAAATTAGGCCAGATTTCTATTTACCTAAATTTCATATTCTCAAAAACAAATGAAAGAACATATGCAAACAGGAATGCTGCTGAATTATTTGACTTTTCTGAAATGGGGGTAACATTTTATTCACTGCAAAGAAGTAGCTAAAAGTGCTACCTTGCATAAAATCACAATCTAGTTAGGTTACTATTGAAAAAAACTTTGATGAAGACAAGAGATTGACCATAAGGAAACAAAACAAATGCAGATTTTTAAAAGATAATCTCTGCTAAACTGTCTTTTGTACATCTTTTCCAGATAAAAGGCTTTCATAATTGATAGCAGAAAAAGATGGAAACTATTAACAGGTATAACAGGTAGTTGATTCTTGCCTTAGCTTTCTACATTAAATTGTGGGGCAGTACAATGAGAAGACTCACTTTTCTTCTTTGATGACAAACTCCAATCTTGGAATCATCTGTTCTGGTGACAGCGGCCCAAATCGGAATCTAGTACATCGAGACTGTAAAGCAGGGATGATCTTCGACAGGTAGTTACAGATTAGGCAAAATCTGGTGTTCTCTGTAAATTTCTCAATAACTGCATCACAAACAATTAATTATTCAGAATTTGAAATGGAGAAAAACAGCACATGTAACTAGGAAAAACAACTTTTTCATTGGACTTAAACACTGAAAAAAATATTCTTTATCAACTATAAAAATTAGTTTTAATTTTAAATGCAACTAATATAACACCCAGTCATCATACTTTTGAAGCATTAATTTTCACAAGGTTAAATGCAAATATATTGCTAATTAATGTTTATAGAGAATTCAGTGCACGTAAAATATTGTATTATGCGCATTAATTTCAGTTGCGATTGAGTAATCCATGAAAATATGGTGTATATTTGAAAGCATCTAAGACGTCCTCTGCATTTTAAACACCCAGGCTTGTAGCTAAAAATAAAAAGCCTGGGGGCAGTGTGGTACAGAATGCACACACTAAATTGCTGTTCCTGTAGTAGCAAACAAGCAAAACTAAAGCTACCAAGAGGGAGGGGAACCAAATGGTTTGAAAGAGTCACTGTAGATTTTTGTGTAATGCCAATTCATGAACTGCAAATACTCCAAGAATGATTACTTACATAAACAGAGACTGTGCTATCTCTAGGGGAATTGAGACAAAGTAATAAAAAGAATAAGTAAATATTAGAGAAAAGAATGTGCTGTTCTGCATATTTCCTCCTCCGCCCCCCCCCCCGCAATGCTGTAAACCACACACTTCTGGCTCATTTTCTAAGATTTTTAAAGCACTGCTTTTGTGAGGCATATATATATTTAAGGTGTGCATGGTCAGAACTACGATGCAAGATTTAAAAAAACTGGGAAGCAGGATAAGCGCTCATTAAGATGAATATTTCCAGTTCTTACCCCTTCTGAGAGCATTCTGAGCATCTTGAGTCATTGCATCCGCCTCATCTAGGATAACGAGCTTAAACCCCTTTCTGAAATAATTAAAATAATTGCATTCTTTCTTGTGAAATGCTCAATGTTGGAAACATTTAATGGTCAATGTGTCCGGCTAACATTCCAGTCACTAACATTCAGTCTTCACTTCACATAAAGTGAAAATGCTGGAACTAGAAGTTAGATATATGATATCTTAAAATAACAAACTGATCAGTAGTTACTGGGTTACAAAAATAGATATGTAAATACCTTAATCAGTAAACAATTGGCCATCCTCGATGTGATCTGCATCAGTATACTCAACAACTACCTAGGTAAATGCCTTGGTGGGACAACTTTATCAGATGAGATTCAAACAGGATTTGGAAGATTTGCCTATGTAGCCCTCCTTTCCAACTCCAGGAAAGGTATGCCCAATCCATGCATCTCTATAGCTAACCAGATTAGTCGCACTTCATAGCAGAGGATAAAACTTGGGATTATTTGATATTTTCTATACACACATCTTTGGACTCAGTACTATGTCAGGCAAAGATATTCCAGTTAGGTGGATTGGCCATGCTAAATTGCCCATACTGCCTCGGGATGTGCAGGATTATCCAGGGAAAATGTAGGTTACGTAGGTTAGGGAGATGGGTCTGGGTGGGATGCTCTTCAGAGGATCAGTCTGAACTCAATAGGCCGAATTGCCTGCTTCCGCACTGTAGGGATTCTATGATGCTATATAGACTAGTGGGTCACAACTCCTTTGCTGTGAAATGATATCAACTAGAGTAGCCTATATTTATTCACTTTTCCATGGATTACCACCTTTTTCAGTTGAGAGACTAGAATGTTCTGTTGATCCTGAAAGCAATGCTGTCAGGACTTCTCAACTCCTGGGAGGGCCACCCAATATGGTAAGGATAGAGGGGAGGAACCAGATAAAGTATAATATGAAACCAATCTCTATGGGCTTTCCAGGCAGAAGATACGTGTGATATCAACAGCTGCAACGGCAGATGGAGGCTGCAACAGTAGGGAGGTCCCTAGACATCAAGATTTCCTTCTTGCCCTTAGAAATAGATCTATGTTTTGTCAAAGACCATATGCAACAGCATCCCCACATTAAAAAAGTTGTCCCACCAAGGCATTTACCTAGGGAAAGTCAACAGCTTCACACATACAGTACAAGCCCTGCAGCAAACAGGGAGAGGCGATGGGGACAGGATTGAGGAATCTGGAAATCCCTAGCTTCAGATCACCACATTGAGTCAAATACCACAGCCTGTCATTTCTCTTTGGGATATGGACAGGAAAATATTTTTGGCGGCTTCCTTCATGACTGAGCAGCCCTCTTCAAGATCCATTCTACTCAACCCACACGGGAAGGAGGTTAGAAAAGGTGCCCTAAAAATAGTCTGTTCTGTCACCAACCAGATTGGAAAACGAATCCAGCGGTCTCATCTAAGTGAGCTCTGAAAACCAAAGTGAAACTCAATCTTGAAATGTACAAACATTCATGAACGACAAGCAAAACAATCTTCCGGAACAAAGAACTAAAGAATGTCCTTATTACCAAATCTACAACCAGTGTAGATGACTGCTGAACAGACCACTGGCTTATCCCCTCCTCAAATGTCTAACAAATGCCACCAGAAGTAGCCAGAGATGAAGAAACAGTTCCGAGAAAAGCTCAACATTAAGAAGCTTCAAGAACCAAGCAGACTAGTGAACCTACAGCAACGTATTTACCAAAATCTGCAAAAAGAGTTCATTTTAATGGAATGGAAGAAATCTGAAAAGAACTGAAGACAACCATCATCTCATACCGTGAAGAAACCATTGGCTGCAAAGACCAGGAAACACAAGGCTGGTTTGATGAGAATGGCCAGATCATCCAAGACCTCAGCGACAAAAGGAGTAAAGCTCTATGCTTGTCAAAGCAATCGCCAGTAAAGCAAGGAGAGGTTGTGCAAAACGTTGGTGTGCCTTTTTTGGAGTACTGTGTCCAATTCTGTCATCCTGGTATAGGAAGTATACTATTAAGCTGGAGATGGTTCAGAAGAGATTTACCAAGATGTTGCCGGGAATGGAAGATTTGAGTTGTAAGGAGAGGCTGGACAGGTTGGGACTTTTTTCAGTGGAGTGTAGGAGGTTGAGGAGTGACCTTTTAGAAGTTTGTAAAATCACGAAGGGTATAGATAAGGTGAATGACAAGTGTCTTTTCCTTAGGGTAGGAAATTTCAAGACTAAGTGCCATATATTTAAGTGAGAGGAGAAAGATTGGAAAAAGCCAAGAGGGACATTTTTTTTTTTAAATGGAGAATGGTTCGTGTGTAAAATTAACTTCCAGAGAAAATTATGGATAATGGTGCAGTTACAACGTTTAAAAAACATTTAGATAAGTACACGAATAAGAAAGGTTTGGAACTGTAAGCCCTTGCTGACAAACACAACAACCGGGGTTTCTTCAGTGCCGTCAAGGAAACATATGGAGTCAACACCATTTGTCTCAAACTAGTGCGGAATAAAAGTGGCACCCTTTTGAAAGAGAAAAAAAATCAGCCTCATAGAACACTTCAAAGAACTCCTAAACTGCAATACAATTGCTAAGGATTGGGTTTGTGGAAATCCCTCAACTCTCCAAAGATGATACTGGACTCCCACGTAACGTGGCAAACTTAGAGATCTCTGTTAGAGACATTAATAGTAAGAAACTGCAGATGCCATTCCAGTGGAGAAGCAGAGCTTACCTGTCATCTCCATCAACTGCTCCTGAAAATCTGGGACAAAGAAGAAATCCCTGCTGATCTCAGGGATGTTGCCATTGCATCTTCAAGAAAGGAAGCAAAGGGAACTATGGGAACTACCAAGGAATCTCCCTATTCTCCATGACTGGGAAGATCATTGCCTGAATCCTCGCTAGATACTTTCTCCCAGACTCAGAGGAAGTCCTTCCTGAAAGTCAGTGTGGCTTCTGACCAAATCTTGGAACCATAAACATGATTTTCATTGCTCAGCAACCCCAAGAGAAATGTCAGGAACAACATCAACCACTCTACATGGCCTTCATTGATCCGACCAGGGCTTTTGACTCAATCAGGAAATGCTACAGAAGATCCTGTCAAAGGCCAGCTGTCCAGTGAATTTCATCATCACGTTGATGAATCTGTCTCTTCCACGACAAGACTTTTAGTGACAGTCCTCATCAACGATAATACTACAGAATACTTTGTGATCAAGACAGTGGTCAAGCAGGGATGTGTCATCGCCCCTACCCTTTTCTCCATCTTCATCGCCAGCCTTCTTCATCTTGTCAAGTTTCCCAATTAAGAAAAGGAGAAATTCAAAAGCAAGTCAGTAAATCCAAGTTTCACGCATTTCCAGCATTTTAAAGTATAGGCTTATCCTAATACATCAAGTAGCCTGAAGCACAGTGAAACAATGTCAGAACTTGATGATTCATACGACAAAGACAAGTAATAATTTAAATTAAAATTGACTGTTTAGTTACGATATCAGTTATAAACGTGGGAAAAATTATCCAAGTGTTCAACAGCAGACCAATGAATTACTGCTTTGCCACCATTCATTATACATCATTAAACTACAAATGTAACCAAATATTAAGAAGAGTTTTTACTAGTAATGCCTATTTCATCTGAGTGAAAGTGGTGAACCAGCACAGAACTCTTTGGAATTTTAAACATTAGTATTAAGCTGTTTTAAAATAGGGCAGGCCCTACCGTAAAAAGTGATCACGTCCCAGGTCAATATGTAGAAAATTCTGCTGTTTGAGGAAGGCTTTCAAATTGCACTTTTTCTAATCAACAAATATTTTGCTTGCTATGAGATTGAGTAGAGTCATTGTGGTTCTGTTCGCTGAGCTGGGAATTTGTGTTGCAGACGTTTCGTCCCCTGTCTAGGTG
>NC_057734.1:35860004-35927027 GCF_004010195.1 Chiloscyllium plagiosum
GGAAAGATCACAGAAGCGCTTCACAGGAGGCTCCCAAGCACTGAGGATGTCACCTAGACAGGGTAGAAACGTCTGCAACACAAATTCCCAGCTCGGCGAACAGAACCACAACAACGAGCACCCGAGCTACAAATCTTCTCACAAACTTTGAATTGAGTAGAGTTTTTACACACTTCTGGAGCAGGTGGGACTGGAATCCAATCCTCTTGTCCTGGAAGAATAGACAATATCACTCCACCACAAGGGCCGCTAGGCAGTGTATAGCAATGAAACTAGTTGAATAATTGGGTATAGCTTTTCTAAAAAATCAATTTTCAATGATCTTAAATCAAATTATTCTTGGTGCAGGACTGAACATACTTAGTTAATAAAAAAAGGGTTTACTATAGCCATGCATGAATAAAACCCCCATCAGGTTTCTGTTCTTAAATATACCAATGAATACCTCTAATGGAAAGAACTTATTGCATTTACATTCTACTATAGAATCCAGTGTAACTGGTCAATATATTTGCGATTTGTCAAATAATTTTATCATAAATGTAAACTGATACCTCACTAGATAAAGCTATTTCCAAGTCATCTGGAGTCTTGATTGGGAAAAGTAAACCATTAGACATCAATGCCCACTGCGCATGAATGCAAGTCCTTGTAGAGATCTCTCATTTATTTGGTGGAAAAATACATCATATTGTGACACAATTCAGAAGAGTTTGATTTTGAACTTTAATCTCTGTTGATTCACCAAATTTAGGACTGCTGTGGAACTAGGGCTATCATCACAATTGAAGCATATGTATCATCTTTCCTACATCTAACAGTTGGTCAGTGGCCTCAGGTCAAATCATACATAATAATGTTAGGCAAGGGCAAGTTTCAATAGTTACGAGGACCCATAACTACCAGATAAAAATAACATTCAGTGATCAGATTTAACACAGGAACAATGTTCGCTATAACAAATATCTTTATGTCACTGACACTGTACTCTAGCAGGTCACAGCCTTCAGAAGCACAGATGAAGTGATATGTTACAAAGCTCAGCCAAAGTTACTTGCTGTTTCCTCTATCGCACCTCACAATATCAGGATCATGGTCCCTGTACAGCATTCCATATCAGTTGTAACACTGTTTGCAAATAGACTTTTCTTTATAAACTGAAATCATCATAGTGCTCACTTGAAAATGGTTCTTGTGCTGGAGAAGTTCAATATAGGTCCACGTACTACATCGATACCTCGATCATCAGAGGCATTCAGCTACAGAGAAAACAAAATCATAAACGTCTTAAATGGCCTCCTGACAAATAAATGGCAGTTTTTAAAACTGGCATGCAAATTACTCTGTAAAGTACACATTATCTTCTAAGAACTCAAATTTCATCCTTACTGTTGCAATTTAATGTTAATTAAATCACACTAGGTGAACCAGTGTTATCACTGAAAGTGCAATAGAATATGAAAATTCTGAACTATGAAAAACAACCACTGATTACAATGTTGTACAGTTCAAACATTTCTCTGTAGACACAATGAATTACTTATGGTTGTTACCAAGAACAATTTCAGCAACATAAAAACATCATTTCTGCATATTAAAACTACTGGCTTAAGTACATTTTTTCCCCATTACAATGTACCAGTGTGCTAGATATTTGTTGTTACCATGCGGTCACAATAATTTCCATTGAATTGAAGGAATTATTATACATTTCTGATGAATAATGAGGATATGAAGTCTCACAAACGATAGCACTTACACCAACTTTATCCATTGTCACGAGATGAATTATTAGTGCTTAATCCACATATATCTTAAATATGTGGTTCTGTGGTTTGTAGAGTCAGAGGTACTTTCATGCACACACTTTTTGACTTAAGAGTCTTCATTTGCCACGGTTTATTAAATTGCTTACAGTGTAGAAACAGGCCCTTTGGCCCAACTGACCCTCCGAAGAGCAACCCACCCAGACCCATTCTATGGACAATTTAGCATGGCCAATTCACCTAACCGGCACATCTTTTGGACTGTGGGAGGAAACCGGAACACCCGGAGGAAACCCATGCAGACACGGGGAGAATGTGCAAATTCCACACAGACACAGTCGCCCAAGGTGGGAATTGAACCCAGGTCTCTGGCGCTGTGAGGCAGCAGTGCTAGCCACTGTGCCGCCCACATTCCTTGAAAACTTCGTACAGTGATTTTTGCAAATGATAAACATGGCAGACTGTGTATGTGCAGTTTCTATGCCAAGAAGTTTTGTTTCAGTCTTTTTCTTAAATCAGTGGTTAAGCAAAAGTTAGATATGCAGTGGCAACATGCCTGCAAATAGATTTTCTATGGATATAAAAATTTGTGAACAGCAGGAAAAATCTATTTAATGCATGTCAATACAGGTCAGTGTCATACAGCTTATTTTAACAGGAAATTATTCAGGAGATTTTTGTTCTATCTCAGAAATTCAAACTAGTGAATGAAAAATAAATGGGGTAATTTGAAACAGTAACAAATTTTCAAAATAATTACATTTCAAGTTTTGCCCTGAACAAAATGATCAGCCTGAGAGGCTCTAAATATATTCTGATTTCAAAAAGTTGGAAAAGAACAAAGATCTGTGGTGTGTGTGTAAGAGCAGTTAATGGAATTAGAAAGATATGAAAATTATCAGGTGAGTAAGAATTTCTGTACTGATAAAATCAGTAGATGTTACAAGGTATATTTTATAATCAGTGTTCCTCTTCACCAAGACCTAGCTGCTTATCCTTTTATTAAAATAAAAGCTATGCACCAAAAAAAATTTAAATATAAAAATCAGGCACTTTTATCTGTGAGCTCTTCTTGAATGTACTGGCTTATGCGGTATTTTACAATAATTTGGAACCTTTCCAATACCTTGTTGAAGTGACCAATATTCCTATGTGAATCCAGCTGGCTTATATTAAGAATACTGTAGTGAGCATAAAGCAATTTTCAACAAATTCTCAGCCAAGAAGGAAACTGGCTGATATTACTCTTCTTCCCAACCCACCCATTACATAAACTTAGGCCAATTATGAGGCCCCAGTGCTTCCAAAATTAATGGCTTTACTTCCATACTTTGATTTTTAAAATCATACAAATGGATGCGGTGGAGTGAGTGATTGAATGAGTGACAGTGAGTGAGCGTGAGAGGGAGAAGGAGAAGTTTTTTATGGAGCCCTACTCAACCTCTCTGATTTGGAGTGTAAACCATTACTAAAATGATCTGCATGATGCTAATTAAAATTCAGTCACCATAATCCTCCAAATAAAATCAAAACCTGTTTTGCTACAACAATACACAACTTTACTGGGATTGTCTACAGAGGAGAGTGATACACCAAACAGATCGCCATGAGTTCCTAAACTAAGTGAAGCAGTGGAAATTTTGCTACTATAACCCCTTGATTAAAAAGCATTTTCTTTGCTTCAATTTCTTAGTACAGCATTAGCTATTACGGTACTGCACTTGAAACAGTCCTGAGTGCAAGGATTGTTTAGGAGAGCAAAAATTGAACAATTTTGAAATTATTGAACTGCAGAAAACTGGAAAAGGAGTACTATTGAATGTGTCCCTGCTCCAAGGACTGCTCACAAGAAACTACCGTAACAAGACAGTGTTGCCTTGGCTGGCGAGTTTCAGTGATTAAGATAAATTGGACAGACTGGGATTCTTTTGCTTAAAATAGAAGAGATGGAGAGGGATATGCTTAAGATCTATAACTTTATGAAGGATATAGATAGGACAGACAGGAAGAAACTTTTCCCATTGATGGAGGATCAATAACCAGGGACATAGTTTTAAGGGGCTGAAGGTATATAGTAGATGGGAGATTTCTTTTTCAGGAGAATCTGGAACTCACTACATGGAGGGAGGGTAGAGGCTAAAATCCTTATATATTTATGAAGTATTCAGATGTGCATTTGCGATTCCAAGGGATACCAGGCAATGGACCAAATGTTGGGAAATAGGATTCAAATAATTAGGTGGTTGTTTTTGACTGGCACAGATGTTACTGGCCAAAGATCCTTCTTCTGTGCTGTACATTTCTATGGTTCTACGACTATGACTACAATGTCATACAATACCAGTTTGGGACTCAAAACAGTTCAGTTTTTACCTCTAAAACCATAGAGTTTAGCTCTTTGTCCTTGTAGAGTCGTTTGGCACAAGCCAAGATGGTAGATGTTTTCCCAGTTCCTGGCGGCCCATAAAATAGCAGGTGAGGGAAACGATCTTCACTGATGAACCGCTGAACTGAAATAAAGAAAATGGAACATCTGATTTTGCTTGTGAAGTCATAACTTTCATTATTAAATGCGGTTTATATATGTTACAAGTTTCAGGATTTCTTTGCTAACTGCTAAATAAATATACAGCCCTTTAAAGCAAGCCATTTGTACAATTTCTTGGAATTTGCATGAGAAAATTATTAGAATACAATTTCAAAGGAAGAGACAAACAAAAAATCAAATGCCAAAATGTAGTTCATCTAAGACTTTAAGGGACACTATTTTAAGTAGATGTTGTCTATGTAATTGAAATGCAAACAGCACATGCTTCAAGGGCATGAGAAGGTGTCAAGTCACATACAAGTGCCATACGCAAAATCTTGTCTATATTAAGTATTGTATTTAACCACATTGATAGAAAAAAAATTCAGGTCATGTTATCTCTAAAATGGAAGCTAAACACTGAAATGATGGAATCCTGTCATATAAATAGATAGTGCTGTAACCACTTAATGGATCAGGTAGGTTTAATAAAATGTCATTGACCTGAAACAAACTTTGATTCTCTCTCAAGTGATAGCTAACCAATTGGGTGCAGATTTTTCTGTTCCTATTACACAACACAACATTGCTAGCTAAGCAAGGCTGATTGCCCTCAATAGGATTTTTGAAGAAACAACCCAACAAGTAATACAAACCCAACTAACTAAAAAACTCAGTATTGCTAAAAAGTAATTTTAGTGGTTCGAAAGGAACAATGGAATTTAATATCTTAAAAGTTACATAACTCCCCAATAAAGCTTAACACAAAGCTATGTTTTACCCTAGAACTGCAACAACTTTGCTCCTTCACGATGAGACCTTTTTCTAAACTGGAATAGCAAACCAAATCAGAGCAGATTTAGTTTCCAAGTTCTGGAGGCCTGAATACCTAGTATATGTAAAGTTTGATTCGTAACCTGATAAAAGCATGTATTCCACTAACAAAGAAAAGACATGCATTTGAGCAGCTGATTTTAGTCACTTCAGATAATGAGGTTTCAAGAATAGTCAAATGTGCCCTACACAAAATAATTTATTCTGTACAAACTGGGAGGGGGAAGGGCACAAGGAACACCAGTCCAGACACTTCCTCTTCTTGTCACATGTTATTTTGGTCAGCTAAAATCTACAAATAAAGCTACTGAACAATCCTGAAAGAAAGTGACTGTTTGCTTCAGAAAGTGAAATTCCATACAGATAGTATGTTTAGCAAGCTGGTCACTCCACTAATAAGAGATACACAGTCAGAGATGAGTTGGGTGATCACCAGAAAATTAGTAAGTGGACAGGGAGTGTAGGTGTCCCCTGTGGCCATTCCCCTTTAAACACGTGTACCATGTTGATACTATAGGAGGGGTAATGGTCGCCTGGGAGAAAGCAACGGCGGCAGCCGGATCAATGGCATCATGACTGGCACTGTTGTACAACAGAGAGAGTCAAAGTGTAAGCAAGCAGTAGTGATAGAGAATCTATAGTCAGAGGCACAGATAAATGTCTGGTGGTTGCAAACAAGACTGCAGGACAGTGTGTTGCCTTCCTTGCGCCCAGACACAAAATATTCTATTACCTGGTTTAGGCGGGGGGGATTCAGCAGCCAGGGGTATGGTCCATGTTGGTACTAACAACAGGCAGAAAGAGAGAGATGAGGTCCTGTGAAGGGAGTTAGGTAGGAATTTGAAAAGCAGAACCTGTAGGATTGCAATCTCAGGATTACTTCCTGTGCCACATGCCTGTTAGGCTAGGAATAGGAAGATAGTATAGTTAAAA
This sequence comes from Chiloscyllium plagiosum, assembly GCF_004010195.1. Classification (NCBI taxonomy): domain Eukaryota; kingdom Metazoa; phylum Chordata; class Chondrichthyes; order Orectolobiformes; family Hemiscylliidae; genus Chiloscyllium; species Chiloscyllium plagiosum. The sequence continues at coordinate 35,866,065 of NC_057734.1, forward strand.
CATGGCTAAAAAGATGGAAAGACGTAGGAGGGAAAGCTTCAGGTATGTGGATCATTTGGGATGCCTTCCAGAACAGGAAGGACCAGTGCAAGAAGGATGGATTGCACCTAAATTGGAGGGGCACCAATATCCTAGTGCAACTCAGGAGAGTTTGAATTAGCAGGGGGCAAGGACCACAGTATTAGGTCCGGAACTAAAACAACCGAGGAATAAGAGACTAAGAGGAAGAACAGAGATGGAGAGGTTACTGAATATGGCAGAACTGGAAGTCCGAGGTGCATTTGTTTTAATGCAAGGAGTATAACAGGCAAGGCAAATGAATTTAGAGACTGGATTAATAAATACAACTATAATGTTTTACATATTACAGAGGCTTGTGTCGAGGGATGAGAATGGCACCTTAACATTCCAGGATTTACATGTTTCAGGCAAGATAGAGAGGGATGTAAAAGAGGTGGAGAGATGCATTATTGATAAAGGAAAATATCATAACTGTACTGGGGAAAGACAGCTTTGAGGGCTCATCCAGCAAAGTCATATAGGTAGAGCTTAGGAAAAGGACATGTGCAACCACCTTGATAGGAGTGTACCCCAGACCACCAAAAGCCAACAGGTGATAGAAGAACAGATATGTGGACAGATTATGAAGAATGTAAAAACATCAAGACTGTTGTGATGAGTGATTTTAACTTCCCCTTTATTGACCGGGACTCCCTTAGCACCAGGAGCTAAGATGGGAGAAAAATTTGTTGTATGTCCAGAACGGGTTTTTGAAACAATATTTGAATAGTCCAACTAAGGAAAGGGCCATACTAAACTTGGCATTAGGGAATAAACCTGGCCAGATGATCAAAATTTCATTGGAAAAGCATTTCAGCAACAGTGACCAGACCTTGAAGTTTTAAGTTACTCAAGGATAAGGATAAGCATAATCCTCGAATGAAAGTACTAAACTGAGCGAAGGCTAACTACGACAATATTCGGCAGGAACTGGGGAAACTAGATTGGGGCAGATGCTTCAGGGAAAATCCACATCTGACATGCGAGAATCTTTTAACAGTCTTTTGGAGTTCAGAACCAGCATGTTCCTGTGAAAATGAAGGATAATGATGCAAGATTTGGGAACCTTGGATGACAAGAGAAATAGAGAGTTTAGTCAAAAAGAAGGCATACGCAAGGTTTAAGAAACTGACAACAGACAGAGCCCTCAAAGCATATAAGAAAGCGGAAAAGAATTCAACCAAGGATTAGGAGAGCTAAAAGGGGTCATGAAATGTCTTTTGGCAAACAAGATTTAAGAAAAATCCCTAGGCACTTTATACATACATAAGGAGCAAGAAAGTAGCTAATGGGTAGGTCCACGCAAGAACAAAGGAGGGAATTTGTGTGGAGCTGCAGTTGGTGGGTAAGGTCCTTAATTAATACTTTGAATATTCATATGGTGGATGATCTTTGGCCAGGTGAGGGGGATTGATATTTCATAACATGTCAATATAAAAAAGATTAAAAGTTGTGTCTTATGAAAACCATGAAGTCCCCATGGTCTGATAGGACCTATCCCAGAATGTTGAGGGAGGCAGGTGAGGAAATTGCTGGGGCTTTGTACAAAATCTTTGAATCCTCTTTAGTCACAGAAGAGGCCCCAGAGATTGGGAGTATAGCCAACATTATTCTTTCAGAAAGGCAAGTGAGATAATCAGGGAAATTACAGGTTGGTGAACCTTATGTCAGTGGTAGAGAAATATTGGAGATGATTCTGAGGGAAAGGATTTACTCAAATCTGAAAAAATATTAGTGATGGGCAGCATGGTTTTGTGCAGGGTAAATCATGTCTCAAAGTTGATTGAGTTTCTTAAGGAGTGGCAAAAGATGATTGATAAAGGCAGAATGGTAATGTTGTCTACATGGATTTTAGCAAGGCTTTTGATAAGGTCCCTCAGGGAAGGTTGATACAATAGGTGAAGTCACATGGGATCCACAGTGAGCTGCTAAGATGGATACAGAAGTGGCTTAATCATAGAACACCAAGAGTAACGGTGCAAGGGTACTTTTCTAACTAGAGCTCTGTAACTAATGGTGTTCCACCTGCATCAGTGCTGGGATCCTTGCTGTTTGCAACATATATATAAATTATTTGGAGGAGATTGCAGGTACCCTACTTAGCAAGTTTGCCAACAACACAAAAATCTAGGTAGCTGTAGATCGTTAGGATTACCAGAGACTACAGCAGAATGTAGATCAGTAGAAACTGGGATGGCGAAATGGAAGATGGAGTTTAATCCAGACAAATGCAAGATTATGTATTTTGGAAGATCTAATGTAGGAGGGAAGAATACAATAAATGGCAGAACCCTTAATAGCATCAACATACAGAGGGATCTGGGTGTACCAGGTCCACAATTCCCTGAAAGTAGCAACACAGGTGAAAAAGGTGGTCAGGAAGGCACATGGCATGCTTACCTTCATCGGCCAGGGTACACAGTAAAGAATTTGGCAAGTCACTCTGCAGCTGTACAGAACTTTAGTGAGGCCACATTTGGAATATTGCATATAATTCTGGTCACTCACTAGCATAAGGATGTGGAGGTTTTGGAGAAAGTACAGAAATGGTTTACCAGAATGTTGCCTAGTTTGAAGGGTATTATTTATACGGACACAGGTTTAAAGGTAAAGAGAGCAAGTTTAAAGGAGATGGGAAAGGCAAAATTTTACTTAGAGGGCGTTAGTGCCTGGAATGTGCTGCCAGAGGTGGTGGTGGTGGAGGCAGATACAATAGCAATGTTTAAGAGGCATCTTGATAGTTACCTGAATTGGCAGGTTAACGAGGAATACAAACCAGAGATAAAAGGATTTTGGTTTCGAAAGGCATCATGTGTTGGTGTAATCTTGATGGGCAGAAGGGTCAGTTACCATGCTGTACTGTTCTTTATGCTTACCCAGAACCAAATTAACAGCAATGATTTACAACCTACAAATTCTAATGCTAATGAACAGCCATGCAGTTTACCAGCACAAAGCAACCAAGCAATTCAATGCTTTTCTAGTGAAGCTCATTCTATTTACTACCCTTTACAACAAAAGTTGAATACTATGGATGTTGGGAGTTCTAAAACAAAAACAAATGGAGAAACTTGCAGACTTAGCAGCACCTGTGGAGAGAGAAACAGAGTTCTGTTTCAAGTCCAGTACACTGTTCTGTGAAACAACACAGCTGGATTTGAAATGTTAACTCTGTTCTGTTTGCCACAGATGCTCTAGATTTCATTTTTATTTAACTCATAACTTGCAGGGGTTATACTGCAGCAGCCAGTAATCAGTCTGACCCAGCATAACGTGTTTCAGGCAGATGGGTTAATCATTGGCACTTCTCTAAGATTCTTTGGGCCTACATGATATAAAATCACAGATGGCAATACACACTTTAAAATGAATCATAGAATCTGTAGTGTGGAAGCAGGCCATTTGGCCCATTAGGTCCACACAAACCCTCTGAAGAGCATACCACCCAGACCCACCCCTCTACCCTATCCCTGCATTCCCCATGGCTAATCCACCTCGTCTGCACATCCCTGGACACTATGGGCAATTTAGCATGACCAATCCACCTAACCTACACATTTTTGGACTGTGGGAGGAAACCAAGAATACCCATAGGAAACCCATGCTGACACAGGGAGAATGTACAAACTTTACACAGACAGACAGACAGACACCCAAGGCTGGAATTGAACTCGGTTTCCTGGTGCTGTGAGGGAGCAGTGCTAACCATTGAGCCATCGTGCTCCATTGTAACATCAAGGACCTTTTTTAAAAAAATTACTTTAAATGGTACAAGATGTTATGTGGGGCTCTTGTGACGCAGTGATGTTATCCCTACTTCTGACCTGGATTATGTAATAACATTTATGAACTAGTTAATTAGAAAATATCTGTTAAGGCACTGGAGTATTTAGTTGGGCAACTAAGATAATACTCCAAATTGAAACAATTCAGTTGGCCTTCTATCAGTTGTAATATGAACGGTGTTACAATATTTATGAAAAAAAAAGCAGTTTGTGATGCAATGATATGTAACATTTCTTCCAATTTGTATCTAGAATTTGTGTAACAATAGCATATTTAACAATTTGTGGTGTGCACTCTGCTGCTCCATTTGAAGTAGAGGACTGTGTTTTACTTTATTCCTATTCTAAAATTTAAAAGCTCTTCTAAACAAAACTGAAACCAGTTGTTAGAATTTCTTCTGGGAATTCATAATCAGCAATCAAACCATGCAAAACTTGTAACGATTTGTTAGTTGTCAATTCATCAGACATACCTCAATCCACTTTAAAAGGCTACCAATCACAATGAATAGCTGTTGCCCTTCAAATTCTGCCTCTGCCATATTGTAGCTGGCCATTTCCAAAGCTGCAAAAGTAGCACTGACATCTTTTTCCATAACTCTATAAACACTGTTTCACGGTGTCTTCTATGTCCTGACCTAACCTGTCCACTAAAAATAACTTCTAATTAGACTTTGTCAACTTCATCCCTAACAGCCGATTATAAGGATCAAAGCAATCATGATCCGCATCTTTCTGAAATTACAACTCTGGATCTTCACATAACACAACCATCACAGCATAAGGCAGCAAACCGGGTCTGCAGTAACCTGATCTGATATCCCTCTAGGTCTGTATGTTGGCCTTATATCCTAGAATGGGTGGTCAGATTCACTAGATACCTGTAGATATTTGGCAAACACTTTGTCTTGCATTGTGAAGTACTTCTACAAAACAACAAAATTTGTTCAGTGTTTTCCAGCAGTTTCTTCTGAAGAAGGCTAGTTCGTTAACCTCACCACAAGAGAAAGGTAATTTTATTCATTGTTCCTCAAAGGTCACTTGAACCAATGGAATGATTCCTAATATGCGAGCTTGCTCTCCTTCGTAACTTCTTAGTATTTTTGCATAGTTTCTTCAACTGATTCCTGTGTGTCAATGGCTGTGACCACTGAGGCTTTATCCCATGTTATTTGAACTATAATTCCCTATACATTTTTTCTAGGCATCCTGTGCTTGCTGGATGATTCACAACTGACCCTTCATCAACCTGCTCTCCTGTTAGACAATGATTCGCAGTGACAGCCATTTCCTTCCATTCCATGAACCTTCTTTTCACATGGCAAGATGACTCTTCTTGCAGCTGTGCACTCTACATTCATAAATGGACAATTCTGTACCCTTAAAGACATAGGAATGGAAGTAAGGCCATTCAGCCCAGCCAGTCCACTCTGCCATTCAATCATGGCTGATGGGCATTTCAACGCCACTTACCCACATTCTCCCCGTAGCCCTTAATTCCTTTCGCCATCGACTGGGACTGCCATAGTGTTAAAGGTTTAGACGGAGAGGAATTTCTTAAAAGTGTGTACAAGACCATTTTCTGATTCAGTATGTGGATGTACCTACTAGAGAAGGTGCAAAACTTGACCTACTCTTGGGAAATAAGGCAGGGCAGGTGACTGAGGTGTCAGTGGGAGAGCACTTTGGGGCCAGCGACCATAATTCGATTAGATTTAAAATAGTGACGGAAAAGGATAGACCAGATCTAAAGTTGAAGTTCTAAACTGAAGAAAAGGCCAATTTTGACGGTATGAGGGAAGAACTTCGAAGCTGATTGAAGACAGATGTTCGCAGGTAAAGGGATGGCTGGAAAACGGGAAGCCTTTAGAAATGATATAACAAGAATCCAGAGGAAATATATTCCTGTCAGGGTGAAAAGGGAAGGCTGGTAGGTATAGGGAATGCTGGATGACTAAAGAAATTGAGGGTTTGGTTAAGAAAAAGAAGGAAGCATTTGCTAGGTATAGACAGGATAGATCAAGTGAATCCTTGGAAGAGTATAAAGGAAGTAGAGTCATAGAGATGTACAGCATGAAAACAGACCCTTCGGTCCAACCTGTCCATGCCGACCAGATATCCCAACCCAATCTAGTCCCACCTGCCAGCACCCGGCCCATATCCCTCCAAACCCTTCCTATTCATATACCCATCCAAATGCCTCTTAAATGTTGCAATTGTTCCAGTCTCCACCACTTTCTCTGGCAGCTCATTCCATATACGTACCACCCTCTGTGTGAAAAAGCTGCCCCTTAGGTCTCTTTAGGAATATACTTAAGAGGGAAATTAGGAGGGCAAAGTGGGGGACATGAGATAGCTGTTTCCAAGGGTCTGTATTCAATCTGGACATCTTCATGAGATCAAGAATTTATCAATTTATCAGTGTTGACCTTAGTATCACTGACAGGACTTCATTACTGTCTTCAATTGAGTCTTCAGCTATGTAGCTGTGCCTTATTTACTTCACCACATTCTTGGTGGTTGTTAACTCTGACTTCTTTCAAGTCATGTTTCACAAGGTCCATGGATAATGCTATTTGACAAGCTACATTGAAGGTTGACTTGGCCAAAAACAACAACTTAATGTGTATGCCCTCACTTTTTAAAATCATATAGATGTCCTGTAATGTGTCCCTTAAATTCTCCAAAATTGTAACGGATGGATAGATATTTCTAAGCTACAATAACCTCACAGGGTAACTGATCCTTCGTTTCGAACTTGCAGCTTTCTATAATCTCCAATAACTTGGGGCTGTAGTACTGCTCAAGGTTACACACAATGTGGTATGGTGATCAGTTCAGCAGAGGTGAGCAAATGTTGTCAGCTCGCTTCAGTCAGAAATATCAAGCTTTTCTTGTTCCTCACTGCCTTATTAACAAATGAACTATTAGAAACATGCAGGATATAATTACAGTGAACAACATCTTAAATTGCACCATATATTCACTGAAAAAGTCTATCATGACCTGTACTCTCCCAGTCTCTCAATAATATTTTTTGATGCAGCCATCTTTGAATGTTTGTCCACTCATGCATACAAACAGCCTGCACAAAAACTGGATTTTTAAAACCATTTCTCAGGAAAACAAATCTTTATTAGCTTATGAATGCTTATCCAACCATCACTTCTTTGGCTAGGGACATCCACAATCCCAAGTCATCACCAAATGAGATACCTTTGCAGGCCAAACTAATTGTTTTAATTGTGCAGCACACAGAGAATCAACCAGAAGTTTATTTGTGTATGTAATATATAAATCGGCCAGAAGAAGGTGCAATTACACCTGCCATTTCTACAACTACTTCTAATGAAGTGAATTTAGCTCCACACAAATTCGGTCATGGGAAGAACGTGACATCTCAGACACACCAAGAGCAGCAAAAGCACAGATCCATCAGTACTGGCAGGTGGGCAGTATTTTAAACTGAAAAAATGCCTAGATGAAAACTCTGAGGAGATGCAAAATAAAGATTCAGCATATCTAAACCTGGGCAAATTGCCATTTCCTCTGGAAGGTTACATAATACGCAGTTTTAAGAATTGAATTCATCTAGCAATAGAAAACAAAATTTTAATGATAGACTTAATTGCATTTTTACTTACTATAATTTTGTAAGCAGTTACCTTTATAACAAAATTTAACTCAAAATGCGCAAAATCAAGGCAATTTTTTCATCTGTTGATTCATGTCACTAAATAAGGATTTTAATAACACATTCAAAATAATTTATCTTCGCTATATTAGAAACAATAGAAGCAAGCATAAAACTTTTCTTCAAGCCAAAGGCGTGATTTATAACCATGCTACATCAAACTATAACTATACCAAAGAGGCTTATTTTGAGGGCAATTAGATTTTTTTGTTAAAATAATTATTTGAAACTGTAAGGTGAAGCATAGTGATTAGCTTTTCATCCTCACAATAAAAACACAGCTCTTAAGTTATTTTTAGGCATTTTTTTCATCTCACTGTGATCCAACAGAAAATGGTTGAGAGCTGTAAACAGATGTTAAAGAGCTGCATGCCATTCGGAGTTGCAGACCACCAAATCCTGCCTTCCCACTGTTTAGATTGTGGTTAGATTACCTTATAAAAGAAATTGCTTGCGTACAAGCACAAATGCAGGTTTATCAGCAGCAGGGTGACTATGATAGCACAAATGATTTGAATCTGCTCTCCTCTGTCCAATTTGTGCCGGGAGGATATGCTGAGAAGAGTTGATGGTAACTCACAGCAAGAAGCTGTAAAGAATTGAAAGGGACTATCATTGTCTGTAGCCTCAAAATGACTAATTGATATGTCCATCCTGGAAAAAGAAAGTCAACTTTTCACCTCACTTTTGCAAAACGTGTGTGTTTGGAACTAATGACTATTGTACAGAATTCAACATACACTACATCAGTTACCCATTGACTTGTTACTTAATTTTTTTTAAAGACACTAACATAAATAGGCAACAGAAGAAGTTGCAGTTTAAATGATCAATATCTAACAAGTGTGGCACCAAAAGTGACGTTAAGCTTATGTTATTAATGACCTTTCAGAAAATTCTCACATCGACAGAGCTTTCAAAGTTGATCATTTGGGGCACAGGACTGAATTCAAAACACATCTCAAATTTCAACGTGACATTTTGTTTGTGCAGCAATGAACACAGCAATGCAGAGAAAATAAGCAGGAAAGAGTAACAGGGATAAATAGAATCCTATCCCATACATTATAACCAAAAAACTTTTCATTTCTAGATTGTCATTATAAACATCTGTGAATAGACATTTTTTCCTCTAACATCTTTTCTAGATTTTAGCAAAAGTATTTACTGCAGGGGAGCAGTTTTGGACATCTCTTGTACTGTAAATTCTCTTCAGAACCTTGTAAACCTGCTTTTAACATATGTATACCTTGAAAAGGAAAAAGGTAACTCATTTCCAGACAAGTTTACAATTGCCCAACATAGTATCATTGAACGACATTGCCTTCACAATATTTTTATTCACGTCGTGTTGGTTTCTCTTTTTCAACTCAGTCCTACGACATGAATTAACATTTCAGACCTCACTGAATTGCTCTGCCAATATCCAAAACCAGGGTTACAAACATGCAATTTAGGAACAGTAGGTCACTCTATCCCTTGAGCCTGCTCTGCTATACAGTAAGATCATGGCTGATCTGATTACTCCACATTTTAGCATACCTCCAATAACCTTTCATTGCTTACCAAGAATTTACCTTGGCTTCAAAAAATATTCAAATCCATCTTCTGTTGAGGAAGAGAGTTCCAAAGACTCATGATCTTCTGAGAAAAAAAGCGTCCTTATTTCTGCCATCAATGGATGACCCCATATTTTTAAACAAACAGTGATAGCGAACAACACACTAAAACAGCAGCTAATGAACTTGAAAGACCCTATACAGACAATGAACAAAACTAACATCATTTACAAAATACTGTGCAAGGACTGTAACAAACACTACATTGGACAAACAGGCAGAAAACTAGCCACCAGGATACATGAACATCAACTAGCCACAAAAAGACATGAATCTCTTTCACTAGTATCCTCCATACGGATGAGGAAGGACACGACTTCGACTGGAACAATACATCCATCCTAGGACAAGCCAAACAAAGACACACATGAGAATTCCTAGAAGCATGGCATTCCAACCCGAACTCTATTAACAAACACATTGAGTTAGACCCCATCTACCACCCCCTGAGAAAAGGAACAGTAAGTCACTTCACCACAGGAAACAACATCACCAACTCAAAGAAACCCAAACATATAAACAGAAAGCAGGAATTTTCAGCATTGCTTCACATGAGGTCCACTGAAGAAGTTACCTAGTAAGGTAACGAAACTTCTGGAAATGAACTTTTCAGCTCAGCGAGCAAACCTACATCCTTAAACAGTGATGCCTAGTTCTAGATTCTACCATAAGATGAACCATCCTTGCCACATGCCAAACTGTCAAGACACATTAGGAACTTACATTTTTTAATCAAGTTGCCTCTTATTCTTCTAAACTCTAGTAGATACAAACCTAGCCTGATAAGACAACATTCATCCTAGTTATTAGTCCAGTAAGCTTTCTGTAACCTGCATTCAATGCGCTTACATCCTTTCTTAAATAAGGATATCAATACTGTACTCACCAGATATGATCTCACCTGCATAACTGAAGCATAATCTTTCTACTTATGTATTCAATGCTCCTTTCAATGAGGAATAACATTCTATTAGCATTTCTAATCACATTACTGATGAAGGACTTATGCCCAAAATGTCGACTCTCCTGCTCCTCGGACACTCCCTGACCTGCTGTGTTTTTCCAGGGCCACACATTTTGATTCTGATCTTCAGTCCTCACTTTCTTCTAATGACTTGCTGTAGCTGCCTACTGTTTGTGATTCAAAATCACAATCAAAAGATACAAGGTAGTTTCTGGCACAATGAGGAATTCAAATTAGTGACCCCGCATATTACACAAAACAACTTAAAAAAAAGTCATATATGTGGAATCTAATTAAAATCTCAAAATGATTTCTTGTTATATATTCAAACATTTTGTTCAATTCATGTTTGTTGGTCTTAAATGTATACATATGTAGTTCAGCACTTCGAAGCTCAAGATAAAGAAAATTCCTATTAATATCTCAGTGAGGTATATCAATGCTCAGTGTGAGAGTTAATGGAAGCAGCAACATTTATTGCTGATTTGGAGATGCCGGTGTAGGACTGGGGTGTACAAAGTTAAAAATCATACAACACCAGGTTATAGTCCAACAGGTTTAATTGGAAGCACACTAGCTTTCGGAGCGACGCTCCTTCATCAGGCTTCCAATTAAACCTGTTGGACTATAACCTGGTGTTGTGTGATTTTTAACATTTATTGCTGATAGAAACACTTAAATTTTCTGGGAGGTTACGATTGAAAGCAGACAGCTTCAAGCAATGTGAAAAAAACTGTAGATATAAATAGGGCCAAAAAACACACAAATTTCAGTCAGCATATTTTGAACTATACTTGGCATTGGAGTATATGACCGCAGCATTTTAGTCTCTTGATACGAAATTATGAGGAAGCAGAAATTACATGCCACCAGTTTGTTGCAAAGCTCAGAAACAGGTCATAAATATCTGCTCGATCCTAAACACATTTCATTAAGCATTACATAGAATTGGTACATTACCACTTTTGCAAGTAAACTATATATATTTTAAGGCAATCATTTAAGGCTTAATTAATAAGAGAAATCTTTTTGGGGAATACAATCAATTATGGTCATACTGTTACGTAAATATTAATTAACTCTTAATTAATGGTCCTTTATACAGCAGTGTAGTATCCCAATCAAATAAATACGTAGTTAGAGTCATAGAGATGTACAGCACGGAAACAGACCACTTCGTCCAACTCATCCATGCCGATCGGATATCCCAACCCAATCTAGTCTCAATTGGCAGCACCCGGGCCATAGCCCTCCAAACCCTTCCTATTCATATACCCATCCAGATGCCTTTTAAATGGTGCAATTGTACTAGCCTCCACCGCTTCCTCTGGCAGCTCATTCCATACTTGTACCACCCTCTACGTGAAAAAGTTGCCCCTTCTGTCTCTTTTATATCTTTTCCCTCTCACCCTAAACCCTCTAGTTCAGGACTCCCCGACCCCAGGGAAAAGGCTTTGTCTATTTATCCTATTCATGCCCCTCATGATTTTATGAAGCTCGAAAAGATCACCCCATAGCCTCTGATGCTTCAGGGAAAACAGCCCCAGACTATTAAACCTCTCCCCAGAGCTCAAATCCTCCAACCTTGGCAACATCCTTACAAATCTTTTCTGAACCCTTCCAAGTTTCACTACATCCTTCTGATAGGAAGGAGACCAGAATTGCACGCAATATTCCAAAAGTGGCCTAACCAATGTCCTATACAGCCGCAACATGACCTCCCAACACCTGTACTCAACACTCTGACCAATAAAGGAAAACATACCAAACACCTTCTTCATTATCCTACCTATCTGCGACTTCACTTTCAAGGAACTATGAACCTGTACTCCATGGTCTCTTTGTTCAGCAACACTCCCTCGGACCTTACCGTTAAGTGTGTAAGTCCTGCTAAGATTTGCTTTCCCAAAATGCAGCACCTCGCATTTATTTAAATTGAACTCTTATGTGCCACTTCTCAGCCCAGAGGCCCATCTGGTCCAGATCCTGTTGTAATCTGAGGTAACCCTCTTCGCTGTCCACTACACCTCCAATTTTGATGTCATCTGCAAACTTACTAACTATATCTCTAATGCTAACATCCAAATCATTTATATAAAAATGATGAAAAGTAGTGGAACCAGCACAATCCTTGTGGCACTCCACTGGTCAGAGGCCTCCAGTCTGAAAAACAACCCTCCACCACCACCCTTTGTCTTCGACCTTTGAGCCAGTTCTGTATCCAAGTGGCGAGTTCTCCCTGTATTCAATGAGATCTAACCTTGCTCACCAGACTCCCATGGGGAATCTTGTCGAACGCCTTAATGAAGTCCATATAGATCACATCTACCACTCTGCCCTCATCAATCCTTTTTGTTACTTCTTCAAAAAACTCAATCAAGTTTATGAAACATGATTTTCCACGCATAAAGCCATGTTGACTATCCCTAATCAGCCCCTGCTTTTCCAAATACATATACATCCTGTCCCTCAGGATTCCCTCCAACAACTTGCTCACCACTGACGTCAGGCTCACTGGTCTACAGTTCCCTGGCTTGTCCTTACCACCCTTCTTAAATAGTTGCACCACAGCGGCACCTCACCTGTGATTATCAATGGTACAAATATCTCAGCAAGAAGCCCAGCAATCATTTCCCTAGATTCTCACAGAGTTCTAGGGTACATTTGATCATGTCCACTTTTATGCATTTCAAGACACCCAGCAATCCCTACTCTGTAATATGGACATTTTTCAAAATGTGACCATCTATTTCCCTATATTCTATATCTTCCACAGTAAATACTGATACAAAATACTCATTTAAATATCTGCCCCATCTCCTGCAGCTCCACACAAAGGCCACCTTGCTGATCTTTGAAGGGCCCGATTCTCTCCCCAGTTACCCTTTTGTTCTTAATGTATTTGTAAAAACCCTTTGGATTCTCCTTAACTCTACTTGCCAAAGCTATCCCCTTTTCGCCCTCCCGATTTCTCCCTTAAGCATACTCCTACTGTCTTTATACTCTAAGGATTCACTCGATCTATGCTGTCTATATGCTTCCTTTTTTCTTTTAGCCAAACCCTCAATTTCCTTATTCATCCAGCATTCCCTACACCTACCAGCCTTTCCTTTCACCCTAATAAGAATATACTTTCTCTGGACTCTCGTTATCTAATTTCTGAAGGCTTCCTACTTTTCAGTCATCCCTTTATCTGCAAACATCTGCCCCCAATCAGGTTTTGAAAGTTCTTGCCTAATACCGTCAAATTTGGCATTCTTCCAATTTAGAACTACAACTTTTAGATCTGGTCTATTCTTTTCCATCACTAATTTAAAAATAATAGAATTATGGTCGCTGGCCCCAAAGTGCTCCACCACTCATACCTCAGTCACCTGCCTTGCCTTATTTCCCAAGAGTAGGTCAAGTTTTGCACCTTCTCAAGAAGTTACATCCACATACTGAGTCAGAACATTTTCTTGTACACGCTTAACAAATTTCTCTTCATCTAAACCCTTAATACTATGGCAGACCCAGTCTATGTTTGAAAAGTTACAATCCCCTACCATAACCACTCTATTATTCTTATGGATAACTGAGATCTCCTTACAAATTTGTTTCTCAATTTCCCTCTGACTATTAGGAGGTCTATAATACAATCCCATCAAGGTGATCATCCCTTTCTTATTTCTCAGTTCCACCTAAATTACTTCCCTGGATGTATTTCCAGGACTATCCTCCCTCACTACAGTAGTAATGCTAGCCCTCATCAAAAACGCCACTCCGCCTCCCCCTTGCCTCCTTTTCTGTCCTTCCTCTAGCATTTGTATCCTGAAACATTAAGCTGCCAGTCCTGAGTCTATCCTGAGTCACGTTTCTGTAATTGCTATGATTTCACAGTCCCATATTCCTAACCATGCCCCGAGTTCATCTGCCTTCCCTGTTAGGCCTCCTGCATTGAAATAAATGCAGTTTAATTTATCAGTCCTACCTTGTTCTCTGCTTTGTCCCTGCCTGCCCTGACTGTTTGACTTGCCTTTATTCTGAATTGTATCAGTCTTTGCTCACTATCTCCCTGGGTCCAGCCCCCCCTCACCTTTACTAGTTTAATTCCTCCCGAGTGGCTCTAGCAAATCCCCCTGCCGATATATTAGTTCCCTTCCAATTTAGGTGCAATCAGTCCTTCTTGTACAGGTCACTTCTACCCCAAAACAGCTTCCAATGATCCAAAAATATGAATTCTTCTCCTGTATACAAGCTCCTCAGCCGTGCATTCATCTGCTCTGTTCTATTCCTGCCCTCGCTAGCTTGTAGCACCAGGAGTAATCCAGATATTACAACTCTTGAGGACCTCCTTTTTAAATTTCTGCCTAACTCTCTGTAATCTCCCTTCAGAATCTCAACCTTTCCCTTCTTATGTCATTGGTTCCAATGTGTGCCTGTGGTAATTTCAAAAATTACTGCAGATGCTGTAAATGTGAAATAAAAACAGAAAACTGAAAATGCTGAAAATACTCAGCAGGTCAGGTAGCATCAGTGGAGAAACAGAAATAAGAGCTCTCCTGAAAAGATATTGACCTGATACGTCAACTCTTTTTCCCTCCTATTACAGATAATTTAGTGTTTTAATTTAGAGCAAGTTTCTACCTTATGTTGAAGGCAGCAACTCACTTGTATTGAGTATGTCCTGATGAGAAATAAGATCATCTAGAGATTGGGGCCGATACTTTTCCACCCTGGAAGAGATGAAAGGAAGTTTAATTTTCAACATTTAAAATCAGTTTCAGTACATACAGGGTTCTAAATCACAGGACAGGAAGGCTCAAGAAGGTAGGCAGGTATACTACCTGATGACCGCTACTTGCTTGTGTATAACACACACAGGTCCAACATTCAATGATATTAGAGCAGTTTAAAACACATTTCAACACAAAGATTAAGGGCAGGATTTCCATTTGGAGTTAGGGTCAGGAATGGTTGCTACCACTTCAGAGTCCTGACTCCATTCTGAGGGGGAAGCAATCATAGGTTGCAATCTTCCCAGAAGTTGGTTCAGTAGCCAATTAGTGCTGGCAATCCTGGGAAGTTGAAAGTTTGGGCCCTCGTTTAAAAGTGATCATGGCAGCCAGTATAGTGGCAATTATCTTGCAACACAAATGAAGCTGGAACTGGGATGAGGAGAAGCAGAAGCTAGGCACGTATAGCATGATGCCCCAAAATTTAGTCATTTTGGTACAAGGAAGGCAAGGTGTCTTGTTCCCAAAATGGCAGCAGAATGCTACTCAGCCAAACCAAGTCGACCTGGTTGGAGTGGGTAAAGAATATTACTAACCTTTCTTTGGCATGGTGAGAACATCATGACACCCAGATAAAAAGCATTTGGACATGCAACCACAGAAGACATAGCCAAGTAGCCTGGGGATGCATAGTACTCCTGACCATAGAATGTGTCCAGAGTAATCACTGTATCACTGCCAAAGTCTATACATCTCTGGAAGGTCATGTTAGGCATAGTTCAGCAGACCACCACAAAGAACAGACACTTCCATAACCATACTGCATGGCACAATCTGATCAGTCAAGGCAATGAAACCACATCTTCAGAAGCTCAGTGGGATGCTTTCTGGTGGCCCATGTGAACGGATAGCTTTATTTGTCACACTGCTGTGCCACCATCTTAGGATCACCTAAATATGAGAGCAGCAATTTCTTTACAGATGTCCTATTTTGCCAAGAAACTATGGCGTATCGGTGGTGACTTTAACAGCAGCATCATGCTGAACTGCTGGAGGATGAAGGGGTCATGGCAGCTGTTAGAATAGCAAGTGCACACATTTATAAAACACAACAAATCAGACTCTTCATCCATAAACACAATCACATTAGTGAGTTACGAATGTTTATTTTAGCAATTTATTCTCTTGATCTCTTAAAAAAAAATCTACATTTGTGTTACCTGTAGTATTATTTCAACCAACCCACACAAAATGGAAATATATTCTGTATACAAAATATGCTGAGTATAAATGTTTTTTAAAACACTTATGACAACCAGGGCAGACATTTTATCTTGTTTCCTCTTGTAGGATTACTGAAAAAGCTAAATGGGATGCTGTGCTTAATATACAAGGTCATTGACTGTAATTGAAGTTACATTTATTCAAAATATTGGCTAGGAGTTTTGCTCGGAATTATGGAGACTCCATTAAATGAAGGACATTCAAGCCATTTCCAATAATGCAGTGAAGATTCACTCAAATAAATGAACTGACTCAAAGGTTTTAAAGAACGACTCACAACAATTTGGAACTTTTTTTCACACTAGAACAGAAAAGGTTTAAGGAGGTTTTCTGAAAGGTTTAAAGGTTAACAATTGAAAGGTTGATTCCACTGCTTGGCCATATTATCAAAAAGAGATAAAACTCAGGATTTTACCTAAAAGAACTGAAGGGAAATTAATGAGAAGAAATCTTTCCAGCTGGTAAATTTTTAGAAGAGAAAAAAAAACTTGGTTTCAGTACAAGCATGATAGGTCAACTGACACCCTCACCCCTCTTTTTAGACCTGTAATTGCTACAATTTTAGTTTTATATTGGTCGTAAATTTCAGATTTAAATACTTTAGTAAAAATTAAAACTGGATCACAGATTTAAAGAAATCAATTGAAAGTGAGTCGGAACCATACAGAAGAGAAACAGACCCTTCAGCCCAACTCATCCATGCCAATTACGTATCCTAAACTGGACTCGTCCCATTTGCTTGCGCTTGGCCCATATCCCTCTAAACCTTTCCAATCCATGTATCTGTCCAAATGTCACTTAAATGTTGTATGTGTACCTGAAAAAGGTGCCCCTCAGGTCCCTTTTAAATCTTTCTCCTCTTAACTTAAACCTATGTCCTTTTGATTTGGACTCCCCTACACTGGGGATAAGGCCTTGATTATTCACCTTATGTATACCCCATATGATTTTATAAACCTCTATAATAGGATCCTATGTTCCAGGGAAATAAAAATCCCAGACTATCCTTACAATTCAAACCCTCCAGCCTCGGTAACATCTTTGTAAATCTTTTTAACACCCATTCCAGTTTAATGATATCCTTCCGATAGTAGGACAAACTTAAAGATCGAGTTTTCTGAAGAGTTGACCTAGAAAATAGATGAAGTCAAAATGGTAGACATTCTCTACATGGACTTTGGGTAGACTTTGACAAGGTTCCACATGGTGGGCTGGTTAGCAAGGTTAGATCAATAGGATCCAGGGAGAGCTAGCCAATTGGATACAAAATTAGCTTGATGGAGGAGACAGAGAGTGATGATAAAGAGTTGTTTTTCAGACTAGAGGCCTATGACCAGTAGTGTGCCCAAGGATCAGTGCTGGGTCCACTGCTGTTCATCATTTATATAAATAATTTGGATGAGAATAAAGGAGTAATGGTTAGTAAGCTGGGGTGTGGGCGAAGATGGACTTTCGAATCAGCATCACAGCTTTTCCAGTGCCACATTTTGAGTCAATGAAAATAGACAGGGAGGTTCAGCTGACAATTAGGAAGGCTAATGGTATTTTGGTCTTCATTGCAAGAGAATTTAAGTTCAGAAATAGGGATGGGGTCTTACTGCTGTGATACCGGCATTGGTGAGACCACATTGGAGTACTGTGAGCTGTTTTGGTTTCTCTGCCCAAGAAAGAAGACACCTACCATGGAGGGAGTGTAGTCGAGGGTCACGAGGCTGATACCAGGAATGGCAGGTCTGTATATGAGCATAGTGGTATGATTGAGCTTGTATTCACCACAGTTTAGAAAGATCAGAGGGGATCTAATTAAAACATAAAATTCTAACAGGGCTGGGCAGGGAGTACATTTTGCCTGACTGGGGAACCTTGAACCAGAAGGCAGTGTCAAGATAATGGATAGATGGACCATTTAGGACTGAAATGAGGTAAAATGTCTTCACTCATATGGTAGTGAACCTGTGGAGTTCTCTATCACAGAAGTCGGAGGGCAAATCACTGAATATATTAAAGATCAGAAGTCACACGACACCAGGTTATATTCCAACAAATGTATTTGAAATCATAAGCTTTCAGAGCATTGCTTCTTTGTCAGATGTATAAGTTGTTTTCTGGAGGTAAAGGCAGACTTTAGAATTAGCACCACACACAGGACTAAAACATCACAAATGAACAAGTTTGACTTAAGAATAAAGTGGACAAATCTTAATAAATAAGATTAACAAATCCATTGGAGATTTTTGAGGATGTAACCAGTCGAATAGGTAAGGGGAAACCAGGTACATCGTCTTTGGAATTCTAAAAGGCTTTTGATAAGGTCTCATGTATGAGTTATAGCAAAGTTATAGCACATAGGTTTGGGGTTAATACATTAACATGGATTGAGGCACCTGACAAAGGAGCAGCACTTCAAAAGTTTGTGATTTCAAATAAATCTGTTGGACTATAACTGGCGTTATGTGACTTCTGACTTTGTCCAACCCAATCCAACGCCAGCACCTCCACATCTGTATACTGAGGGTAGGAACCCTCTAGCTATATGCACCAGAGAAAGTGATATAAAATGTATACAACACATATACCATATAGTGTCATATATCCTATTGAAGTCAATGGAACTGTATTGCATATAAGTGAGAGTTTGAACTGTTATGTTGCACATCTTTACACATTTCATGAAGTCATTTTTGTTTCAAAAAGCAAAACAAGGGTCTGTTTCCGTGCTGTACATCTCTATGACTCTATAAATAAAGCTGCATCTACTGCGGGATATCGGGGGACTGTTAAAGAACAGGCACAAAGTTTGCAAACCCGACAGAAGAACAGGCCTCTGGCTGACAGCAGAACGCCAGGCATACACCGGAGTCACATTCATATTACAGGAACAGAGGATGTGTGTGTGAGAGTGAGAGAGAGCAGCAAGGCCTCTCTATCCTAGGTCCCTCAGTGAGGCCGATTTCGATCAGAGGCAACCGTGCACAGTTTCCGTTATATTTCAAATCTGCCGCTCCAGCCCAACGGCTGCTGACTCCGGGCGGGAGCTGGGGTTTATGAACGCACCCTCCCGAGATCTTTTGCCCGCTCAAGCGCGCGCCCTCTCTCTCGCCCTGCTGCTCTTACCAGGGAAGATTTCTGCTCTTCGGCTCCTTCCCCGTCGCCATAGTGACTGTGCTTTGGCGCCAAATCCCAGCGCGAGGACGAAACTCTCGCGAGTTTAAACCGCTCAGCACCTGCTGTGATTAAACGGACGGTCTGTATTACATGATGGGAGCAGAAAGGTCTCCGGAGTTTTAACTTGCAGCAAAGATTAGAGATACTCTAGGGTTGTTAAATAAAACGAGTTTTAAAAAAAGACGGCTGCATGAAATAAAATTCCCGGTAACTGTGCCTTTACTACGTAAACCAACGGAGGTGGCCGAGTCATCAAAAACATCCTCTTAGATTACTTTTCATGTGGATCAATTCAATCAAAGCGATGCAAAAATAAGTGTGCCTCCAGAGCACTACTTTTCATGAATATCAGTTTTCTTTTTAAAAAATAAAATGCTGCAAATACTGGAAATGTGAAATTAAAAACACAAGTGCTAGAAAAACTGAGCAGGACTGGCAGTATCAGTGGACAGAGGCAAGAGTTAATTAACATTTCAAGAGCAGTATGACTTCTTCGGAACTGCTTTTAAAAATTAGTGGTGGAGTGACCAACTGCCTTCCACTTAAGGATTACTCCTTATCTTTACTTTTTGTCCGAGATGCCTCGGGAACACCTGTTCGGGAAAACTCGAGAGGCTGAGCCTGGGAATCTCAGTTGTGCGACTTGAGCAGGTATTCAAGGGAGCTGATAATATTATGGCTTCACAAAATAAGTTATAAATTTTGGTTACTTTAAACTTCTCCCCATCTTCTATGCACCTCCTTTTCTCCCATCTCTCCTGCTCTTAAGCTCACAACCACCCCTCCCTCCTGGTATCACTGTTGAAATGTCTTTTTATTTCACAACAGTTGATCGCCCTGACCAGTATGTCCAGTTTATATTGTGTGGTGCCCACTGGTTATGTAAGACACCAAATGTATGGGTGGACAACTCAAACTCATCACCCCCTTTGCTAGCACCAGTCGGGTACAGACAAGGCCACAGAAGACGGAAAGCACTACAGTGAGTTATAGAAATATACAGCATGGAAACAGACCCTTTGGTCCAACTTGTCCATGCTGATCTGATATCCTAACCTAATCTAGTCCCATTTGCCAGTACTTGGCCCATATCCCTCTAAACCTTTCCTATTCATATACCCACCCAGATGCCGTTTAAGTGTTGCAATTGTACCAGCTTCCACCACTCCCTCTGGCAGCTCATTCCATACACGTACCATCCTCTGTGTGAAAAAGTTGTCCCTTAGATCCCTTTTACATCTTTCCCCTCTCACCCTCAACCTATGCCCTCTAGTTCTGGACTGTCCAACCCCAAGGAAAAGACCTTGTCTATTTATCTTATCCCCCATGTAAACCGCTCTCCTGTTCCTAATACTTCTAAATTTCTTTATGGATATGGGCATCTGTGAGCCAGATTTATTTTTGACAATGATCACATGGTCACCATTAAGATGGCTTTTAATTCCTGTTCAATTATAATTTCACTCGCTACAAATGTGGAACTTGAACCCTTATCCCCAGAACATTAGACTGAGATGATGGGTTAGTATACACAAATGGCATCATGACGACATACAATCTTAAGATATTGGTGAAGAATTAGACCATTCAGCCCATCGAGTTTGCTCTGCCATTTGATCAAGATTGATATTTCTCAACCCTATTCTCCTGTCTTCTCCATACACTCAACGAGTTAGCCTCCACAACCTTCTGCGGCAATAATTTGCACAGAATCACCACCCTCTGGCTGAAGAAATTTCTCCTGATCTGAGTTCTAAAGAGCCGTCCTTTCATCCTGAGGCTGTCCTCCAGGTCCTAGTCACTTCTAATGGAAACATCTTCTCCATGTTCCCTCCATCCAGGCCTCTCAGTAAACTGTAAATTTCAATCAGATTCCCTGTCATCCTTATAAACACCATCAAGTACATTCCTAGAGTCCTCAAACACATTTCATATGACAATACCTTCTTGTTCAGGATCATTCTTATTAACCTCCCCTGGATCCCCTCCAATGCATCTTTCATTAGCTACAAAACCCAAACTGCTCAGAATGCTCCAAATGCAATCTAACCAGAGTGGTATACAGCCTCAGAAGTTCATCTCTGTTCTTGAATTCTACCTCTCTTCAAATGAATAGTGACATTTCATTTACATTCCTAACCGCAACTGAACCTGCACGTTAACCTTAACAGAATTCTGAACTAGGACTCCCAAGTCCCTTTGCACTTCAGATTTCCAAAGCCTTTCCCCTTTTAAAAATAGTTTATACCTCTATTCTTCCTACTAAAATATATGACCTCACAACTGCCATTTCTTTGCCCACTCACCTAGCATATCCAAGTCCTTCTGCACACTCCCCACTGCCTCTACACGACCTGTCCCTCCATCTGTCTTAGTGCCTTAGCAAGAATGGCCTCAGTTCCTTCGTCCAGATCATTAATGTATAACTTGATTAGTTGTAGTCCCAACACTCACCCCTGCGGAACTCCACTAGTCACTGGCTGCCATCCTGAAAAAGGACCCCTTTACCCCTATTCCCTGCCTTCTGCCAGTCAGCCAATCCTCTAACCATGCCAGTACTTTTCCCGAATACCATGGATTCATCTTATTTATCAGCTTTCTGTAAATGTCAAGGGTCTTCTGGAAAGCTCCATTATCTCTTCTAATTGTAATTTCCACCTTTCTTCCTGAGAACTATCTGAAACTGAAACAGGCTGTTCAGAACCTTCTTTCATATTTCTCTTTGAACACATATTCAAGTCATCACTGGGCTTACCTAACATCTAACATTACCAACTCTAACCTTATCTCAGTCTATCTGCTGTTGAAACTTTCTATTATGTATTTTCACCTCTGGCTTAACTATTCCAACACACTCGTGTCCAATGTCGTAAAGTACATCACTCGTAAACTTGGGTTTGAATTTTCCAAGCTGGGTCCAAGTTACTATGTCCTATCCGGATCAAACAAAAAGCTGACCAATTTACCTTTCCTGGAGCTTTTCAGTGAGACTTTGATCCAGAATCCTTTATAACTAACCCCAGCAAACCAATCAGGTAATAGTGGATAAGTGTATTCCAGAAATTACACCATTCTTAATAGCAATAATTGTCCCATCCCATGTTTAAAGATCTAAAAGCCATTGAGAGAAAGGTGAGCAGGATAAAATGGCAGGGCAGTGAGAGATTAGGGTGATAGGTTGAAGGGGTATGCAGATGAAAGGTGGGTGTGGGTGTAGGGTGGCATTTGGGTGGAGAGATAGATTGGCAAGTTGATGACGGTTAGGGTGCAAGTTGAGTGAGGTGGATACCAGCTGGATAAGAAGGATAAAATGGCAGATAGATAAGGATTAGAGTGGCAGGTGAATGAGGGCTTATGGGTGACAGATAAGCTGTGAGCGGGTAGATTAGCTCAGGTGTTGGGGTGGATGGGAGGGTGGTGTGTGTGTGTGTTTGATTGATTTGAGTTGAGATATTGTAGTTTTATAGATAGCATGAAGTTAGAGCAGTTAATTCTAACTTTTCCTGGATAACTGTTATGGAAATCCTTGAAGTCCCCACTCTGACTCACTGTTGGGGATATCTTTGGATGGTTCTATCCACCAGGCAATTGCCATTGGTGGTTTAAACCTCTCATGCAATTAGTACATAAGCTGTTGGTTGGAAGTGTACATCATTCAGGGTATGTTCAATCTTTGACAATCTGGAGACTGGAAGATCTGGACCTTGAAGTCATCCAAACTCTGCTGCCTGTTCATCCATCACTCCTGTACTTTTTCAGCTAAACTGGCATGCAACCAAGCAATGTCTCTATTTTATCATTTTCACATTGTTTTCAGTTCCATGTATGGTCACAGCCCTCCTCATCTCTATATTCTCTTCCTCCTCTTAATCCCTTGAGATATCTTCCCTCATCTAATTCTACCATTCATAATCCATGATTTTAATTGATCCAGCATTCGTATCCACGCTTTCTAATTCTGAACTCTGAAACTCTCTTCTTAAGCCTCTCTTCCTCCCCACCTTGCTTTCCTCCTTTATGACACATTTTAAACCTACATTTTGGTTAAGCTATCAGGCTACTGCCCTCATATCACCTTAAGTAGCCCAGTGTCAAATTTAGCTTTAAACACTCCCGTGAACTGCCTTGTGTTTTATTATATTAAATGTGCTTTATAAATAGAAGTTACTGTCAGTGTGAAATTAATCCTGATCTGTAATTACTTATTGACCTCAAGTATATAAATAAGAACTGGCTATGTCTATACTTTTCTAAAACTTTACCTGGTTTAAGATGCTTATAAAGCTATAACAATCAACAAACCCTGATCCACATCAAAATATTTTAAACACAGCAACAGCCTAGATTATAGATGCAAATATATAACTAGTTTCATCTATCTTAAGCTGAGATATAATTTCTATTTATATTATAGGAAAAAAATACTTTCTTTGCCAATTACATTATTTTTGTTCTAGTCTATTTTTAAATACTTAAATCTCTCTTTATTATTATCTGTTATTCCAATAATCAATATAAATGGTGAAAAGTGACCTAAAAGAATCAGACAAAGCTTAGCTTAATACCACTGTCAGCCCACTGACCATCACCACCAAGAAGAACACAAAACATTAAGTTCTGTTCATTCACGCATCATCCTGAATCAAATATACATTCTATTGCTTCATTGCCGTTGCAACAATTTCCTGCAGTTTTCTATATAATACTGTTGTGGAAGAATTGATCAAACAAGGACTATAATGATCCGAGGATAAGATCGACAACCACTTTTTCAGACACTATCGACAGACAAAGTTGTGGTTTTGCTGATGTTGCCCAAATCCTGTTAACTTGTGCTAAATAATTTCTCTTGACCTTTTGCTTTCCTCTGCTTTATCTTCTCATTTATGTTTGGCATGTTAACTTAAGTCCTTAAAACATTACTTACGATATAGTTCCAGTAAGGATGTTAGTCCTAACCTGCTTATTCACAACTGGCTACCTCTGTTCCAAGGCTATCCCCAATATTTCTGGAATATGAATCCTTCCCATATACATTATCTTTCTAATCAAAATTTTAACTTACCTTACGATTTGTAAAATTATTTCCAGCACAGGTGGAGGGCTCAAATTCACCTCAGTCAGAATAGCCCATGATATCAGGGCCAATCTGAACCATACCAGGCATCCAGCCAACTGCCCCCCACCTCTCCCCACAAAAAACAAAAAGTTTGAGTTGCTCTGGCAATTGATATGAGCACATTAAGTCCATAAGATGCAGGACCAGAAGTGGGCCATTCTGCCATTGAGACTGTTCTGCCATTCAATGAGATCATGGTTCATAAGCTTTAATTCCATTTGCCTGTCTTTATTCCATAATCTTTGATTCACTTACTTATTAAAAATCTCTCTATCTTAGCCTTGAATATGCTTAAGACTGGAATCAGCCTCAACACCTAACTATGTTAAAGATTTCCACAGATTCATTACCTTCTATCTTAAATGGGGACCCCTTATTTTGAGATTATCCCTCTGTCCAAGACTGTCCCAGTGAGGAAAAACAGCCTCTACACATCTATGCTGTCAAGTTCCCTAAGAATCTTGCATGTTTCAATAAGGTTGCCTCTCATTTGTCTAAGCTCCAATAAATACAGGACCAACCTATTCAACTTCTAAAAAGACAGTACCTCCAAACTCAGGATCAGCCTAGTGAACCTTCTCTGGAATACATCGTTTACTTGATAACTTGGAACTTGAACTCAATGCTTCTGATTCAGAGGTCATTATGCTTCATTCTATGCTATGAGCTGAGATGTCACAATTTTTTAATAAGTTATCTCGGGAATGTGACTTGAAAGAACTTCTGGGATTTACATAATAATTAACTGAAACCCGCAACCCCATTCTAAGTGGTTAAAGACCTAACAGCAATCTAGGTTTGTTCAATACATCACATCAGTTGTATGACATTTTGATCTTTTACTAAATTCTGTGCCCTATGATCCTGTCACACTAGCTACCAGACGAAGGAGCAGCGCTCTGAAAGCTTGTACTTCCAAATAAACCTTCCAAAACCACCTGGTGTTGTGTGATTTTTAACCTCATTCTATGCCACAAGACCTCCCTCAGTGTTAGGTATGTGCTTGTAAATTCACCATTTCTATGAGCTCCCTCTGTGTTTACTGGCTTCCTGTGTTGATGGATGGCATCCTCAACTCCATCCCTCCTTTTCACTATCTTTACCTGTGACTGATCACCTCCTGCAAGGGACTTTTCATAGAAACTTGAGCATCCCAAATGTGACTCAACACAGTGAGCAGATTGGAGATCAAGCAGGTAGATAAAGCCACTGAAATTGACAACATCAGGAAGTTATTTAAATATGGCAAGCTCCACTTTTAACTGCAGTGAATTCCAGTATAGAGTCATAGAGATGTACAGCACAGAAATAAACCAGTCAGTCAACTCATCCATTCCGACCAGATGTCCCAACCTAATATAGTCCCATTTTTCAGCACTTGCCCCATATCCCTCTAAACCCTTCCTATTCATATACCCATCGAGATGCCTTTTAAATGTTGCAATTGTACCAGCCTTCTCCACTTCCTCTGGCAGCTCATTCCATACACACACCACCCTCTGTGTGAAAAAGTTGCCCTTTATGTCCTTTTATATCTTTCTCCTCTCACCCTAAACCTATGCCTTTTAGTTCTGGACTCCCCCACCCCAGGGAAAAGACCTTGTCGATTTATCCTATCCATGCCCCTCATGATTTTATAAACCCTGTAAGGTCATCCCTCAGCCTTCGAAGCTCCAGGGAAAGCAGCCCCAGCCTATTCAGCCTCTCCCAATCGCTCAAATCCTCCAAACCTGGCAACATCCTCGTAAATATCTTTTCTGAACTCTTTCAAATTTCACAACATCTTTCCTATAGGAAGTAGACCAGAATTGCACGCATTACTCCAAAAGTGGCCAAACCAATGTCCTATACATCCACAACATGACTTCCCAACTACTATAGTCAATGCTCTGACCAATAAAGGAAAGCATACTAAACGCCTTCTTCACTATCCTATCTACCTGTGACTCTACTTTCAAGGAGCTATGAATCGGCACTCCAAGGTTTCTTTGTTCAGCAACACTTCCTAGGTTCTTACCATTAAGTGTATAAGTCCTGCTAAGATTTGCTTTTCAAAATGTAGCACCTCGCATTTATCTAAATTAAACTCCATCTGCCACTCCTCAGCTCATTGGCCCATCTGATCAAGATCCCGTTGTCATCTGAGGTAACCTTTTGCTGTCAACTACTCCTTCAATTTTGGTGTCATCTACAAACTTACTAACTATACCTCCTATGTTCATATCTAAATCATTTATATAAATGACAAAAGGTAGTGGACCCAGCACCGATCCATGTAGCACTCCACTGGTCACAGGTCTCCAGTCTGAAAAACAACCCTCCACCACTACCCTCTGTCTACTACCTTCAAACCAGTTCTGTATCCAAATGGCTAGTTCTCCCTGTATTCCATGAGATCTAACCTTGCTAGCCAGTCTCCCATGGGGAACCTTGTCGAACGCCTTACTGAAGTCCATATAGATTACGTCCACCGCCCTCATCAATCCTTTTTGTGGGTGAGAAATCCTTCTGGGAGACTCAGGTTGTCAATTTAAATATTTAAAATTTTCCCAAACAAATATTTAAAGAGATAGTTTTTTTTCAAATTGAGGTTGCAACTTTAACTATGGTTCATGGGCTTCCCAGGCTTCCTGGAACTTGCCGGTGAAAACAAAAAAGAGAACAGAGGAGGTGCTGAACAAATGAAAGGCAAAAAAATCCTATGGGCACTGTTACCTCATATCTGCTTTCTTGCCAGAGGGAAAAATTCACAGAGCCTGTTCTTAGAGTGTCCTTCAATTACTTTGGAAGTGATTTCCACTACCTCACAGGCCTTTTGTAATACTTTGGAATTTTATGCATCCGATCTACATTTCGATCTGTCAAACATCAGTTTAGCAATGGCACATACAACTTTTACTTGGATCTCACGTAAGGACCGATTGAGCACCTACAGTACTAAGAGCAGGAGCAGCTGCAGTTTTATCCTCACTGACCTAATACTCATCAAGAGAGAAGGGATCAGGACAGCAGCACTATTGACAGGATGCACTAGCCACAACACAGTATAAAAGTGAAGGATCAGCCTCGTCCAAATGCTCACACATCAGTGCTTCAGGAGGATTAGGATACCATGTCAGGAGGACTGCTTTTGTGGTGCAATGGCAGGGTCCCTAACTGAGATATTGGAGGCCTGGATTCAAGTCTCACCTGCTTCAGAGATGTGAATTAACATCTATGAAGAGGTTGATTAGAAAATATCTACTATGTGAGGACTAGATATACGCGCAGCTTCACAGAAAAGGACATGCTGCCACCTGGAAACGGTGACCATGTTTTATCCATGACTACCAAAATGAAAACTGCCATCAGTATCTTTGCAACAAAAACAGAAATTGCTGGAAAAATTCAGCAGATCTGGCAACATCTATGGAGAGAAAGCAAAATTAATATTTTGGGTACAGTTAACCTGCCTCAGAACGGATTGGTTGAAATATACGTGGTCAAGAAAGTGGATGTGAAGAGTGCCAGATCAGCCATGATCCTTCTAGGGGCTGAACAGCCTACTCCTGTTTCTTAATGTTTTAGTTATGGTCTTGTTAGTGGGAGTGGAAGGATAAGAGTTGCCCACATCCCCTGCCCCAACACAAATACACATACACAGTCAGAAATGGGAATTATGGATAAGGCGAAGAAAAAACTGGGGAAGCAATTCAATGGCGTCAGTCCACAGGGTTTACTAAGGTAATCCTAGTGCTTGCTAGGACTTTGTTGAATAAAGGCAAAATATTTAATGAATTCAAGCATATCTAAGTGCATTTTAAAACTTAAAAGCCATGCTTACAACTGCAGTTTTAGCGAGACTGAATGATGAGAAGCTGTTCAAACTACCAGTGACAGTAGTGTGGGGCTGTTTTATGAGGAGATGGGGATCAAATGACTTGAGAGTTATCGTTCAAAGAAACTAACCGCATATCATCAAAAAATTCAATAATTGAGAAAGACATTGAGTTTTGTGTTGTCCCTACATCACTTTGAAATATACATCACCAATAATGGAAGCGACTTATTTATATGGATCACAAACCTTTCATTTTCTGAGAAAATTTTGGGACAAAAACTTATGCTTATTTTGGTGACCTTAATTTTCTGCCTGTACAATTTGAAGTCTGTGTGTCCAGAAAAGACAATGTTACAGTGGAATTTTTATCAAGAGCATATATGAGAATTTTTCTGGGTATGGAAGGTTTGAATTATAAAGAAAAGTTGGATAGCCTGAGACTTCTTTCACTGGAGCATAGGAGGTTGAGAGGAAACCTTATAAAAAATTATAAAATAATGAGGGGTTATGATTAGGATTAATGATTGTTGTCTTTTCCCTAGGATGGGGGATTTCAAGACTAGTGGGGTACATTTTAAGGTGAGAGGACAGAGATTTTAAAAAGATGTGAGGGGCAAATGTTTTACACAGTGGGTGGTTCACATGTGGAATTAACTTCCTGAGGAGGTGGATGTGGGTACACGTTTAAAAGACATTTGGATAAGTACATGAATAGGAAAGGTTTGGAGGGTTATGGACCAGGAGCAGGCAGGTGGGATTATGTTCAACATGGATTGGTTGGACTGAAGGGTCTGTTTCCTTGCTGTATGACTCTATGACTTTATGAAGGATACCGTGTGATGTAGTATCCATGGAGTTTTGTAAATTACAGTCGATGTATATCTCATTGTATACGCAATGCTAATATAAAGTTCCTGTTAATATGACATAGAAATAGTGCTGAGAGAACTTCTGATAGGTAATGAATTTGTCTCTTAAAATACAGTTTACATTTTCTTTGGGGAAGGTGTAATGTTAAATATGTGGTTTATACATATTGTATTTCATTTATTTTAGAGCAGATTTTGAACTTGCATGTGGGCTTTGGTCTACATGTATGAGCAGTTTAAAGATTAACTGGTAAATATTTCTCGAACCATGTTTCTTTAAAAAAGTATGAACAGAGACTTTGTGGTTATGAAAATTTGTTTACTTCATTAGTTTCATTAGCGGATGAATAAACATTGAAGAACTTTCTTTCAGTTGGAAGAATCAGGAATTGATTTTTCTTTTGTTTAGGAGAAAAGCTCCTAACTTGAAAAGCTTTTCGGTTTCACCTTGCAGAATTTATTGTTGAAGCTGGAGGTGTAATACCATTTCTCTTAGAGAACAGACCTAGTTTAGAATTGTTAGGATGTAGGCTAACTCAGTGCAAGGATTTTGTTGGAAAATTCTAAACCATACGTGCTTGGTTAGAATCCTGAATAGATTATTCAAAGTTAATAAAGTCGAAGATCTGTCACAAGACTATTCATGGAAAAAGCTATCAAATTTTCAAAATTGGGAATTGAAAGAAACTGGAGGAGAAAGTGAGGTCTGCAGACGCTGGAGATCAAAGCTGAAACTTTATTGCTGGAACAGCACAGCAGGTCAGACAGCATCTAGGGAAAAGGAGATTCGACGTTTCGGGCACATGCCCTTCCTCAGGAATCTGTTAAGGTAAACGAATGATGTGGTAGAAAAGCACGCTATTTCTGGTATTGAATACTGTAAAGGAATATTATTGGAATAGATTGCTTTGTAATTTTGCTGTGTGTTTGAAAATCCTTCAAAGGTATGATATGTAAATAGCTCCATTTATTCTATTTTGTAATTTTTGCCAATTAAACTTCTGGTTTATTGTTAAAACCAGACTGTAGTATTTTGTACTTGTGGTTCACTGAACGAGCTCCTTTTTAAATAATAAAAGCAAACAAATTACGAACTAACAAGCCAGATTTCAGTCTGGGATCCTACTTGTTCAGTAATAATATTAGTTGGGACTTCAACACAGTAAAACAAACACAAGAGTTTAAATGATGATCTGATTGTTCAATGATAGTCTGTGGGTTATTATGATCGAGTTAGAATGATGAACTAATTTCTTTCCGTATCTCATTCTTTCACTGGTCACAACAAAGTTTGACTTTAAAGGAAATTGATGTTAGAACTTATATATTTACCAGACCATATATAACTCAGTAAGAGAAACAAATCAGACATGTTCCTTAAGCAATCCATCAGAGGTAATCAAGGGTAAATTGATTAGGTTCCCTACATTGTGGAAACAGGCCCTTCAGCCCAACAAGTCCACACTGATCCTCCAAAGAATAACCCACTCCTCTCTGACTAATGCACCTAACACTATGAACAATTTAGCATGGCCAATTCACCTCACCTGTATATCTTTGGATTGTGGGAGGAAACAGGAGCAAATCCACACAGACATGGAGAATGTGCAAACTCCACACAGACAGTCGCCCAAGGCTGGAATTGAACCTGGGATCCTGGTACTGTGAGGCAGCAGTGCTAACCACTGAGCCACTGTGTCGCCTAGTTATGTTTGACTAATTTACTAGCATTCTTCGAGATGTAGCAAACAAATTGAAGAATGGAGATCCTGTAGATGTAGTGTATCTGGACTTCCCAAACAAAAGGTAAGATTACATGGGATTAGGAGTACTTTATTAGCTTGGATAAAGTATTGGCTAACTAACAGAAAGCAGACTCAGGATAAATGGGTCTTTTTCTGGATGTCAAAATATAACTGATGGGGTGCAATAGGGTTCAAATGTGTTGCTGGAAAAGCGCAGCAGGTCAGGCAGCATCCTGTTCCCTGGATGCTGCCTGACCTGCTGCGCTTTTCCAGCAACACATTTCCAGCTCTGATCTCCAGCATCTGCAGACCTCACTTTCTCCTGCAATAGGGTTCAGTCCTTGGGCCCCAACTATTTACAATCTATATTAATGACTTAGATGCAGGAATAGAAGATACAATAGTTACATTTTCAGATGACATTAAATAGTAAGTTGCAATAAAAAAGTAAGAAATTTACAAATAAGTATGGATCAGTTAAGTGAATAGGACAAAATGTGGCAGATGACGTTTAATGTTGATAAGTGTGAGATTATCCATTTTGGTCAGAAGAATAGCTAAATGGAGAAAAATGGAGAAATGGAAAAAAAAATGAAGTGCTTCAGTGCAGACGGACCCTGAATGTCTTCGAGCATGAATCAGAAACAAACAAATAGAATTTTGATATTTATTGCTAAAGGAATTGAGTATTATAGTAGGCAACTGTTGCTGCAATCAGACGAGGGTATTAGTTAAACTGCACCGGATGTATTGCGTACAGTTTTTGTCGAGTGTGGGGGATGCCAAGACATAGAGCAAATCTAAGGAGCAGATACATAGATTTTAAATTGGAAATAGGTTGAAGGGTTATGTGGAGTGGGAAGGAAAGTGGAGTTGAGGCCGAGGCAAGATCAGCCATTATCATATTGAATGGTGAAGCAGGCTCAAGAGGCTGAATGGCCTACTCCTGCTCTTGGTTCTTAGGTTTAAGTACTAAATAAAGAATGCATTTATGTAAAAAAGCTTACAAAGATGTAACTATAACATAATATGTCTTACTTTAATAATATAAAAGACACATGCAAAATCTCTACATCTGGAGAGAAAAATATAAAACTCTGCAGAATGTTATCTTAAAAGTACTTTGGCTAAGTAACAGTTCAATTCAGATAAAACATCACTGATTGCCCCAATGTTGGTCTATAGGCAAAGTTACTTGGAAAAAAAGCTGTTAGCATTGGAGTGTCTTCCTGGATCAGTTATGGTTTTCTGAATTCCCTTTATCTGGTGATACCAGAGTTTATTTAGAAGTCCCCCCTAAGAACTCCCAGGTTTTAGGAATGAAGACTGCTTTGTTTAGGAACCTTTTGGGAATCTTCGGGTTGATTTTTTTGTGGATTTTAAACACATAAACATTGCTGAGAGTCATTTCAGAGAAATGAGAGAGAGAAGTGGAGCAATGGCAATTGCTGTTGGAAAGTTATTTTTCTTGACACTCTTGGAAATTAGGATTCCTTATGTAGAATTGGGAGCAATACTCACAATTTTCAATTATTGCCATCTGCTCCCCTACCTGACAACCTGTACTCATGATGTCCCTTTGTAAATGGTCCGATTGATCCCTGCATATTTGGAGGTGAAACAATCTTTAGTCGGGCACTCAGAAGCTGCACAAAACAGTTAATGAGCCAAATCAACTCAATAGTCAGTTCAGGCAACTGAGCAGCCTGTTTCCAGCTCTGGTGAAGCCACACAAAATGCAACATGTAGATAAAGAAATTGTAATGTGCACTATTTTCACTTCCATGTCTTACCCACTATAGTATTATACTGTCATACTGATAGGTGGAGAATAATGAGATTAGCCAGCAGGCAACATTGATTGAGAGAAACCAATTAGATAATGGATCAGATTTGGGTTTTGTGGATATAAACAAAACACTGTGAATGCGCAAAATCTGAAATAGAAACAGAGAAAGTGCTGGAGAAACTCAGCAGGTCTGACATTATCTGTTGAGAGAGAAAAACAGAGTTTGTGTTCAAGACTGATATGACTCATCTCCAGAACTTTAGGAATTTATGAAACTTGTCGCTCCTTAGAAATTAAGAGGCACAGCGAGACCTACATTTGAGGTAGAGTAAATGTTAGATTCAGAGCTGATATGTAGTATACGACAAGTTAGAAAGTAAAAAAATGTTTGGAAGATTTGCTAAAAGAAGAAATTTACAGTAATCCTTAAATAACAAAAACAGTTAGCTTTGTTGCAGTTGGAGTTCTGTAAGTTATAAAGTTTGTTGCAGTTTGAAATTACAGCAGTGGGTTATTTGAAATCCATGGTATTTTCTGATGTATTAAGTTGTAAGGGTTATAGGGAGCCCAATACTGGAGCTATGGTACACAGAGTTGTGAAGTCTGTAAATAATTTGGAAGTTTGCTAAACCAAAAGCAAATGGATGGATCCCTGTGAAATCTTGGCTAATAGCTGCAATGTTGAAGTGAAATCAAAGTGAATTCTAGTGAGTGGTAGTTGAAATAACTCCATGGCGGCCATTATTCTGTCATCAAAGTCACCCTTTAGTTACATGTGGAAAGTGCTTGACGCTGAATCAGCTCCCTCAGAGCCAGCTGTCAGAGAGAACAGGATGTCTGACTTTCCTGTTCTTATCTATCAGCCACAGCTCCTGGACTGGACCAGATTTACAGTCCCACTCAGAGAACTCATATTCCATGAGATCCAACTGGCTGATCTTGTTGCAGTCACTACATCTCTTCCCCTCTGGGTCTGAGGACATAGGCCTGTGCTTTTTATTTTGTAACTCCTCCTGGGGCGTTTTAGCACTAGGTTAAGTTCCTTCAGCCTCTGATATAGGCAGCATGTAATGCACAATAGCCTACCTCTGTTCTCTTCTTCGGGTGGCAAAGGCATTAAAGTGGTGACATCTGCCATGGCCATCTCAGTTCTAAGGTATCTAAGGAGAACCTACGAGTTCCGGAACAGTCAGTAAGGCTGTCAAGGATCCAGGCACACTTTGCTCTCACACTGTTTGCAAGTGTGCAATTTTCATATGGTCCATGTGCTTGTTCAGGATCGTCGCATCCACCCAAACTTGATATGTCACTGCACCAGACCTTGTACTGACCATGCCTGTTACCCATGGAGGGCCATTTCCATGATTCCTACATCAAACATTGTTCCCTGAAGTAAACTGTCGCTCTTGCTTAGCGGTGTCTCCTGTCTGGCATTGACATTCCTGATGCCGTTGCACTTTGCCCCCGAGATCTGGGAAGATCAGATTCAATCTGGTGCAAAGTTTTCTCCCCATTAGTAACCCTGTAGTTGCATGACAGGTAGTCCTAAAATCAAATAGGAACCATGACAGTTTGGTATCCAGTGAAACTACAGGCTGTTTCTTTAAGCCTGCCTTCAAAGTTTGGACTGCTTTTTCTGCCAGGCCATTGAATGATGGATGGTATGGATCTGTCCTTGTATGTCAAATACCATTCGACTTCAGGAATACTCAAATTTCCTACTGATAAATGATGGCCCATTATCCGTTACCAACATGTCCAGGAATCTGGAATTGCAAAAGATGAATGCAGTTTTTCTATCACTGTCCCCAGGTTTGATGAACAAACTCTATGCACATCCAGCCACTTTGAGTGGGCATCCACAATGACTAAGAATATTGAGCCCATGAAAGAACCTGGCCTTCGATGTCTAATTGAATCCAGGGTTTACCCGGCCATTCCCATGAATGTGGGGGTTTGCTGGCAGTAATTGTAGTTGTTAGCATTCTGGGCACTGCCCCACCAATGCAACTATGTCTTCATCCAATCCTAGGCATCTGACCTAACTTCTCACCAACATCTTCATTTTGGAAACCCCTGGATAACTGTTGCTCCCCATAATAATGTGCCATTCTTTACTGTGATGTCTGAGTGCAAAAACATTTCAGTTCTGGTTGTGATGGCCTTTTGGTTTCCTCCATCACCGCCAGCTGTTTCAGTTTTGCCAGGACCACATATTTCTGTGTCCAAAGTCTGATATTGTCACCTTTGATGGGAAGTGTTTGTACAGCAAATTTAAAACCATTAGAGACCCTTCCAGTGGTGGTACCTGCCAGAGGGAGGCAGCTCAATATATCTGTATTTCCTACTTTGCCTCTTGGAGAGTGTTCCAAGTAGTAATTATATATACTTGGTATTAGAGCCTTCCACTTAATTCGGCCTGAAGCTATGGGCGATACTGCCTTGTCCTCTTTAGGTAGATTCCTGCAGAGACTTGTGGTCCATCATTATGATAAATTTATATCCGTAAAGGTATTGGTGGAACTTCCTGATTCCAAATATGACTGCCAAATCTTGCATATTTATCTGGACATATTTATGCTTTGCATTAGCCAAAGCCCTGCTTTGCTATGATGCATATGCTGTTGGGTGTCCCTCTCCATTGGGCCACCCATGAACTAATGATACCCTGATGCCATGTGGGAAAGCAACACACGTCAATACCAGATCTCTCAGGATCATACTGTGCCAACACCTGAAAGGATAGTAGCTGTTTGTTCACTTCCCTGAAAGCTATGGCTTGGCGACCCATAGGCTGATTCTTTTTTAAGTGTTGATGCAAAGGTGACAGGATGAAGGCCAGTTTATAGAGTTATAGAGTCATAGAGATGTACAGCACGGAAACAGACCTTTAGGTCCAACTCGTCCATGCTGATCAGGTTCATCTAGTCCCATTTGCCAGCACCCGGCCCACATCCCTCCCAAGCTCCACCCCCCCACTCATGTCCCCATCTAGAAGACTCCCCAAATGCTGCAACTGCACCAGCCTCCACCCCCCCGCCCCACGCACGCACCACCCCCGCGAGAAAAGACCACTCCTTTTAAATCGATCTCCTCTGATCCCAAAACCCTGCCTCCCCAAGTCACGGACTCCTCCTACCCTTGGAAAAATGACCTCCACCATTCACCCCACCCACGCCCCTCACAATTCCACAAATCTCTGTCAGCCTCTGACGCTTCAAGGAAAACAGCTCCAGACTATTCAGCCCCCCCTGAGAGCTCCAACCCTGGCAACACCCCCACAAATCCCCTCCGAACTCCATCAAGCCTCACAACATCCTTCCAGTAGCAGGGATACCAGAATTGAATGCAGTATCCCAAAAGTAGCCCCACCGATATCCTGGACAGCCATTCTGATGATTAAAGATCTTGACATGATGTTCCGTTTGGGTTTCTGTTTACTCAATACTCCCCTAATCCCCTGTGAAGAGAGTTTGACAAACATTAGCCACGTATGTACAGTGTCCAACACAGAACAGACAATTCCAGTTTCCATGGAACATTGTTTCCTCTTGTTGGTAGCCCAGTGGTTAGCACCACTGCCTCACAGCACCAGTGACCCAGGTTTGATTCCACCCTTGGTCTTTGGGAAGTTTGCACATTCTCCCCCATGTGTGTGTGTGTTACCTCCCACAGCCCAACAATGTGCAGGTTAGGATGGATTGGCCATGCCACATTGCCCCATAGTGTCCAGGGATGTGCAGATACCTGGATTAGACATGGGAAATTCAGGGTGATAGGGTGGGATGCTCAGTGCAGACTCGATGGGCCGAATGGCCTGCTTCCACACCATAGGGGTTCTGTGATTGCTCCCCAAAAATTCTGGTCCCACACACTTGACTGTTAAATATTTTACAAGCCAATTTCTCAATGCTGCAACAATATTTCCCAATTTAAGCCACTTGGAAAATGAAAAGGGATATGGAGGAAATGTCCACCTACTGGTGACATTGCACTTTTAGCTCTAACAAATAGAAGCAGATTGAAGACACTATGGGCCCTTCTCACACAGTTGCGCCTTCTCCTTAATCCCACTCCTGCTTTCTTCCCAAAACCCTCAATTTCTTTGGCTGCAAGGGCCATATCCTGCTCCCTCTCGAATATATCTAACAAACTGGTCCCAAGAGTTTTCTGTGGGAGAGCGTTCTGCTGGTTCACATCCCTCCGAGTGAAAATTCTTCCTCATCTCAGTCCCAAATGGCTTATCCCTTATTCTTAGTCTGGGAAGAAGGCATTTGTTGCACTTGTCTTCACTGGTCAGTGCACCGAGCACTGAAATTGGGATGCTGCAGCTGCACAGAACACCGGCTAGGCCACCCTCCCGAAAATTGCATGCAACTCCGGGGTCTCCCCTCCATAGGAAGGACGGTGTGAAACCCAAAAAGGTGCAGAAAAGACCCACAACGATGCTGCCAGGGCCGGAGGGCCCGAGCCGTAGGGAGAGGCTGAATAGGCCGGGGTCGCTGCCCCTGGAGCGCCGGAGGCTGCGGGGCGACCCCACAAAGGATCACACAATCATGGGTGGCACGGACAGGGTAAACTGCCAAGGACCCCTCCCCAGAGTGGGGGAGTCCAAAATCAGAGGGCATAGGACCAACGTGAGGGGGGACCTAAGGGACAACGTTTTCACGCAGAGGGCGGCATGCGCACGGAATGAGCTGCCAGAGGAAGTGGCGGAGGCCGGCACAACCGCAACACCCAAAAGGCATATGGATGGGGACACGAACAGGAAGGGTCCAGAGGGACATGGACCAAACGCTGGTAAATGAGACCAGACCAAGCTAGGGTACTTGGATGGTGTGGATGGGTTATGCCGAAGGGTCTGCTCCTGTGCTGTACATCTCCACGACGCAATGAATTTCTCTTCTTAAACTGACAGTAGTGAAGTATTTTTGCACATTTTGCAACACCCTCTGGGTAAGAACCATCATTCAATCCCCTCCAAACCTCCTGCCCTTAACCTTAAGCTTAAACCTGTGACCCCTGGCCATTGATACCTCTTCCCAAATGGGAACCTACCTCACTCTCTCAACTTTCCGTATTAATTCATAGCTCAAGGAAAGTCCAAAGCTCTGTACAGATTTGGGAGCTGACAGACCTTTGATCACCCTCACTGTATCTTCCAACAGGTGTAGCCCAGTCTTGTCGCCTCAGCAGCCCAAGTAGGTCACTGAGGTGCCTGGTACATACATGTTTCCCTTCTAAGGCATATGCCCACTGGGAGAAGCATCTAACGACTATGTCCAAGTTCTCTACATGCTCCTCATTGGTTTTCCCTATTATTAGCATGTCATCCAGATAAATGGCAACCTGGGGTAGACCTTGTAAAATGTTCTCCAACACCCGTTGAAAAATTGCACAGGCTGATGGTACTCCAAATGGCTGTCTCATATATTAGTGCAAACTCTGATGGGTTTTAATTGTAGCATACTTCTGGGAATCCTCATTGAACCACAGTTGCATATTTGTATAGCTCATGTCCAGTTTCATGAAGGGCAGCCACCCTGCCAGTTTTGCATATAAATCCTGTATGTGAGCAATTGGGTATTTATCCAATCCATGAAAAGTGGTTTACCATTTGTTTAAAATTCCCATAAAGGCAAACCAACCAATCAGACTTCATAATCAATATGACCATTGCTGCCTATTCCACAAATTGGACTGATTTGATTATTCTTTTACTTTCCAGCCTTCTAAATGCTGCCTCAATTTTGCCCATAAGGCAAATGGCACTGGGTGTGCCTTGCAGTCTCATGGAATTATTTCCTGGTCAACATGCTAGGTGGCCTTGGCTCTTTGATAGTCCCTAGACCTTTCTGAAAAACCCCTAGGTATTAGGACTTCATTCATTTTCTGATCAAAAAAGGTTGAGCTAATCAAGGTGAATCTTTCTCAATCAATTTTGCCTGCACCTTTTACTACAATCAGTGTGTTATGGACCATGCCAGACCCCCTCAAAACATTTCAAGAAAGTATCCCAGATCCTAACTTTGCTAGTTGTTTTAAGCAGGTGTAAATTGGATATTTCAGGAGTGATGCAACTGGTCCAACCACTTAGTTTTAAACAAAACAGAATGAATGAAACACAAACAAAAGCGAACAGGATATAGAACAACGTAACCTATCCAAAAATCCAACATATTATTCCAACTTAATGATGCTGTTCCAACTGCTTGTAACAATCCCCTTGGCAAAAAAGGAAAAATCAAACACATGTCTTAGGGGAAAAATGTCAGAGATATTCAGCATGGAACACTTTCTTCCATGTAGCCGTTTTCTTTGACCAGCAGCCTCAAAACCGACTGACTGCTTGCTCTGAACACCCAGACTGCTAAAACTAAACCAGAGATAAGCTGAGCTGGGAGAACTGGTCATTCCCCTTTCATTGTACAAGTGTTTTTTTTTAAAAGACTTGAAAGCCTTTTTCCTGAGGCAGTATCTGTTAGCTATAATCAAATTGGCCCTAAAACCAATCTATGCCAGACCTCTTGACAACTCTGCCTCATACAACACTTTTGAAAAACAAAACAACGACAACACAACCTTGTTAAAGGAGCAGCAACATCACAAGTGATAACTGAACCAGCTGCTTCTCATAAGAGACTGCTACTAAAGTTGTATCCTTAATCTGTAAAGACTCCCCTGTATATGTTCTCATCTAGCCAAGGTCTAACCTAAGTGTTGGAATCCAGAGCAAATTTTGGTAAAGACTGGTTTAACCTCCAGTAGAACTGGATGACCATTTAACCATATGTTTATTTTGATTGGTTCCAACTTGGATGTTGCTAAGCAGTTTAACTGTTCCAAAGTGGATGTAGGTGGACTTTCCAGGGTGTACACTCTCCAGGACACTGGCATATGAGTTATCTTACCCAATTTAAGTCTAATGGGACTCTTTTTCTGTCTGGAGTCCGCATCAACAACAATAGGTTGGTGGGCTGGATCCTGAAGAGAGTTTCAGATGTTTAGCTGAGGCTGGATTTTGTTTTGGCATTTCATTGCGGGCTGACTTAGAGCTCCTCTGTTCAGGATATGTCCTGAGTGAGGTTATACAAATGGTGTTCCCCAAGTTCAGTTGGACTGGCAAGAGTGTCCATGTCCATTAGAATACCCTGCAAGTGCTTTTGCATGATCACATCATTAATCCCACATAACAAACGATCTCTCAGCATCTCACTAAGGGTTAAACCAAAGTCACATACCTCTGCTGGTCATCTTAACATAGTCAAAAATCAAGATACATATTCCCCTAGTTCTCGAATTGTCAAGTAAAACCGCAAGCATCTCAGAATTAGAGGAGACTTGGGATCGTAATACTCCTTAACTAAATCAATCAACTCTTGAAAGGTTTTATTACCTGATGTCTCAGGGAAAATTTGGCTCCTAATAACCAAGGAAGTTGCGGTTCCGCAAGCTGTCAGGAGAATTACTCATTGCTTTTCATCTGCCCCAATGTGATTTGCCCAGAAAAAATTACACATTCTTTCCACATGCTGGGCCCAGTCTTTGATGGCAGGATCGAATGAGTCAAGATTCCCAAATAATGGTATGATGCCAGAAATGTTTACCCCCAAATTAAAGACGACTGTTGTGAGTACATTCCTTCACAATAATGCTTTTCTCTCATCCCCACTGAAATAACTCCACAAAGGTCAGTATTGTATCACCAAGTCACCCTTTATTTACATGTGGAGAATCTTTGACACTGATCCAGCACCCTCTGAGCCAGCTCTCAGAGTGAACAGGATATCTGACACTCCTGTTCTTATCTATCAGCCAGGGCTCACTGATTTGACCAGATTAAAAGCCCCAAAGAGGGAACTAATATTCTATGAAGTCTACTGCCGCCCTAATTACAGTCACTTCAGTAATCTATCTTTTGAGATTGTCCCAGGAAAAGTGAATGAATCTTAAAGATAATAAAAAGTAGAATGTGTTTAAAGCATAGAACATAGAACAAAGAACATTACATAGAACATTATAGAGCAGTACTGGCCCTTCAGCCGTTGATGTTGGCCAACCTGAGGAACCAATCTGAAACCTATCTATTCTACACTATTCCACTTTCATCCCTATGTTTATCCAATGACCATTTAAATGCCCTTAAAGTTGGAAAATCTACTACGTTGCAGGCAGTGCATTCTATGCCCCTACTACTCTTTGAGTAAAGAAACTACCTCTGACATCTGTCCTATATCTATCACCCCTCAATTTAAAGCTTTGTGTTGGCCATCACCATCCAAGGAAAAAGGTTCCCACTGTCCACCCTATCTAACCCTCTGATAATCTTATATGTCTCAATTAAGTCATCTCTCAACCTTCTCTCTAACAAAAGCAGCCTCAAGTCCCTCAGCCTTTCCTCATAAGACCTGCCCACCATACCAGGCAACATCCTAGTAAATCTCCTCTGCACCCCTTCCAAAGCTTCCACATCCTTCCTCTAATGCGGTGACCAGAACTGTAGGCAATACTCCATGTGTGGCCGCAGCAGAGGTTTGTACAGCTGCAGCATGACCTTGTTGCTTCAAAACTCAATCACTCTACTAATAAAAGCTAACACACCGTATGCCTTCTTAACAACCCCCTCAACTGGGTGGCAATTTTCAGGCATTTATGTACCTGGACACCGAGATCTCTCTGTTCATCTACACCACGAAGAATCTTACCATTAGCCCAGTACTCTGTATTCCTGTTGCTCCTTCCAAAGTGAATCACCTCACACTTTTCCGCATTAAACTCCATTTGCCACCTCTCAACCCAGCTCTGCAACTTATCTTTTTACCTCTGTAACCTGCAACATCCTTCAGCATTATCCACAACTCCACTGACCTTCATGTCTTCTGCAAATTTACTAACCTATTCTTGTACACCCTAGGTCATTATTAAAAATGACAAACAACAGTGGACCCAAAACAGATCCTTGCAGTACACCACTAGTAACTGAACTCGAGGATGAATATTTCCCCTCAACCATCACCCTCTGTCTTCTTTCAGCTAGCCAATTTCTGATCCAAACCACTAAATCACCCTCAATCCCATGCCTCCGCATTTTGTGTAATAGCCTAGCGTAGGAGACCTTATCAAATGCCTTACTGAAATCCATATACACCACATCAACTGATTTACCCTCATTCATGTGTTTGATTACCATCTCAAAGAACTCAGTAAGATTTATGAGGCACAACCTATGCTTCACAAAATCTTGTTGACTATCACTAATCAATTTATTCCTCTCTAGATGATTATATATCCTATCGCTTATAACCTTTTCCAACACTTTACCCACAACCGAAGTAAGGCTTACTGGTCTGTAATTACCAGTCATGATTTGGAGATGCCGGTGTTGGACTGGGGTGTACAAAGTTAAAAATCACACAACACCAGGTTATGGTCCAACAAGTTTAATTGGAAGCACACTAGCTTTCGGAGCGCTGCTCCTTCATCAAGTGGCTGTGGAGGAAACAATTGCAAGACCCAGAATTTATAGCAAAAGTTTACAGTGTGATGTCACTGAAATTATACATTGAAAAATACCTTGATTGTTTGTTGAGTCTTTCATCTGTTCGAATACCATGATACCTATCATGGTAGGTGCTGCAAGACGTATCAGAGTGTGGACGTGGATACCACCATTACACGTGGGAACATACCCACCATGTACTTGGCAGATACTCATGTGACTCATCCGGCGTTGTCTACTTATACGTTGCAGGCAAGGATGCCCTGAGGCATGGTACATTGGGGAAACTGAGCAAAGGCTACGGCAACAGATGAATGAGCACCGCACAACAATCAACAGACAGGAGTGGTCCCTCCCAGTTGGGCGACGCAGGACATTCGACCTCGGACCTTCGGGTGATCATCCTCCAAGGCGGACTTCGGGACAGGCAGCAGCGAAAAGTGGCCAAGCAGAGGCTGATAGCTAAGTTCGGTGCCCTTAGAGAGGGCCTCAACCGGGACCTTGGGTT
Source organism: Chiloscyllium plagiosum (assembly GCF_004010195.1). NCBI lineage: Eukaryota > Metazoa > Chordata > Chondrichthyes > Orectolobiformes > Hemiscylliidae > Chiloscyllium > Chiloscyllium plagiosum. Next base: position 35,908,700 of record NC_057734.1, read on the forward strand.
CATGTCACACTACAGGTGATCACTATTGCACTATATACACACACAGACACTCCTACACACACACACACACACACGCACACACACGCACTCCTATACATACACATGCACACAAACACACATATACAAAGACACTCACACACACCCTTACAGATGCACACACTCCCACACTCACACATGCATCCTCTCAGAGACTTAGACCACTCTACACTCACGCATACACATATTCACTCTCTCTCACAGACACTCACAATCTCCCACCCCAGACACACATACACTCCTACAGACATGCACACTCACACATGCACCCCCTCACAGACTTAAGATACTCACTGACACATACATATACACTCTCTCTCACACTCACAACCCCCCAACCCGGACAGACAGACAAGCACACACACACACAAAGACTCACATGCACGCATATACATATACGTTTGTGGGGTGAATTTGTACTTGCAGAGTTACATTGTACTTTGCTCAAAGATTGCATGAATTCATGTAAGACTCTGTTATCTCACTTTTTAGATTAGAATCAGTCTAAACATTATGGCACAGAGAACACAGGGGGCTAACACCTTCAACATAGTGTCTAGCTAACACCAATTGTTACAGTTAACCTGAGAATGCAACTTTTTTAAAAAAAGCTCTGTGATTTACACATGAAAGAAGTGAAACTATCATGGTATTCGAACAGATGAAACACTCAACAAACAATCAGGTATTTTTCAATGTATAATTTCAGTTACATCACACTGTAAACGTTTGCTATAAATTCTGTGTCTTGCAATTGTGTCCTCCACAACCACCTGATGAAGGAGCTAATGTGCTTCCAATTAAACCTGTTGGACTATAACCTGGTGTTGTGTGATTTTTAACTTTGTAATTACCAGGGTGGTCTCTTCTCTCTTTCTTGAACAAGGGCACAACATTTGCTATCCTCCAGTCTTCTGGCACTATTCCTGTAGACAATGACAACATAAAGATCAAAGTCAAAGGCTCTGCAATCTCCTCCCTGGCTTTTCAGAGAATCCAAGGATAAATCCCATTCGGCCCAGGGGACTTACCTAATTTAATACTTTTCAGAATTGCTAAGACCTCCTCCTTGTGAACTTCAATCCCGTCGAGTCTAGTCGCCTGTATCTCAGTATTCCTCTCGACAACATTGTCTTTTTCCAGTGTGAATACTAAAGACAAATATTCATTTAGCGCTTCCCCTATCTCCCCGGACTCCATGCACAATTTCCCACTACTATACTTGATTGGTCCTAATCTTTCTCTAGTCATTCTTTTATTTCTAATATACCTATAGAAAGCTTTAGGGTTTTCCTTGATCCTATCTGCCATCAACTTCTCATGTCCCTTCCTGGCTCTTCTTAGCTCTCTCTTTAAGTCTTTCCTGGCTAGTCTGTATTTCTCAATCACCCTAACTGAGCCATCACATCTCATCCTAAGATAAGCCTTCTTTTTCCTCTTGACAAGACATTCAACTTCTAGAGTAAACCACAGCTCCCTTGCTACACACCACTTCCTTCCTGCCTGACAGGTACATGCTTATCAAGGACCTACAGTAGCTGTTCCTTGAATAAGCTCCATATTTCAATTGTGCCCAGCCCCTGCAGTTTCTTGCCCCATCCTATGCATCCTAAATCTTGCCTAACCGCATCATAATTGCCTTTCCCCCAGCAATAATACTTGCACTGCATTATATACCTATCTCTTTCCATTGCTAAAGTAAATATAACCAAATTGTGTTCACTATCACCAAAGTGCTCACCTACCTTCAAATCCAATGCCTGGCTAGGTTCATTACCCAGTACCAAATCCAATGTGGCCTCACCCCTTCTTGGCTTATCTACATACTGTGTCAGGAAACCATCCTGCACACATTGGACAAAAACTGACCCATCTAAAGTATTCAAACTATAGTATTTCCAGTCAATATTTGGAAAGTTAAAATCCTCCATTACAACTACCCTGTTACTCTTACTCCTATGCAGAATTACCTTTGCTATCCTTTACATCTCTGGAACTATTCAGAGGCCGATAAAAAACTCCTAACAGGGTGATCTCTCCTGTTTCTAATCACAGCCTATACTACCTCAATAGACGAGTCATCAAACGTCCTTTCTGCCACCATAATACTGTCCTTGACTAACAATGCCACACCCCCCCCTTTTACCATCTTCTCTGTTCTTATTGAATCTTTATAAATTATAATATTATTTTAATTGTGTGTGCTTTTTTAAAATTGTGTTTGAAATACAGAAAGTTTTTTTAATTGTGGAATCTTGCAGCATTGTTTTGTCATTTAATTGCTGGTTATTTGGATTTCTTTTTTAAATGGTAATGGACCAGAGTGTGTACGATCGCTGTCTGACCTATTTAGCGTTCCAATGGCTGGCTCAAGGCATCAGTTGGATTTCAGGTGGACTCGTTGTGACACTCCTATGTGCTACTGGGAATTCTCACAGGTATCATGAGTGAATTTTGAAAAAGATATCCATTGCTTCCAAATAACTAGTTCTCAAGGGTGCTTCCTGGAATGTTAAAGAAATGCAATCTTGGGCTGGTGCAGTAAGAATGCCTTTCATAACAATTCCCAGGAAATCTAACACAGATCTGCATGAACCTCTTGTTGGTGATTGCATACTGACCACATATTGATGGATTCATGTTCCTTGCATTTTATAAAAAAAACTCTTGGTTGCTGTGATGATGCTTGAGTTATCATGTGTTTGCAGAGAACATCACTCTTTACTTGTGGGAATCCCACTAGGCAAATCTGAGTATCCCCTCACTGTAGTTATTTTTATCACGATTAAATTTATATAAATCAATTCATGGTAATTAATCCATTCAACACCTACCATATGTGTTCAAGTGTAGCAGATTGTGAGACATTTGAAATGTTTCTGGAAACATCCTTGAAAGAAACATCCAGAGGCAACTATACTGACAGCAATGATAATCATCACAGACATTGCTTGGCCACCAAGTTCAGCAAATTAGAAGTCTTGTAGGACACTGCAGATATCTGCCATCATCTGATGTGACTTTAGGTTGCAGAAGTATTATTTTTCTGAGTAGTTAAGGAAGCTAACTCTGATCGGTATAAGTGTTGCCATGAAGAGTGTACCAGTTCATTTTGATTGATGATGAAATAAGGCATAATGCTATTCTGCAGGATAATGTCTATCACAAACTGTACATTGTGGAAACTTATAAACATCATTTTTGATGCTCAGCAATGTCATTCTACCCTGGAAGAGTACCTCAAAAGTTTGAACAACAGGTAAAGATAGCTGTTTCATGCTGCTACCATGCAGTAGCAACACAAGTAGCGGTCATTATTTACAGGATGCTACCATACAATTGAAAGGACATCCTGTCTATTACACAAATGATTACTGTGATATATGAATTTTAGTGCTGATGTGATGCCCGCCATATGAACCATATGTCCTAAAGACTGGTGGACCATATTAAGCAGCATATCCTTCAGCTTTTCACAACAAGCGAGGTATTGACCACACATAATCAGTCTGTCTTTGCATAACTCACAGCACAGTGTACAACATTAGATATGACTCTACATTTGGGCAACATTGGTAGATAATCCTGAGTGTGCAAAGAATTTATACTCAAGTTAGGATTGTCAGTGAGGCCCACAATGTAGTGCACTTACATGCACCAGAAGCTACATGTATTAATACATAAGGCCCTAATCTCTGCAGACAGAAATAACATGTACATACACTGTAGCTGTTGCTGATCAACAATGTAAGTGACAGCCATTCATGGGCAATGTCTTGATCGAGTAGAATTAACTGATCTGATTTAAAATTTAAACAAAGTCTTTAACTGTAATTGGCATTAATGAGTGCATTCTCCATGGTAGCACTTCTACCAATTATCATCACTTGTTAACGAGTCATCCATTCTCCTCTCATTTAGTATAAGGGTTGGTTTTCTGCTTAAGTTAGTACTTTAGTGAATTGTCTTGATGAGTGCAAGACAATAAGTTTCAAGAAAATATGTTTATCTTTCAGAAACATTCAAATTCTGTACTGCCAAATGGTTATATAAGTATCCCTGTATTCATATGGTGTTATCAGATGCCCAACTCAATCTCAATTTCACTGATAAATTTCCAGAGCTCCAAGAAATCCGTGCTGAATGGGATAATTTTAAACCTAATAATAATTCATGTAGAGACTGTTCATTAATACTTCCTAATAGTGTTAATTGTGGCAACAAATACCATTCGTCTGCACTAATTAACGTCCCAATTTCAGTGAATAGATTACTTGTGGGAATTCAAATGCCTATGTTAAACCTGGAAGTTGGCATTTTGGAGGCAAGTAACGGAAGCCACACAAAAAATCTACTCTTTCAATCCCAGTGCACCTAATGAAGGGAGATAAAGTTGCCATTTGATAACTCAAGAAAATATTAATTTAATTTACAATTGTTCATATTCAAAAAATATTTCTTTTATTTATATCTTACGGCTCTATGGATTTGTGTCTATACATTTTACTTCCTATTGCAATATTTTCACATATTTTGTCCCAATTCTTTTCTATTCAAATCTTTTTCAAGTTTATGTCTACATTTTCACTAGAACAGAATTTGCTGGTAAGATGATGATGAGTCTAAAAGGGCTTGCTGTTACTTATATGCAAATAGAAAGCAACTTCAGACAAGGGGCAAATGTGAGGCTAAACTCAAAGATTGTTGTCCAACTGTGTTTCTCCATCATTAGAATCATGAAAATACAGTAGCTTCTTCCTGCCTACCTGAACATTGAAATGCATTGAATGGTGTAAAGTTTCTGTATTTGTGTAATGCATATAAATTTGCCACAGAAAGTTAAGTCTCGTCCATTTGTGTCAAAGTTCCCATTTTACAAGATAATAGGTGTCATAGAATCATCATAGAATCCCTACAGTGTGGAAACAGGTAATTTGGCCCAACAAGTCCATGCTGACCCTCCAAAGAGTAACCCACCCAGACCCATTCTCCTACCCTACTACTCTACATTTCCCCTGACTAATGCACCTAATCTACACATCCCTGAACACTATGGGCAATTTAGCATGACCAGTTCACCTGACCTGCACCTCTTTGGGTTGTGGGATGAAACTGGAGTACCCTGAAGAAATCCATGCAAAAAAGAGAGAATGTGCAAACTCCACACAGTCACCTGAGGCTGGAATCAAACCTGGCTCCCTGGCACTGTAAGGCATTGGCTGGGCCAATTTCTCTCAAATCTCTCTGTAATTGTAAATAAATTGTTACAAGTGTGGAGTCTCATTGCTTTTAATTTTAATTGGTGTTCAATGTTTAAAGATAGAAAATGTGAAAAGAATTTTACTTTCTCTTTTTCTCTCACCTCAAATTTTTCATAAATTTCTCTTTCAGTACCTGGTATGGCATTGAATTCACGAACTCTAATTTACTGATCATTTTCAGACTTTGCACAGTTGATTTCACAATTCCTCAACACTCAGGTCCTAGCTGTCCACTTTTCTTTGTTGTCCCATTATCAGTTCATATTTTCAATATCTTAGGAAAAAATGTAAAAACCTTAAGATGCAAGTGCACTCCTAATTACAGCAAGTTACTGCCTGGCCTGACTGTGTGAACATATCACTCCCATTACACGCGGGATCACTGGATTCCTACAAATGCTTTTTGACAGTTTGCTGTTTTTTCCCCCCAAGTAAATTAAACTTACAATATTCAAAACTAATGTATAAAATAATGTAAATAATAAAATAATTATCTTTAATAGAATAAAAATCAAACATATTCAATAAAGGCAAGGTATTCTGATCCATCAGTTAGTAAATTCTACCTAAGCACTTCTTTTCTGTGAACACTTTTGAGAGAGTAAAATGATAGAAAATGCACAGAGAGTGGAATTTTCCCTTTCCTGAGCCATTACAAATAATGGTGTATGTGATAAGTTAATCAGACAAGAGTTCAAAAAACAGATTTTTGAATGTTGTAGTTTTGTTCTCCCACCTATTATGCACCACACCAAACCCTCTCAAAATATATTAAGAAGGTAGTCTAGACACAAACTTCTTCTCATTTTAAAGATTGATGTAAAGTGTTGCATTACAGATGCAATTTGATCAGTCAAACTACTCAACATTAAGCAAAACACAATTTATTTTTACACTATAGTTAAAATACAACAAAAGCAAAAAAAAAGAAACGAATTGGCTTAGCCATAATGTTATTGGAAAACATAACAGTGTAATATATTAGTTAGCTTCTAAACGGTAACTGTTCAATATTGTAACATCCCATAAATGCACCCTTGGCAAAATGCAAATACAGAAAACAGATTGTCTCACATGTGACTCCAGTAGCCCAGAGGAAAAACATCAGGAGAACACTGAGAGTGTAGCAGGAAGAAATGTACTGCAGCAACATCCCAGCAACAATTGCCACTGCAAACCTAAGAAACTAAAAATCATGGTTCTGCGAGAGCTTTACCACAATCATTCAGACTGCTTCTATTGTTCCAATATTTAAAAAAAAGCTAAGGTTTCACACACTGTTTGCTTTATGAGTTTTCAACAGACACCTCTACACCTCTGCCTTTAAACCTTTCTTTAAAAAAAAGGACAAAATAGACCTCAAAGCCATAGATGTTAAGACTATATGTTTATATTTGCATCTCATTAATTACCCTTCTAGCTAGAGTTAAATTCTCCTTTCCAATTGATCTCTGCCAGTTGAGATACTCAACCCTTTAAACATTCAGTTGCATAACCCAAGCGGCAATCTATTGCTTTTTGCCATCTGCCTCTAGTCTAGATGAGAAGATACCTATTGCCGCCAAGTTTATTCTCTTTACTTCTGATGGGACTGTAGTTATTGCAGCAATGGCTCCCAGGTGTTACTAAGAGTTCTGTTGCACCTGGGTCTCCAAGGTGGCCTCCACTCTTTCCATGGAGTAGCTGGGTGCTCTCATGCGATATCCGCTGTAGTAATAAGAATGTAGACAAACTAACTCCATACTTTAGCTGAAAACTTCCATCAGTTTGTTTTTCCTTCCACAAATTTCAATCAGAAAAAGATTAAATCAGTTGCACGTTGAACACCTCTTTGAGGTAACGAGACTTCAGGAGAGATGAGTGAATAGAAAGATGAGGTGAGTTGGTTGGAGTGAGAGAAAATGGGATTGGGATAAGTAGATAGACATTAGAAGGATGAGGTGAGTAAGAATTATGGGATTGAACGGTATAGGTGTTTAGTGAGTACTTCCAATTGCAAGTTCCCCTCAAGCCACTTGCCATCCTAATTTTGAAATACATCACCATTTCTTCAGTACTGCTGGGTCAAAATCATAGATCTCCTTCCCTAACAGCATTATAGGTTTACCTACAGTAAATGGAATATAGTGTTTCAAGAAGGTAGCATCATCTTTTCAGGGCAATTAATGATGGGCAACAAATGCTGGCTCAGTCAGTGTTATCCATATTCTGTGAATGAATGAAACAGAGAACAATTTGAGGTAGTGGTGAAGGTATTCACAAAGGGAGGAAGTAGGAGACAGTGAAAGTGAGAGAATGACGGCAGTGTAAATGATTCAAGGAGAGAATTAAATGTGTTGTTTTGTGTTAGATTTTCCCTGAAGCTCCACCTTTAAAAGCAGGCTGAATTCATTAGAGACTCTTTTGCATACGTCACCATGCCAGCCACCCACTCTTACCTGAGACTAAAGAAATACAAAGAGAAGCAGAAGAGGACAGAGGATGAAAGAAAACACAAATGCAGAAGAGAAGTTGAAGTGAAGAGAAAGGCATAGGTAGAAGAGGAGAGAGAAAGATGAACAGCAATACAAAGACAAAAGATGGTTCTGAGAGACATCTTACTCTTCAAATTTGCAGTATGATTAATTGTTCCTGAGAGCTTTTGTTTATAAATACTATAACAAAACAGAGGTCTGCTAATATCGATATTCTTTTCATTGAAATTATGATTTCCCAGGGTAGTCTTCCTTTAATTCAGCTCCATTCTCAGTTGTTAATAGATTAGAGTCCTCCCTGAGAAGTGCATCAACAAAAGAGCTAAAAGCTCTAACTGTTACATTATATGGTGGAGGGACTTAAAAGCTAACTAAGATTGAGGAGATATAGTCTAACATTTAAAAAATACTGGACTTAATTCCACAGTCAACACTAAACTGGACTTGCAGTGAGCACTAGTCCGGAAACTATGGGGCTTGTTATCCATCCATTTAAACAAATAGATGGAAAATCAGCCTGTACTAGCACATGACATCCCACCAGCATGCTCATAACTGCTGCCCTTCAAAGTCTGACTGCAGAATCAGCGCCACCTTACCTAATATGTGCTCTGTTATTTTTCTAAACTGAAATAATTTGTGAAAGAATGCAATTGTGAATGGGAAACTGGCATTGACTGTCCAAGTTGCTTTAAATGGGACTTAGAATGCAAGCAGTCCTATGAAAGAAATTGCATTCAACAGGTTCAAATCATTGTCACACAGAACAAAATCTGATGTAACTAAGGTCACCATTGGTTTAACAAATTATAGATTTAAAATTATGCAAAACATTTTCAATTAATGAAACTTGTCAGTATTATTGTTGTTTGCTGTTTCTACATTACTTTGGCATGGCTCAGTTGTGTAACATTAATTTATACAGCAGTAACAAACTGAAAGTAACAAAGTAACAAACTGGGAGGAACTCTTTGAGTCAGGACATCTTGCATTTATAGAGCACCTTTAACGTTGAAAGATGTTCTCAGAAGAAAAAAGGAGCAAGCGCCAACCTGAAGAGAAATTAAAGAAGTGTCTATGAACTTGTATGAAGATATTTGTTTTGAGATAACTCAAAAAGGCAGGAAAATTAAGGAGGCTAATCAAGATGGGATGGCCAAGACAGTTGAAGGCTATGCAATCAAAGGTGAAGAAGTGTGGGTAGGGTGAGGCATAAAGATGGAAGTTTGAACATCAATTAGGTGGGATTTAACTCTGCAGAAGGTTGCAGAGATTGGGTGGAACAATGTCATGGAAAAATTTACAGACAAGGACAATGATTTTATCTTTGACTTTTTAGGGCTACAGTGAGCTGGCACAGGTTATTGATGACTAAGGGAGAAGAGTTATTATGGCCTACTGTTAGAGAGGGTGCAGATGGTAAGGCTGCAGACAAATTGTATTTTATAGATGGTGGAAGTTGGAAAGGCATCAAAGGGCTTGAGTTTAATGACGTGAGAACTATGGTTAGGAGTGTCATTTTCAGTGAGGACAAGGTGGTGGACATTGTGAAAATGGAAATAATTGTTTTGGTAATGGATGCGACAAAGCATTTAAAATAAATTCCAACTATAATGATGTCATACTGCAGAACAAATACCCAGTGAATGGATAAATGTTCACAAGCCATTAGGTTGCGTCTTATTTTGTATTTCTGAGTCTAATTGACTTTAAACTCCCAAGAACTGTTTTTGTTTCTTGAGTCCAATATATTTTCGTTAAAACTGTTTACTTATTAGCATAGTAGTTACACAACCTGCCTCTGGTAGATAAACTCCCTACATAGTCATGTGACACTGATCATCATTATACACCATTATTATTACACATTCTGCTAATGTCTCTTACTCTGCATCTTAGCCTCAAGTCTTTAATCAGCCCCCCACAAAACACTCCACCTATGAACATCTTCCTCATAAAGTCTTGGACTTCACAAGATTAATCTTCGTGGTTCTTTCATTTCTCTGATCCAGTTCTGGTCTTATTCTGAGGTATAGCGTGTGCTCCACTCACGTCTTCCTCATTCTGACTGCTTTGTGGTTGTAGAGTTCTTTTCTTCCTTGTCTTCTTCTGATAAATAGTTCTACAATTCCGTTGGTTTCTTGTTCAATGACATTAATGAATTATGATTTCTTTTGAATATCCCTTGATCCGTTTCAACCCTATGGTCTGAATCTCCTAATATGGACAATGTTAAAATCGCACAACACCAAGTTATTTAACTTGCTTCGATGTTAATTTTGAATTTTCATAAGACAACCACCAAAACCAACTTTTTTTAGCAATAATAAGTTTAGTTAGTTGGCTTTGTATTACTTGTTGGTCGCACGTTTCTTAAAAGTCTTAATGCAGACAATCAGCCTTGTTTAGCTAGCAATGACGTGTGTAATAGACACAGACAAAGCTGGACCAGCCAGTTAGGTACCACTCGTGGAGAGAGAAACTAAACACATGTAGCAGTGGAAGGTGTATGGTAGGTGAGGGGGTAAGATGCTGGCTGGTTAACAGGTATATATTCCCAGATGGATGTGAGTTAAGGCCAAGGTGCCAGGTGGCTAGGGGTTCATGTGTCAAATGGGTTGGGAGAAGAGTGCCAGGTAAATGAAGAGATAGGGTGGCAAGACAATTAATGAGAACTTAGGGTTATCTGGGAGGTTGGAGGAAGAGATCGGGGCAGGTGTCCATTTGGGGTTGCGATCATAGGGATGAGGATAGAGAGAATTGGATTTATTTGGGGTTTTGAGTGTATTTCAGGCAGGTGACGGGGAGTGGGGTATTGGATTCAGATGGTTAGTCAGGGGTTGGATTGATGCAGGTGTCCATGTAGGATCAGCAGGAGTGTCACAGTTGGCTTTGGTTGGAGTCTGGGCTCAGGTTAGGGATCCATGCAGTCGGGAGAGCAGTGGTCAATGACTATTTGAGCAAGTGGTCTGTTTATTTTAACAGTTAGTCAGGAGTTAAAGTTTTATCCTTCTAACATTTACTGGCTATCTTTTTGGAAAATAAGCTGAAACCTTCAGAAGTCTCAGACTTTAACGTAGAATTGGGTACTTTAATCAGAGTTTCCAAGTACTAAGTAATAGCTCATTAGACTTTTCAACTTTCCAGACAATTCCTACAGAATCAGCTGTGTTGGGACTTTCCACATAGTCCCAATGAGCTACTACAGTTTTACACTTCAGCAACCTATCAGAAGATCTGGGCTATTATGATCTCGGTTGCTATGTTCGCTCTTTGATCATTCTTTCTCTTTATATATCTCTCATCCATACTTACTTCCCAGACTGTAACTCTAATACTTTTTTGGGTTCTGTATTTATAAAAATATTTAACTGGTTCTTTCTCTTCGCTCTTCTTCACACCTTTTCACTCTGTTATGGATAATCTGAATAATGTGTGGATGCAGCTTCTGTGACTGCAATGAAAGTTGTGTTTCACTCTCCTCCCATTAATAACTCTGAGGATAATTATTCAATCTGTAGCAGTAATGATCTAAAGATTAAGAGTGGAAATTTTAAATCTTCCTTCATTTCCAATAATGCCTTGATTTTACACGTTCTTTGCTCACCTTCTTATTTGCTGGGGGATAGTGTGTTAGATATGCATACAATCATATTCGCATGCAAATCACTTGAAGCACTCATTTATAAACTATGCTCTGTTGTCTGAGACTACAATGTCCAAAATGCCATGAGTTAACACAATTCTCTTGATTCATCAATCCATCCCTTGTAGTAATTGTTGACAAAGATGCAAGTTTTGCAATTGAACTTGACTAAATCCATTTCCAAGTGGTTCTATGGCTTTGATAGAAAGTATGATGGTAATACTGGCTCTTTCTTCTCTTGGCTATTCACCATATATGAAATGCAATTACTGAATACTTCCTGAATTGAATTTCAAACCTCTGACTATCACACTGACATCTTTGCATGACACTTTGTAATACCAAATTACCTTGATGTAGAATTTCAAGTCCAAGTACTCTGGTTTTGTTCGTCTCTTATTGAAGTCTAACAAGTGATTAGAATCAAAAAGTGTGGTGCTGGAAAAGCACAGCCAGTCAGGTAGCATCCGAGGAGCAGGAGAGTCAAGATTTCGAGCATAAGCTCTTCATCAGGAATGGGGGTGCGGGAGGGGGCTGGGACAGGAGCTGAGAGATAAATGAAGGGAAGGTAGCTGGGAATGCGATTGGTAGATGAGGGTGGGGGGGAGGTGGTGATACAGTCATCGATGTAGCAGAGGAAAAGGTGGGGAAAGGTGCCGGTTAGCTGCAGAAGATGTACCTAAAGAAGAATCAGGCATAGTACCCATGGCTACCCATTTGATCTAAAGGAAGTGGGAGGATTTGAAGGAGAAATTGTTGAGGGTGAGGACCAGTTCAGCCAATCGAATGAGTGTGTCGAGGTAAGGGTGCTGGTTGGGTCTGCGGGAGAGGAAAAAACAGATGGCTTGGAGGCCTTTGTCTTGGCAGATGAATGTGTCCAGGACTAAATGTCCATGGTGAAGATGAGGCATTGGGGCCAAGGAACCGAAAGTCATGGAGGCGGTGGAGGGCATGGATGGTGTCCCGAATGTATGTGGGGAGATCCTGGACCAAGGGAGACAGGACGATGTCAAGGTATGCAGAGATAAGTTCAGGGGGTAGGAACAGGTGGAGACGATGGGTCGACAGGAGCAGTCAGGTTTGTGGATTTTGGGTAAGAGCTAGAACTGGGTGATGCGGGGTTCCTGTACTATGAGGTTGGAGGCTGTGGATGGGAGATCTTCAGAGGTGATGAGTTTGTGAATGGTCTGGGAGCTGATAGTTTGGTGATGGGAGGTGAGGTCATGGTCAAGGGAGCAGTCAGAGGAGGTGTCTGTGTGTTGGCATCTGGCTTCAGTGGTGTACAGGTTGGTGCCCCCCCTTGACTATTGATTTGAGGGGGAGATGGGTGTGTTGGAGTGGAGTGAAGGGCTGCACATTGCGAGGGTGAGAGGTTGGAGTGGGTGAGGGGGTGGACAGGTTGAGGTGGTCAATGTCATGGTGACAGTTGGAGATGAAGAGATCGAGTACGGATAACAGACCAGCTCGAAACATAGACTCTCCTGCCCCTTGGACGCTGCCTGTCCGGCTGTGCTTTTCCAGCACCACACTTTTTGACTCTGAGCTCCAGCGTCTTTAGTCCTCACACTCTCCTAACAAGACATTAGTAAGTGTAAGATAACAGCACTACTTAAAGTACAGATGAAGTGTGACATTATTCAGTCTCTATTCTGGCCAACCTTCTAAATTGTATTTTTAAATCACAATATACTCTTTATCACAGTTCTGTAAAATTCTCTCTTTAGCCTGTAAATGTTTTGCTAGCTGTACTTATATGCTCCTAAACTAAAAGACCTAGCCGATCCAATCACAGGAGAATAGAAATTTGGATAATGTGATGACAAAATTTCATTCTTGTTTGTGCAAATGCACACTTCATGCAATGTTAGACCTGCATTTCAATTCATGCAATGTTAGACCTGCATTTTTAAGCACTTTCATGAGTGGTCTATTTCTTTGGTCATGTATTAGTATATAATCTATGTAACATATTACACCCTCAATGTCTTCAAATTTGTTTGACAGTATTCTTAAGAAATTCTGCGGTGCGGATGCTATTTCTAGGGGTAACCTGCTAAAGCAATGCCATCTGAAAGGTGTTTACCTGACAAAGGAGCAGCACTCTGAAAGCTTGCTATTTCAAATAAATTTGTTGGATTATAACCTTGTGTTGTGTGACCTCTGACCTCATCTGAAAGGTGTGATAAAGGTTGTCAGTTTTCAGCAGTCTTCATCCAAACATATTTGCCAGAATCCACATTTCCCACCCAGATTGGTCAATATGGGACTCTCAGCTAGTTTTGCAAGACTTTCACCCACTGAAGCCATTAGGTGAATCTCACCTTTCAATGCTTTTCTCGAAAATAGTTTCAGATTCTTATTGAACTATTTGGCTTTTGTACTATAATACCTTCTTACTGGTACTCTAACCCCTTTACTGAGCACTTTCCATGATCTGTACAAGCATGTGGGACTACTGTGATATTTTATCCTAATTTTTTAAAATTCCTCAAACGAGCTTGGGAATGACCTTCAAAATTCAGATTCTTGGTCTATAGCTACCATCCTGTTGATTTTGAAAATTAATTACAGGTTTCAACGTGCATTCCTGCTTCGTAGAAAACACCCTTATTCTGAATAACACCCTTATTCTGGAGAAAGTTCCTGCCATTATCTAAGCCATTTTGTGAGTTGGCCTTTTACTTACTCTCATTGATGTTCCTGTGGATACCTGCAATTGAATTGGAGATAGCTGCAATTTGATCTTTTTAAATCACTTAAATTGATCTGGAACACTAACACAGTCAAATTTAAACTCTGTGGTGCAGCCACTGTTGACTTCCAGTTTAAAACTCCACCAGTATTCACTCACAGAATTATGGTTTTCTTCCATAATTGTTTTCCTTTGGTTTAATATTATTTCCATTTCTTGAAGCTGCTTCGGTTTCACACACTCTTGTTGTTCATTTCTTTTATTTTGGATTACAATTCTGCATATTTTTCTGAAAAGTCTTTCAGTTTAAAAAAAAAATCATTCATGGGATGTGGGTTTCATAGACTAGACTAGGATTCATTGTTTTGTTCTCCTCCTGCTGGGCACTCATTCTTGTCATGTGGCTCTTTTACGTTATATTTTCAACACTTCACAATGGCAGTTACCATATCTTTCTCCATTTTGGTGGGCTGCACTCTCTATTTTTTTCTTCCCTGCAGGCAATGTGCAACTTCTTTCATGGTGTTTTACCTTCTTTCTCCTTGAGCAAACAACCCTGTTCTGCCACCATGTTTTGCTTGCCTAGCAATCTTTACTGTTTTTTTAAGCATCAATTCCTGTCTGGCTTGTAAAAGATCAGACAAAGCGTCATCTGAAACTCCAACCATGATTCAATTGCAAATTCATTCTGCCTTCAGCCCCTTGAATATGCAATTTACTGCTCATCTGTAAAGTTAATTAATAACAAATTCACGTTTTCCCTGAACCTCTTTGTTTTCTGTTTTAATTTTGCACACTATTATTAAGTTTCTTCTGTTGCATTGATTTCCTCAATGTTTCTTCATATGATACAATATTTTCCTCAAAGCCCTGCCTTGCAACTACATAGTGTGATGAAGACTCATTCATAAGCTATATTATTATGCAAACTAATATATGTATTATATGTTTCAGTAATTGGGTTCTAAAGTGGAAAAATTATGTATAGCTTCAAGTGTGATTTGTACATCAATATTATGTGTTTAGATGAAGAATGATGTCATTTTCGCTTCATTTTTGACTTTGTAAATTTTGATGCCAGAAAGACTCAGGTTTGTACACATGAATTTTGAGAAAGGTTTGCAACCTTGAAATAATGCTGGGAGTTAACTGTTCTATGTATTAAAGCAATGTAGAGAAAATTTGGCTATTACCTTGTCACAAGGTGTCAAACAACACATATAGTCAGTGAGTTAGTTTGTGTCTGTGGGTACCAGAGAGTGGGGACTGAACTGCGAAGCTAGAGTAATTGATTCTTGGAGATATACAACATGGAAACGGATCCTTCAGTCCAACTTGTCCATGCTAACTGGATATCCTATATAAATAGTCCCATTTGCCAGCATTTGGCCCATTTCCCTCTAAATTCCTTCCTATTCATATATCCATCCAGATGCCTTTTAAATCTGTAATTGTACCAGTCTCCACCATCCTCTAGCAGCTCATTCCATACACACACTGCCCTCTGCATGAAAAAGTTGCCCCTCAGGTCTCATTTATATTTTTCCCCTTTCACCTTAAACGTATGCCCTCTAGTTTCAGTCTCTCCAGTCCCAGGAAAAAGACTTTATCTATTTACTCTATTCATGCTCCTCATGATTTTTCAACCTCTATAAGGTCACCGCTCAGCTTCTGACGTTCCTTGGAAAATAGCCCCAGCCAATTCAGTCTCTCCCTATAGCTTAAACCCTCCAACCTGGCAACATCCTCATAAATCTTTTCTGAACATCTTATTGGTACTCTTGTTGTTGGTACATCTTATTGTTTCACAACATCATTCCTGTAGAAGTGAGCCGAGGATTGCAAGCAATACTCCAAAAGTGGCAGAACCAATGTCCTGTACTGACCCAACTCAATGCACTGGTCAATAAAGGCAAGCATACCAAATGCCTTCTTCACTGTCCTATTTACCTGTGGCTCCACTTTCAAGGAACTATGAACTTGCACACCAAAATCTCTTTGTTCAGCAATATTCCCCAGGACCTTAC
This sequence comes from Chiloscyllium plagiosum, assembly GCF_004010195.1. Classification (NCBI taxonomy): domain Eukaryota; kingdom Metazoa; phylum Chordata; class Chondrichthyes; order Orectolobiformes; family Hemiscylliidae; genus Chiloscyllium; species Chiloscyllium plagiosum. Next base: position 35,924,836 of record NC_057734.1, read on the forward strand.
CATTAATTGAATAACTCCTGCCCTGATTTGCCTTTCCAACATGCAGCACTTCACATCTATCTAAATTAAATTCCATCTGCCACTCCTTGACCCATTGACCCATCTGACCAAGATCATAGTAAGAAGACCATTCAAAAAATTGATGGATGCACACTATATTGGAAAACCCTTGTGTTTGCTATGAAAGTGCCCCGAAGCAGCAAGAAAAAAAATTCAGAAATAAATTACAGCTATTTAAGAATGATACAACACCAAGTTATAGTCCAACAATTTATTTGGAAATACAAGCTTTCGGAGCGCTGCTCCTTCGTCACGTAGTCAGAATTTATACTAAAAGATCAAAGTATCACACAAATGATGTGATGGATTGAACAAACCTAGATTGCTGTTAAGTCTTTAATTACTTAGAATGGGGATGCAGGTTTCAATTGATTATCATGTAAATCCCAGAACTTCTTTCAAATCACAGTCCTAGCTAACAATGTTTTATGAAAAAAAGTGATGTCTCAGCTTAGACAATGCATTATAGATGTGAGGTTAGAGTCTATCTGTATCCAAACCCTGAGTCAGACTGGGTCTATTTTATAAACCTAAAATATATCGGGAAATTCTGGGATTTACATATTAAACAATTGAAACCTGCATCCCCATTCTAAGTGATTAAAGACGTAACAGCAACCTAGGTTTGTTCAATACATGGAGAGGTTGGTGATTCTTCACTGAGGGTTTGAGTTTAATGTTGTTAAGATCTTTCTTTCTGATAACTGTACTGAGATGTTTCAAACAGTTTTTGTGTGGTGTAACATAGATTGTGGTTTTCTTTGCATAATAAACTTTTATGCTATTTCATTGCAAATATATTGGCAGCCTTGTCTGAATACGTTCAGTGATTGAGCTCTATAGTAAATGCAGAGGAAAAATAAAATGTAGCCTATCAAGTTATAATGGTCCTCATCTAATAAACTGTCTTGATTCTTTATGTATTTTTGAATAGGCAGCTTATATTTACTCCTTAACAGTTCAATGGAACCTTTGCCGATTTTAATGAGTTTTGGAAAATTAACACTAGCACATCTACTACTTCATTGGCCACCTTCTTTAAGAATGTAGAATGCAGACCACGATGACCTGGAGATTCATAAGCCCTCCTCTCTGACAGTTTGGTCAGTATCGCTCCCCTAGTGATTGTAATTTCACCAAGCTCCTCACTTCTTTCAATCTCCTGATTTGCACGTACACTGGGATGTGTTTTTATCCTTGATAGTGAAGACAGAAGCAAAATATGTATTCATTACATCTGTCATCTCCTTATGATGAACTCCCAATTCTCATTCTCCATAAGACACTCATTTTATTTAATCTTTTCCTTTACGGATACCTATAGGAACCCTGCCTGTTTTAAAATTTCCAGCTACTTTCCTTTCACGCTATAATTTACTTTTCCTAATTAACCTTTTATTCATTCTGTGCCATGCTTTGTATTTTGCTTAGTCATCAAACCTACTACACACACTTTCTTGTTGGTTCCAGAAAATGTTTCTCCAAGAAACTATATCAAACTATATCTATGAGCTCCTTCATTACCAGTCTGATTTTTCCATTTATGCATAGATTAAAATCACCCATAATTAATGCTGTCCCTAATCTCAAGGGAAACAAGGGCAGATAACTGAGGTGTCAGTGGGGGAGCACTTTGGGGCCAGCGACCATAATTCTATTCGTTTTAAAATAGTGATGGAAAAGGATAGACCAGATCTAACAGTTGAAGTTCTAAATTGGAGAAAGGCCAATTTTGACGGTATTAGGCGAGAACTTTCGAAAGCAGATTGGAGGCAAATGTTTGCAGGTAAAGGGATGGCTGGAAAATGGGAAGCCTTCAGAAATCAGATAACAAGAATCCAGAGAAAGTATATTCCTATCAGGGTGAAAGGGAAGGCTGGTAGGTATAGGGAAGCTGAATGACTAAAAAAATTGAGGGTTTGGTTAAGAAAAAGAAGGAAGCATATGTCAGGTATAGACAGGATAGGTCGAGTGAATCCTTAGAAGAGTATAAAGAAAGTAGGAGTATACTTAAGAGAGAAATCAGGAAGGCAAAATGGGGACATGAGATAGCTTTGGTAAATAGAATTAAGGAGAATCCAAAGGGTTTTTACAAATATATTAAGGACAAAAGGGTAACTAGGGAGAGAATA
>NC_057734.1:35927857-35993841 GCF_004010195.1 Chiloscyllium plagiosum
GCTCCTTGAAAGTGGAGTCGCAGGTAGATAGGATAGTGAAGAAGGCGTTTGGTATGCTTTCATTTATTAGTCAGAGTATTGAGTACAGAAGTTGGGAGGTCATGTTGTGGCTGTACAGGACATTGGTAGGCTACTGTTGGAATATTGTGTGCAATTCTGATCTCCTTCCTATTAGAAAGATGTTGTGAAACTCGAAAGGGTTCAGAAAAGATTTACAAGGATGTTGCCAGGGTTAGAGGATTTGATCTATATAGAAAGAGGCTGAACAGGCTGGGGCTGTTTTCCCTGGAGCGTAGGAGACTGAGGGGTGACCTTGTAGAGGTTTACAAAATTATGAGGGGCATAGATAGGATAAATAGTCAAAGTCTTTTCCCTGGGGTCAGGGAGTCCAGACCTAGAGGGCATAGGTTTAGGGTGAGAGGGGAAAGATATAAAAGAGAACTAAGAGGCAACTTTTTCACACAGAGGGTGGTGCGTGTATTGAATGAGCTGCCAGAGGATGTGGTAGAGGCTGGTACAATTGCAACATTTAAGAGGCATTTGGATGGGGATATGAATAGGAACGGTTTGGAGGGATATGGGCCGAGTGCTGGCAGGTGGGACTAGATTGGGTTGGGATATCTGGTCGGCATGGACGGGTTGGACCGAAGGGTCTGTTTCCATGCTGTACATCTCTATGACTCTATGACTCAAGCACTCAATATTTCTTCTTGTATGCTTTGTCCTATATTGTGGTTACTGTTTGGGGACCTGTAGATCACCCTCACAAGTGACTTATTTTCCCTAACATTTGTCATATTCAGCCAAACCAAATCTACACCTGATCTCTTGATCCAAGGTGTCTTTAACAATTGAATCAATACTTTCTTTGACTAGGCATGATACACTTCCGCCTTTACCTAGCATTGTATTCTTCTTGAATGTCATCTGATTTTCAATAATCTGAAACCAATACTCATCATCCTGCAGCCACATCTCCACAATGGCTATCAGATCATATTTATTCACTTCAATGTGCACTCTCAATTCATGTAATTTGATATTACACATATTCAAATTCAGAACCTTTAGATTTTTTTCTTACCTTTGCAGCATCTTGTCCTACCTACAGATATAATGTTGGATTTTTTTCTTCCTTGTCCTTTCTAGCCATTCTTTGTCCTTCATTTTCCAGAGTATTATTTTGCTCTAGTGCCATGATCCTCGTCTTGATTTGTTACGTTCACTGAAGTTTGATCCCTCACTGCCCTTGTTTAATTTAACGTCCTCTCTACGTCTCTAGTTATGTGAGCACTCCAACATGATCTAAGTACAGACTGTCTCAACAACGGAGATCCTACTTTTTCCCCAGTACTGGTGGCAGTGTCCCGTGGACTAGAACCCATTGTTTCCACACTTTCACTTCTTTAACTTTGTTCATCTTTTGCCACTTTTCAATTAGTTCAGGAAATAATCTAGAGATTATTATCTTTAAAGTTCTGCTTTGTAATTTAGCATCTAACTTCTAAACTCCCTTAGCATAACTACTTTTTAATTCTACTTATGCCATTAGTACAAATGTGGACCATGACTACTCGATCCTCCTTTCTACTGCAAATTTTTCTCCAGAGCAGGTATTTCGAACCCTGGCACTGGGCAGAAAACACAGTCATCTAGACTCGTGCTCTTTGCTGCATAGAACAGTGTAAAACACTTCGCCATACTCTCCCCAACTATCACTGTGTTCCTTCTTCCTCTCCTCTCTTAAATGGCTTTCTACACCATGATGCTGTAGCCAGTTAGTGCATCCATCCAGCAGTCCTCCCTCATTCAAAAACGTTAAGAAAATCCCAAACCTGTTATACAATGGCAAAGGCTGAGACTCCTGCTTGCCAGGTTCCTTACCTATCTCACTTGTAGTCACACTGTCCTGTCACCAACATCTGACCAAATCAGAAGACCACCTCTTGAATAAACTGTCTAAGTAACTTTTCCAGTCTCTGATATGACGCAGTGTCTGAAGGTTGCCCTCCAGATCAATAACTCTGAGCTGAAGTTCGTGGAGCAACAAGCACTCATTGCAGATTGGTTTATCCTGGATCGTATTAGCACCCAGAAGTTCTTGGATTCTGCATTTACAGTACATCATTAGCTCTGCCACCTCTAATGTGTTAGTTAATTAGTAATTGCTAATTAACTCATTTATAATTAAGAATACATCTCCTAAAAAATATTAGCATTGCCAGTAAACTTCACAACAGTGATGAAACAAACCTATACTACAATTCTATAATACTACCATGTTTTGCTGCTCAAATTATGAAAAAAACTGTTATAGGGTGAAATAAAAGAAATAGAAAATCCTCTTTCCCACCTTTCACCAAACTCCAAATTAAACATATTTTACTTCTTAAAGTAAGCATTACTTACAGCACCTTTTGCATCAAATTTTCACTTTGAACCAGATTCCCAGATATACTTAATTAACTACGTCTCATTCAGACAAAAACTGTCCCACATTGACAGTGTTCCTTTACTAACCTCTATTCGGCACTACATAAATGCAAAATTGTATAAAATTATCTGTTCTAGCCAAGCCAGATAATTCCTACGCCAAATTGAAAGAGAAAAAGAGACATGTAGTGCACAAGAAAACTAATAGAGGAACTATAGGAATAGTAGTCAAACAACTTGAAGACAACTCAAATGTGTTATTTCATAGTAGAAAGTGGAATGACTTTATTTGACACTGATATAGGTTATCTACTTATGTAAGAAGTATGTATATGAAACAAATTGACTTATTTAATAACAGTTGCTCAGGAAAGTTGTGAAGGAAACTGATCAAGAACACTTAAATTCACCAAATTTATGTTTTGAATCTAGTTTTAAAAATCATAACATAAAAAATCTAATATAAACAAAATTGATCATTATAATGTTGTTTTTCTTTCTAAAAGTCCAACACATTCAGAAATTTTTTTATGGCAGTGATCTCCTGCATGAATGTAGTTGACTCTTAAATACTTTATGAAATAACCTGCCAATCACTCAGATGTTAGTTACAATAAGAAATGGAAAATAAGTACTGACCTGTGATTCCAATATTCCCAGCACATCCTATTTCCAAATTCTTTTTGTGACCAAGTGCAGCCATCTCTCACATCCAAGCATCCATTTCATGTAACTATGTAACTTTTGCCATTGTGAGGAATGTCATGTAAGTTTCAATGGTGTGTTACAAAGTCATACAAGGTTAGATATTTAATCTTTATGGTTAAAAATAAATTTGGTATACCATTGTCAGTAAATCAGAACCACACCACAAAAGTTCACAACTGCTTACTACTCCATTTATTAGCATGATGCGCAAAGTAGCACAACTGCAAATAGTCTGTACAAAAAAAAATTGTGATAAAGTGAGCTCATTACTGAAAACTTAAGACAATCGTGGAAAGAAAGAAGACTATTTGTCCATTGTATAATATGGACAAAAAATACAATTTTTAATTATCAGAGGGAATATTCCTCAAAAATATGGCCTTTTGTTTTCAAAAATAAGCATTTGAAAATCCAGAATAAACATCAATCTACCAATGGCATATATTAGGAAGGTACTTGTGGTGTTCAAATACCACATCATCCCAATACAAAAAAAATCCTCTGAGAAATGTACCTTAAGTAATTTAATAAACACAGAAATGATAGATGTCCTTCCAGAGCTAGTTTGTTTTGCAACATGATTTGTAGAAATCAACTATTTGGGTCTGTCCTTGTTTTCTAAGAATACCATAGTGAACAGTAATGAAATTATTGATAGACTAGGGACACACAACTGGAGGTGAGATTTATGCTCTGTGCTTTTAGTAATCAATACTGATTTTAATTTCTATTTGTTTTTTTTGAATTGTGATTTTAATGGAACAATATTTATGATTTAGGCTTATTGTGAATTTCCTGTTTGAAAACTACTCTTTTTAGAAGTTTTTTAAACACATTATTTCTGCTTTATTTCCACTCAGCTATCTATTTTGTCAAGTAGTTGGTGAACATAACATCAATTACTGATCTAGGATCTATTACTATAAAAGGAAAGTAAACCCTCTACTCTCACTTGACGTTTGTTAAGTTCGAACCTGTACTCAATAATTTTGCACTTAGAACCAAAGTCAAATATGCTTATATTTGTCCTTTATATTGTATTATGACACATAATGATATTTATGTCCCATTATTTATATATGTGAATACAATTATAAAATTATACATACTTAATTATAATGATATTTATGTGTCATAAATATAATTTATGTCTCTCAGTATTTTAGGATGCATTTACATTATATGCTTAGTATTGGTGTATGCAGTTTCCACTTGATGCTCTGAATACTGATGTTAACCAGAATTAAATAAAATAAAGAATGAAGGCCTAGCATAATTATGAATTGAGACTTTTTGGAGGAGGGCATTTCAGTTTTCATGCGTCCGGCAACAGATTTAGACCTTTGTAATCAGAACCCCCTGCTCTGAACTGGCACCATAACCAGCAGCGATGGGTAATGAAATACAACCCCGTTCCCCTTTATTGAAGTATAAATGTTCGCAAAACGACAATCACACTTGGTCACCTTTCGGTTCAGATTCTGTCAGTTCCTTCTTAGTTGTCATTCGTGAGTATTATGAATATGTTTTGATTTTAGAACACTTGCAGAATGTACTGTCGAACCTCAAACGGGCAAGAAATGTCCATTGTCGCCAGATTTTTATTGTCATTGGCCATGTATGTTACGAGTGAAGATACCGATATTATTACATTGGGGAGAAAAAGCACAATGTGACTGATTGAAGTGAAATAAACACCAGCCGAGCCTGACAGTGAAGTTTCTTCTTCTGCTGTTATTAGACAGCTTTTTGCAACAATTTCAATCGCGCAGCTATCTCGCGAGAGCTGGCGCACTGCCTCCCTCCCTTTGATTGACAACCAAGATGTCGGTGGAGAAAGAGCTCCCCGGTGCAAGCTGCTGGGAACGGCGACAAAAAACACCTGCAGCAGTAGCGCGCAGCTCTTCATAGCATCAGCAGCACAAGCTGCTTTCCAGAGCAAGGCCACTGTCTCCAGTTCAAGTCTACCAGCCGCATGGAGCCAATTTGAAACATTTCTTCAATTCATTCAAGATTTATTATTCAACCTTGCTGCTCTATAATAAAATATTTTTTCTTAATTTCAATCAATTTCCAGCCATGGATGAAGACAATACGGCAAAGAGCGAAGAACAGCAGCTAACTTTGCAGAAAGCATTACAGCAATGTGAATTGGTCCAAAATATGATAGACATCAGCATCTCCAGTCTGGAAGGGTTAAGGACTAAATGTGCCACATCAAATGACCTCACGCAAAAAGAAATAAGAACACTGGAGGTAAGGAAAATAACGATAACAATGAAGTGGAATATTCCCCCCTTCTCCTCCCCACAGCTTGTGTCCGCATTGAATTTTAAATAAAATGATGTAAGCTTGTTATCTAAAGAAGGCTGACTGCGGGCTAGGTGACTGCTGTATTTTGTTTATATACAATGGTGTTGTGTGCAGTGATATAAATTAAGGAGCTGCAGCAGAATGAAGCGAGTCTGCGCATTCTGCAGGTGGTGGAAAGGTGGCGGGGTCTGTGTTAAAAATGTTGGGAATATGTATTTACGCTCATTTGAAAATAACTGAATACATGGCATTTCGAGAAATCCTGAGACGCACGTTTCGTATCGATGGCTCTTGATAATGATGTGATACCAGCTAATAATAAATGCGCTGATTTAAGCGACCTTAACCTATTATCTACGTGCGGCTCAATATGAATTGAATTATATGTAAGATATTCGTGAGGTCCTATCATTAACGGATAGAGATGTTAGCTGCCTGATGTCTTTCCTTATCTAACACAGATCGTGTCTGGGACCAGTCACACTAATGTGCGTCGTAGGTGGGGTATTTTTCGGTTCTTAACTTCACAGGGATTCAAATGACTGCGCTGTTAAAGTGTAACTTATTTCTGTACTGTACTTCTGAATCATTATGGTCAGTTCACGTTTATACTTGTTATAAGTTCTGAACTGAAATGCCTCAACATTATCATATTAAAAATACACGATTTTCATTCTAAAGAACGAGTGTCATGATTAACTTTAGGCTCCCTACAAATGATTATTTTCGAAACACAGACTTACAGGTAGTACTTGGAATTGGAAGTAACAGTTATTTTCAAGCCTGCATATTGATGTTCTCACTGCATTGTTCTAGTTTAATTTTGGGGACTACATATAATATTGCAGATTGCATGTTTCTGAAGGCTGCACCAAATGTTTGACGCGGATTGCTTTACAATATTTCCAGCAGTACTATATTTCTGGGCGCTGTATGATTCCACATACAGTATCCTTGGGCGCATTGTCATCCTGGAGAAAGGCACATGATAGCAACAGAGCAACATTTGTTTCATCTGCACAGTAGAGATAAATATAATCCCGGAAAGTGCATCAATATATTGTCTGGATGTTGGAAGTTTATCGAGGTACGCAGAGGTTAACACGGCGCCTGGTTCCTCGTTTGACTGGCGACACCTACTGTTCGCCCTGAATCCTGAAGAAACTGCAAAAAACGCTCAGCTTCTGGGCAAAATCGTCCGAATGAAATCCTGGATCGCGCGGCATGATTTGAATTCAATTTCATTCGAGTAAACTACAAAATTAACTAACTCGGAACGAACCTGCGGAAGGCAATAGGCATTAAGTGGCTTGAACTATTCCTGTTAGATTTATTTTCTACAGGACGGGAACACGAGTGACCAGAAATTGGTAACTTGTTTCATACCTTAAAGCTAAAGAACGATTTTGCTGATTGATACATTCATATACTTCAGGCATTCCAAACCAAACAGAAAAGCTATTTTTCCTCGTTAGGTTTCGTAGAAAAAAATACCCTTTTTTACTTGGATTTATTATCTTAAAAACTGTTTTTGAAAACTAAACTTACAAAATCTTGTAATTGAACCACTCATTAATCTTAAATTGTGATAGTATTGTATTAATATACATACGCTAGAATCTTCTTTATATTTTAGAAGACTGTTACTGATGAAGGATGCTTTGTTGGACTATTGTTAATGAGTTGTTAAGCTTGGGGTAGCTTCGAAACTGTCATCTTTCGCTAAACAGTCGGCGATCATTTTCTTTCCATTTTTCGTCACGAGTTGCAGAAACGGTGAGAAAGTTCAGGAATTAATGGTAGTTGACCTAAAATGGGGAGTGTGTCGCAATTTTCCATATGCAAATTAATTAAAATATTTGCTGCCAGTTACTTCGAACCTCGACTGTGAGAGCGTTCCCTTAAGGGTTGAATGTGTAATAAAGTGTGGTTAGAAGCAGGTTGTGTTGCCTACGCTTTTTAAAAACTTTGTAGCCTAAGTTAATGAGGCCAGGTCCTGTCACAGTTCGAATGGTATACAATATTTAAAGAATGTCAAAGTGCAACAGTATTGATGCACTTACCAGAGAGCCATTCTTCTGTAAATTAGCATAACAGTCCGACTTCAGAGCTTTAAATGTTGCCAGAATTTTAAGATATTTTAAGAACGGCTGCTTTGTACCAGTCTAAGATTTCCAGTGTCTGGTGTAAAATTGGGACCAAAATGGCTAATTTCATGTGGTTTGCATGGCCACATTGAATTAACTGAAACAAAATATCAATTATTTTCATGGATAGATGGATTGAAAATCAAAATTATAATGGCATTGTGTATTAGGGTGACAATTCATTGTGCCCCAAAGTAATAAGCTATAAGTGACTTTGCAGTTATCTCCAAAGTCGGAGATGGGAATTATTCTGGTTAATTCTATTATTTATTTAAACAAGGGAACAGGGGATGTAGTGGAATCCATGCTTTTGTCATGCTTGGTTATTTCAGCAGTATTGCAACTTTTGCAGCTCTTCCTTTAGACTTTTCTCTGCCTGGTTGATGCTCTTTCTGTTTAGAGCTTCCATCTCATTGAGGAAGCTTTATGCCAACTCACGTCCAAAATCCTACTCTTTAAAAAGTCTGCTGACATTTTGACAACTGTCAAATTCCACCACAACAGTTGAGACAATCTCCAACATTCTGAAGCAACCAACATTCTTTCAAATAAAACAGCTGATGACAGACACTAAACAAAAAGTTACTACACCCTATCTCCCAATGTTAATAGATGCTTTTTAAAATGTCTGAGTCTAGACCCCCATCAAAAAGCCCTTCTTCTTTTGAGACATGCCCTATCTGTGCATGAAGCTTTGTTAAAAATCTGCTCATTATTTTTTGAAATTAACAAACAGGGGTCAAAACATTGCCTTTTCCCACCTTCTGTGGTGGTAAGTTATATACGTAGAATCTTGTTGGCAAATTGGGAACAGATCGTCTGCCCACCCCTTTATGTGATACAGTAAGATAAAAAAAATGAGATGAGTAGCTAAACCAAAATTAATTTGATTGTACAGAACTTGAGGACTTGATAAATATTTTGTTGTTTCAGAGTGGCTCCGTGGTTAGCACTGTTGCATCACAGCACCAGCAACCTTGGTTCAATTCTAGCCCTGGATGATTGTGTGGAGTTTGCATGTTTTCTCTCTCTGTATGAGTTTCCTCTGGGTGCTCTGGCTTCCTCCACAGTTAAGGGTGCACAGGTTAGGTAGATGGGCTATGCTAAATTGCACACACTGTCCAGGGATGTGTAGGTTATGTAGATTAGCCATGGTTAATGTGGGAAGAGGGTAGGGGACTTGGGCTGGGTCTGCGTGGGATACTTTTTGAAGGGCTGATTCTGCACTGTAGGGATTCTGTGATTAAACTTACACTTATTAGGACAATTTACCTGAACCCCATAAAGGAGAAATTGACATTTACACTGCATGAGAGGAGGGTGCTGCTTGATTTGCAAATGGACTTTGATGGGTAAACATATTGCCATGGAGAATGCTGCATTTAATGTTAACTTGCTGTTAGCTACCAATGTTTGTTCACATTTCAATAAAATAACACCCAAAGACCTGTGGATGCTGGAGGTCTGAAAGAAAGACAAATTGGTGGTGAAACTCAGCAGGTCTGGTAGAATCTGTTGGAAGCAAGCAGAGTTAACTTTTAGCATCTGGTGATTCTGAGCCAGACCTTCTGAATTTCTGTTTTTGTTTACATTTCAACCTGGCAAGTTAATTCTGATTGTAATAATTTGTAATTTGTTTGACCCTGGGGATTTGATACATATTTGTGAATTTGTAATATGGTCCTTTATTTCTTTAGGTAAGTTCAAAACAGCATTCGTATACAACTTATTCCAAAATTACTGACACTGATTTTCAGGCCTCATAAAAAAATGTGCAAAAAAAGTGCCTGAGCATTGTTCTTCTCTCCCCCTCACCACATGGTATGCTATGAGTTCTGAGAATAAAACCATTCAGTCTCATAAATATCACAAATGTGAGCTATGTCCATCTTTAAAACAGTCCATCTCCTGATTTTATCATCTAAATTATGTGACTTGTTGATTTCAAAGTGTGTGAATCATTCTTAATTAACCACCTCTATTCACAACTGGATGTGTCAGATTTTAAGTGTTTTGACCTGATCTCTAGGTCTTGATCACCAGGATCAGCCTTCTGCCTGCTGCATTCACTGTTTAACACACATGTATTCATGTACTTTAGTTTTATTGAATCGCCAAGTCTTTTGCACTGTCCCCAGTATATTTGATGTTCCCAAAAAGCTCTTCTTCATTCCTCCATGTTACATTCTTTGACTCAATCACAGTCCCTGGGCATATCCTGTCTCAGTGGCAGGTCAGATCCTGCAGAGGTGGCTGTTAATAGCACCAGGTCAAACATGGGCAAGGAAACTTCCTGTTGACTATGATCTACCAATCCTCTTTCAACTAACATATCAGTATCCTTGAATGTCATTTGGAAGAAGTTTTGAGGCTAGCAATGGCACAGAATTTATTCTGGGCAAGAGAATTGAATGCGTGAATTAAGAAAGGATTCTGCGTAATCTAAGATAGAGGACGGGGAAAATATTGTGGCTGTAAGAGCTGCTCCATTTTTTTTTAGGTATTTTAATTGTTGAAGGTGATTTCCTCGAATTCCAGGAGCAGCAATTACTGTTTTATACGCTGTTGCATTGTTTTAGAACTTTTGGGAAAATAGATCAAAAGAACAGCACTTTTAAAAGGAGGAAGACAGACAAAAGGCAGGGACCACACGATCAGTGAGGGAGCGGGAGAAAGAAACCTACACTGTTAACTGACACAGTAGTGAATCTGAACAGTTACTGCATTTGCTGTTTGAGTTCATGTATCTCTGGATATCGGAGTGCAGCGAGGAAAAATGAACAAACAGCGAAATTCACAGCTGACCTTGGAGGAATCTGTGTGGGAGACCTCACAGCACAGGAACAGATAAGTGCATAGTTTTTAGTTGTATCCTTGCTGTAAGTCTATAGTAATGAGTAGAGTGGGTTCTTTCTTGATTATTTGTTTTATTGAGATCTGTCTCTTGATTAAATGTTAAAAATATACACCATAGCTACAAAGTTAGCCTAAAGCACTTTTTTTTAAGCAAACAGATGTGTTATTTTCTGGGTCTGTGAATTGTGAAGGAGCAAAGATGGGCTTTTGAAGAATGTTATGCTCTTCTTGTTGAATGTGGGAGTTGAGGGAGAGTTTCCGTGATACTGATGACTGTGTCTACAGGAAGTGTCTTTGGTTGCAAGTCCTATCAGATCACATAGAACGGTTTGAGTGACAGTAAGAGGTAATAAGGAATTTATAAGAGGTAGGGGGTGTGATGAATGGCAGTTAATGGAAGGGAGAAAAGCTGCAGATATAGTCAGATAGATGGGTTAAATCCAGGAAAGGTAGGAGGGGGAGACAGGTAGTGCAGGAATCATCTGTGGCTATCCCCATTGCAAACAAATATGCTGTTTTGGAAAATGTAGGGGGTGATGGACTCTCAGGGAGTGCATCACAAACAGCCAAGTTTCTGGTATTGAGACTGGCTCAAATGTAATGATGTCGGGTTCCAAGTGATCGATTGTGATAGGGGACTCTCTCATCAGAGGCACAGACAGACATTTCTGCAGCCAGCAATGAAAAATCAGATGGTGTATTGCCTCCCTAGTGTCAGGATCAAAGATATTTCAGGGACTGCTGCAGACTGTTCTCAAAGGTGAGAGGGACCAGCAGGAGGTCATTGTACACATTGGAACTAATGACATAGGAAGGGAAAAAGGTGAGATTCTGAAAGGCAAATATAGAAAGTAAGGCAGAAATTTAAAAAGGAGGAGCTTGGGGTTAGTAATATCTGGATTACTCCCAGTGCTATGAGTTGGTGCATGTAGGAATAGGAGGATACAGCAGATGAATGTCTGGTGCAGGGGAGAAGGGTTCACATTTTTGGATCATTGGAATCTCTTCTGGGTAGAAGTGACCTGTCCAAGAAGGATGGATAGCGCCTGAATTGGAAGGGAACAAATATACTGGCAAGGAGATTTGCTGGAGCTGCTTGGGAGCATTTAAACTAGTAAGGTGGGAGGATGGGAGGAAGGGAAATAGTGTAGTGAGGAAAGGGATCAATCTGAGACTGGTACAGTTGGAAATAGGAGCAAGTCAAACAGTCAGGGCAGGGAGGAACAAAGCAGAGAACAAGGTAAGACTGATAAATTAAACTGCATTTACTTCAATGCAAGAGGCCTAACAGGGAAGGCAGATGAACTCAGGGCATGATGGGGAACATGGGGCTGGGATATCATACCAATTACAGAAACATGGCTCAGGGATGGACAGGACTGGCAACTTAATGTTCCAGGATACAAATGCTATAGAAAGGAAAGAAAGGGGGGGGAGGTGCAAGAGAGGAGGGGGAGTGGCATTTTCGATAAGGGATAGCATTACTGCTGTACTTCGGGAGGGAATTCCTGGGAATTCATCCAGGGAAGTTATTTGGGTGGAATTGAGAAATAAGAAAGGTATGATTACCTTGTTGGGATTGTATTATACACCCTCTAATAGTCAGCAGGAAATTTCTAAGGCCATTTCAGTTATCTGTCAGAATAATAGGGTGGTTATGGTCGGGGTTTTTAACTTTCCAAACATAGACTGAGATTGCCATAGTGTTAAGGGTTTAGATGGAGAGGAATTTATTAAGTGTGTACAAGAAAATTTTCTGACTCACTATGTGGATGTACCTACCAGAAGGTGCAAACCTTGAATTACTCTTGGGAAATAAGGCAGGGCAGGTGTCAGTGTGGAGCACTTTGGTGCCAGCAACCACAATCCTATTAGTTTTAAAGTAGTGATGGAGAAGAATAGACGGAATCTAAAAGTTGAAGTTCTAACTTGGAGGAAGGCTAATTTTGACAGTATTAGGCAAGAACTTTTAAAGGTTGATTGGGGCTAGATGTTCACAGGTAAAAGGACGGTTGGAAAATGGGAAGCCTTCAAAAATGAGATAACAAGAGTCCAGAGACTGTTTTTCCTGTTAGAGTGAAAGGAAAGGCTGGTAGGTTTAGGGAATGCTGGATGACTAAAGAAATGGAGATTTTAGTTAAGAAAAAGAAGGAAGCATATGTCAGGTGTAGACAGGATAGATCGAATGAATCCTTAGAGTATAAAGGCAGTAGGAGTATAGTTAAGAGGGAAATCAGGAGAGCAAAAAGAGGACGTGAGATAGCTTTGGCAAGTAGAATTAAGAAGAATCCAAAGGGATTTTACAAATACGTTAAGGACGAAAGAGTAACTAGGGAGAGAATAGGGCTCCTCAAAAATCAGCGAGGCAGCCTATGTGTGGAGAAGCAGGAGATGGAGGAGATACTAAATGAGTATTTTGCATCAGTGTTTACTGTGGAGAAGGAAATAGATGATGACATCTTGAAAAATGTCCATATTACAGAGGGAGAAGTACTGGATGTCTTGAAACCCATAAAACTGGATAAATCCCCAGGACCTGATCAGGTGTACCCGAGAACTCTGTGGGAAGCTAGATTGCTGGGCCCCTTGCTGAGATATCTGTGTCATCAGTAGTCACAGGTGAGTTGCTGGAAGACTGGAGGTGCCACTATTTAAGAAAGGTGGCAAGAAAAAGCAAGGGAACTATAGACCAGTGAGCCTGACATCGGTGGTGAGCAAATTGTGGGAGGGAATCTTGAGGGACAGGATGTACATGTATTTGGAAAGGCAAGGACTGATTAGGGATAGCCAGCATGGCTTTGTGCGTAGGAAATCGTGTCTCACAAACTTGATTGAGTTTTTTGAAGAAATAACAGAAGATTAATGAGGGCAGAGCTGTAGACTTCAGTAAGGTGTTTGACAAGGTTCCCCATGGGAGACTGGTTAGCAAGGATACATCTCATGGAATACAGGGCGAACTAACCATTTGGATACAGAACTGGCTCAAAGGTAGAAGACAAAGGGTGGTGGCGGAGAGTTGCTTTTCAGACTAGAGGCCTGTGACCATCAACAAAACCTTGCTATCCATTCACCTACCCCCTTGTGCTTAATGTGTTACATTGGCTCCTGATCAAGCAACATCTTGATTTAAATATTCTCATCATTGTGTTCAAATGCCTTCAAGGCTTTGTTTCTGAAGAAGAGTCATATTAGACTCAAAACATTAACTCACTCTTTCAGTAAGATGCTGTCAGACTTGGAAGGTTTCTCTAGAGTTCTTGGTTTTTATTTCGGATTGCCAGATCCTCAGTGCTTTGCTTTTATCCATGGCTTTTCCATTCTTATTTTTGGAATCTCTACCAGTCCACAACCTTCCAAGATATTTGCACATATTTTATAATGGTGCCATGTACATGCCTGAATTCAATCACTTCATTATTGGTGGCCACATGATTGTTATCTATTATCTAGCTCCTTATTAACTTCCCTACACATCTCTGCTTCTCAGCATCACTTTCCTACTAATATCCACTTCTTAAAACCTAATTCTTTATTAAGCTTATAGTCATCTGACCTACTATTTTTCCTCTAGGTTGGGTAACTTTTGTTTTCGATATTTTCTAATCAACTTGTTCAAGATGTTATTACACCCCACTGGAGCAGGTGAGACTTAAACCCGGGCCACTTGACGCAGCGGCAGGGACACTACCACTGCACTACCTCTTATTTTTTATCTTGAGGTATCTTGGAATGTTTAATTACATTAAGGTTATTATGCAAGTATATCGGAACCATGTTGGGACCAGAGGTCTACCGAATCGCGTAAGTAGGGCTGTACTCAGGGCTTTAAACAAAATAGTGGCATGGTGGGGGCGGGTTCAGTTATAGAAAACCTGAAGAGGTATGGGTGAAAAACTCAGGTGAGGTATTAAAGTCTCCAACACAGACACAGGGGACAGCATGGTGGCTCGGGGGTCACTGTGGTTCAGTGGTTAACACAGCTGCCTCACAGCGCCAGGGACCTGGGTTCGGGTGACTGTGTGGAGATTGCACATTCTCCCCTGTGGTTTCCTCTGGGTGCTCCAGTTTTCTCCCCCAATCCAAAAGTGTGCCAAGTCAAGTTATGTTAAATTGCCCATTGTGTTAGATGCATTAGTCAGGGGTAAATATAGGGTAGGGGAATGGGGCTGGGTGGGTTACTCTATGGAGGGTCGGTGTGGACTTGTTGGGCCAAATGGCCTGTTTCCATATTGTAGGGAATCAAATTTATCAAAATAGGACAGACTGTTTGGAAAGGGTTAGCAATCAAACTTCAAGCATACTAGACAAATGAATGACAATGAGAAGAGGGATGGTTAATACAAAACTGAAAGTGTTATATCTGAATGCATGCAATATAAGGAATAAGGTAAATGAGCTTGTGGCATAGATCAAAATTGACAGGTACGATGTGGTGTGCATCACGGAGACCTGGTTGCAAGGAGTTCAGGATTGAAAGCTGAATATTCAAGGATGTATGTCCTATCAAAAAGATAGGCAGGTGGGCAGTGGGTGGGGTTGCCTTATTAGGAAGAAATGAAATTAAATCAATAGTAAGAAACAAAGTAGGGTCAGATGGTAAATCAATAGTAAGAAACAAAGTAGGGTCAGATGGTGTAGCATCCATGTGGGTAGAATTGAGGAACAGCAAAAGTAAAAAATCTATAATTGGAGTTATGTACAGGCCTCCAAATGGTAGTCAGGAGTTGGGATGCAAGCTACGCCAGGTTATAGAAAAGATGTGTAGGAAACACAAAGTTACAGTGATCATGGGGCATTTCAATATGCAGGTGGACTGGGAAAATTAGGTTGGTAGTGGATTTCAAGAAAAGGAAATTGTGAAATGTCTATGAGATGGCTTTTTTGGAGCAACTTGTGGTGGAGCCCACTGTGGAACAGGCAATACTGGATTTAGTGTTGCACAATGAGGTAGACTTGATAAGGGAGCTTTAAGGTATAGGAACCCTTAGGGGCCAGTGATCATAACATGATTGAATTTACTCTGCAATTTGAGAGGGAGAAGATAGAATCAGAGGTAACAGTATTACAGCTGAATAAAGGCAACTAGACAGAGGCATGAGGGAGGAGCTACGTAGAATTGACTGGGAGACGAACCTAGCAAGAAATACAGTGGAATAGCAATGGCAGGAGTTTCTGGGATTAATCAGGAAACAAAAGAAGTCTGGTACAGGGAGGATGAGGCAAACATGGCTGACTGAATATAATGTGACAAAGGACTGTGGGAACCAGAGGATTGGGAAGTTTAAAAAGACCAACAGAGGGCAATAAAAAAGAAATAAGGAAGGAGAAGATTAAATATGTGTGTAAGGTCACCAGTAATATAAAGGAAGACTGTAAGAGTTTCTTTAGATATACAGAGGAACCTCGATTATCTGGCATTCATTTAACCGAATTTTGTATTGTCAGAACAAGATCGCAAGGTCCCGATGCTTGGCTAACTGTTATCTGGCATTCGATTAACTGAACAAAATACTTCCCATCCGTGTCCTTCGGATAATCGAGGTTCCTCTGTATAAAGGGGTCGATACTCAATGGACTTTAAAAGGATAGGGAGGTCTCTAATAGAAATTTCTATAATACTGAATGGCCTGGACAGAGTGGATATTGTGAAGATGTTTCCATTGGTAGGAGAGAATAGGACAAGAAGGCACATCCTTAGGGTAAAGGGAAGACTTTTTAGAACAGAAATAAGGAGAAGCTCCATCAGCCAGAGAGTGCTGAATGTATGGAATTCACTGCCACAGAAGGCTGTGGGGGCCAGCTCAGCGAATATATTTAAGATGGAGATGGATAAGTTCTTGATTGTCAAGGGGATCAAGGGATACAGGGAGAAAGTGAGAATGGGGTTGAGAAACGTATCAGCCATGATTGAATGGCAGAGCAGACGAGATGGGTTGAATGGCCTAATTTCTGCTTCTATATGTAATGGTCTTAGAAGTTGTTAATATTTTAAAAATAATATTTCCACTATCTGAGGCAATGTGGAAGAGCACTATATTATTCAGCAGAGCATTGGTCAAGATTTGTGGCAATCTATTGAAAGGTATGCAATCTCACCTTAATGTCTGTTTTGCCTTTGCCAGAACAGCTGAGGAAGAACATAAAAGGTGGCCAACCCCTTTCTGACTGGGAGATCTGTAATCAACTCATCCAGCTAAGTTAACAATAAATACAAGCCCAGTTTCTCATTTTACAACAATACCCAGTCCTTCTTTCTGTCACTGATCATCACAGTGACCATTTGGCCACATGCAAGAATTAAAGTCACCAGAAGATAAACATTCCAAATTAAATCTGTAAATCAAGCCATGTCATAATGCATATTAAGTTAACTAATCACCCTGATGTGTTTATTTAGTGCCTGTCTACCCTATGTTATTGTCTGGTCTTCTGCTAGGTGCCATCCTATTTGCTGTAAAGTATGCTGACCTTTAGAGGGGGAGACTCAGATGGTCTTGTAGGTCAACTTGGAACAGGTCTGAGTATAAAAGCTCTATATGAACATCTGCTGCAGCAGTCTGGACCTGCTGACTGTAGAAGCAATAACAAGGACAGTAGTGAAATGACAATGGCAGTTGGGTGAGTGCTGTCAACCTGGGAAGAACAACTCTGCGGCACCATTGTCACTCATTCCAATGACACTTAAACTGTCAGGTTACAGTTTGGTAACAGATTGCTGGACAGTTACAAGCCCCTTGGAGCGCTGTTATCCACAGCTTTGTTGGCAGCAGCCTGAGCATTTGTTGCAGAAAATGGAGTTTTCATGAGAGCAGTTTGAGTTTGTGGCAGCTTGCCAGAGCACATGGTCGCCCATGAGAACAATATAAACACCACAAGGTGAGGGAACAAGTTTAAATTAAGAGGTACATTCTTGCGCTATAAGTAGTTTGTGAACCACATGAGATTGTGGCATTGGGGGAAGTGGAATTTGAGAAGGAGGTATCAACATGAGAATGCAATCAGCTTCAATGTTTTAAGCCCTGTTTTTGGCCACAACTGAAGTCATAGCCACTCCACTGATGGAGAGGTTCATTCTTCTCCATTTAGTAAGAATGTTTGCTGTGGTTATCTCCAACCCTGTGGATGCTCCTGCCTCTGATTATACCTTGTCTTGCAAGAAAGCAAGAAAATTCTATCAGTGAGTTTAGTACAATGTTTTTGGTGATGTTGTTATGGAACCAGATTAAACCCCCTGCAAATATATCAAAGAGATAGCCTAGACCCTAACTTTTATCTTATTTAAAGGCTGTGTTCCAGATGTAAATTGATTGGTCAAATCAGTCAGTTTTAAGCAAAGCACACTTTATTCTTGTCCTGACTTAAAATACAAACAAAATAAAGAAGAACTGGTATAACTTTAATCTGTTGGAAAACTTAACAGAATAATAGATGATTTAACTACTAAATAGCGACTATTCAAAAATAGTAACATCTAATAAACACAGGCTTGGCAAAGACAAAATCAGTAAAACAGAATATTTCACGTGTGATTCTAGCTGTAGAGAGAGAGAGAGAACTCCAGCTTTCCAGCTGTGGCCGAGAGAGATGTAACAGCTTTCACAGTCATCTTCAAACCCCAACAACTACTGAAAGCTAAACTAAAACCGTGGCTCTGTGGGAATCTGACTCCATGCTGTTTCTATTGTTCCAACTTTTTTAAAAAATGTAAGGCCTTATAAACTGTTTGTTTTATTGGCTTCAAATGGACTGCTCCACACCTCTCTTAAAATTTCTCTTAAAAACAAATAGGACAAAATATACCTCTTAAAGCAGAGTATTGATAAATTGAGGTGTTCAAGATTGGCTGGCAGTGTGTACCAGCTGTAAGATGCAGGGATGAAGCTTGCAGTTAAATGTGTGAAGATGAGGTGAAGCTGTGATTATTATATTTGAAAGATTATTGACAGTAATTGTCAATAAGAATGTGGTGCATCAGTGGGCTTGCTTACTCATTAGACCCTGGTTGAGGAGCTGGCCAAATCTTGCAAGGTCCTGGGGAAGCAGATCGAGGAAAAAACTCAAAGAGAAGCTGGCTTCTGTATCTGCTATGCTGCAAGACTTAGGGAAAAAAGACTGACGAACTCTAGCACCGGGCTGCAGGGGTAGAGGCAGAGACTGACTCCTCCAAGAGCCGGTTTGAAGGCCTGGAAATACAGGTCGGTGGTTTCTTGGATCTGGTACATGATCTCGAAAACAGCCGCAGAACAGAGAACCTGCGCATTATTGGCATACCAGAAGGATCGGATGGTGAGCGACTGGTGGAGTTCTTTGAGAAGTGGTTCTCAGAATTCCTTAATTTGGAGGCTTAGAAGGGAAGGATAACAATTGAGAGAGCCCACTGGATTGTGGCACAAAAGTCAGTTGCAGATCAGCATCCACACCCTGTCCTGGTAAGGTTCCATCATTATAAAGACTAGCAGAGGGTAATGGAAGCTTCTAGAGCCTGGGGAAGGGATTCAAGGGTGTTGGTATGTGGTGGCTCCAGGGTCATGTTCTTTCAAGACTTCTCGGTGGCAGTGGTCCGGAAAAGGAAGTCCCACGATGGCGCTAAGAGGAGATTGAGAGAGTTTGGGATCCAGTATTCTCTAAGGTATTATGTGGTGCTTTGGATCAATCATAATGGATCCATACATTTGTTCGACTCACCTGAGAAAGCAAAGGACCTTTTGGAAATATTGACATAAGTCGAACGGCCGTATAGACATTGAGGACAGAGCTGTTTGGGTTTGTTCTTCTTTAAAAAGCACTTGGTGGAGACTTCTTTCTGGTAATACATTGCATTAAATAATGTCTGGATGGGATAGAGTATTTATCTTTAATCTCTAAGTTATGTTAAGGGATGGGTGCCATATTTATTTTTAGTTTGCTTGTCTATAGTACTAATCTTGTTCTTAGTGATTTTTTTTCTACCGGGTTGTTGTTGTATGGTTGGAGTTGAGAGGGCGGTTGGGATGGTTACTAGGATTGTGGGATGTATAGGTATCCCCTTTGTGGGGGGGATAAATTCCTTCAATCAGTGCCTTTGGCGATTTTTCTTTTTGTCTTTCTGATTTTGCTGTATATAGTTTTTGTAAGTTTTGTAGATTTTGTTGGCTGCAGTTATTTTAGTCGATGTAGTTTTTGAGTTTTGTGGATTCTTTTGCATTAAAGCTCAGCGATCTGTAGTTCAGGTTCTTCCTCTCTGGAATCTAAATGGTGCTACACAAGGTTATGGCTAAGGATGTGTTTAAGTGGTGCACCTGGAATATTAAGAGGATTCATTCGCCGGTGAAGAGGAAGAAGGTACTTTCCAGTCTTAAAAGGGAGAGGGTGGATGTCGCCTTATGACAAGAAACACATCTGGATGATGCAGAGCATTTGAAGCTGCAACAGAATGGGTATGACTAGGTTTATTTTTCATCTTTCAATACGATGAGTAGAGGGCTGGCCATTTAGTTAGAAAGAATCTCCCATTTATGTTGTTAGTGTGTTAACGACACACATGGGAGATTTGTAATTCTTTAAGTTTTGATACATGGGGAAGAATACAGAATCTTAAATGTTTACTGTCCCCTGGCCCATCCCCTTAAGTACTTGACAGATGCACTTTCTAGATTGGTGAACCTTGCATCTCAGCATATTATTGTAGGAATTGTCTAATAGACCCTATGGTGGACAGAATGCCCAAAGGCCCTTCGATGTCTTATTCGCGATCTAAACAATGAAGGGATTTGTGTGCTGAATTGGGGTTGGTAGATGTTTGGAGGCACCTTCACCCTACTGGCAGGGACTTCACATTCTTTTCGAACCCACATAAATTCCATACCAGGATTAATCTTTTTCTGACCCCCACAGCACATCTGGGCTTGGTGACGTCATGTACAATTGGCAATATCACTATTTCCAATCACACCCCAGTGTATTTAATGGTTAAGAGTGAGGATATTGTGGTAGGCTCGAGGCACTGGCGACAGAACCCCTTCATCCATAAGGATAGCAGGTTTATTGAATTCTTTTCTACTGAGTTCAGGTTCTTTTTTAGATATTAATTCAGACTCAGCCAGTAGCCCATCCATTCTCTGAGAAACAGCTAAAGCCTACGTTGGGGGGTTGGTTATTTCATATTCAGCCAGTATAAGTGGCAGATGGGTGAGCAGCAAAGCTTGCTCGAGATGCATCTGAAAGTAGATGAAAAGGCAAACTTTGACAGGCCCTCACTGGCTAAACTGCAGAAGATCATAGTGCTTCGGTCTACACTGAACTCCATGCTCTCACATTTAACCAACAGGGAGCGTATGTTTGCAAGTCAAAGGTTGTTTGAGCATGGGGATAAGCCAGGCAATTACCTAGCATACTTTGCCAGGAAAAGAAGTGCCCCCTAAGCCATTACCTCGATCAGGGAGGGTACTAGAAATTTAACGTACGCTTCTAAAAGGATTAATGCAGCATTTCGGAAATTTTACTCCGAACTATACCAATCCGAAAGCTGTGTTGGTGGGCAAGTTAGGATGGAGCCTTTTTTTTAAAGAAGTTGGACCTTCTGAATAAGAGTCTGTCATCAATGCCCCATTGTCAGAGCAAGAGATGCAGGAGGCTGTGAGATAGCTGCGGAATGGTAAAGTGCTGGGTCTTGATGGGCTCCCCAGCGAGTTCTATAAGGAACTTATAAGTATATTGTCAGGGCCGATGCTTAGTATGTTTCCTGACTCCATAGTTGTGGCCCCCTCCTACCATCTCTAAGAGAGGCGAATATCTCTCTCATTCTTAAAAAACGGAAGGCCCTGGAGGACTGTGCTTCCCATAGGTCCATTTTACTCCTGAATGTTATCTTCAAAATCCTATCTAAGACTCTGGCATTAAGGCTAGAAACTGTATTGCCCTCCATTATTAAGGAGGACCAGATGGGGTTCATAAAAGGTCGCAGATTGACGGATAATGTCAGGAGATTACTTAACAAAATCCAAATATGTCAACAGCAATCAGTACAGGGATTGATGATCTCCTTAGATACGGAAAAGGCATTTGACAGGTTCAAGTGGCCATATCTTTTTTATACTTTAAAGCAGTTTAGCTTGGGCGAGATCTTCGTCAGGTGGTTGGAGGTGTTGTATAGTGACCCTCTTGCCGCAGTCCTCACCAATGTTGTGCAGTCAAGCAATTTCAATATTTGTAGGGGCAATTGATAGGGCTGTCCCTTATCATCATTGCTTTTCATATTGGTGATTGAACCGCTGGCGGAAGCAATATGTAGGGATCCCAATATAAGCCTCCAGAAGTGGGGATGACGTCACATAAGATTGCATTGTATGCGGATGACGTTCTTGTCTTCTTATCAAAACCAACAGTCTCAGTGCCACACCTGATACAATGCATTAATCTATTTGGTGGCTTCTTGGGTTATAAGATCATCTTTGCGAAATCAGAGGCCATGTCCATGGTTGGTCTCCAGAGAGTGCCTGATCCTGAGGGCAGATCTCAATTCCTCTTTAGATGGTTTCAGGGGGGTTTTCTCGATTTAGGTGTATTTATTATTTATGTTTTTGAATGGATATTTAAAAACAATTTGGCCATTTATTCAATAGAATCAAGCAGGACCTTTGTAGATGGGAGTTGCTTCCGATCTCTTTGTGGTTAGATTGAATAGCCCTCATTAAGATGAATGTTCTGCCCCATCTGTTGTATGCTATGCAGATGTTTCCTCTGCTTTTTACTAAGCAAATATTTAGAAGACTGAACAGCTGGTTTAGTTATTTTATCTGGTATCGCAAGCAACCCCTAATTAAATTGATCAAATTGCAGCTACCTTACAGACTGGGAGGAGTGGGCCTCCCAGATATCAAAAACTATCAATTAAGTTCATTGCTGTCTTACATGAATGATTGGGCCCAGGGGAACCCTCACTCACTTTGTTTGGATATCGAAGCATCTCAGGCAAGATGCCCCCTTATTAGCCTGTTGTTCTCTGACAAAATGAAAACAGTTAAGGAATATTTCTATAGCCCAATAGTCATCAATACTATTGAGGCGTGGAGGGAAATGCGTCAGGGTGAGGGTAATATTGCCAAAACATTATTTTTGACACCCATAGTTGGTATGCCAGGTTCTCAACCAGGGATGATGGACTCGGGATTTAAACTATGGGCAGTTAGGGGCGTGTCTTGCCTGGGTGATTTACCAGTTGGCTGGGAAATATGAATTGCCCAGCCATGACCTCTTCCGCTTTTTTATCCAAATTAGAAATTTCATACAAAAAGGGACCACACTTCTAACTGGTTCTTATAGGTCTGAAATGGAGAAGAGTGTGTTGCGTGCTGAGGGACATTATCTGTTAGCAACGCTTGGGTTATTGACATTATCTGTTAGCAACGAGTCCCTTGGATGAGACTGGCTCTAAGGTATGGAAGAGAGAACTGGATGTTGAGATCTCTTCTGAAATATAGATATCTGGGAAAATGCAAGTTTCTCCACAGGGTCCATTTGGCTCCAGACCACCTCTCAAAATTTTAAGTGGGAACATCTCCAATGTGTCCTAAATGTAAAGTGAACGTGGGCACGCTAACTCTTTGTCTTTGGTCCTGCCACAGACTGTGGGCATACTGGAGCACTGTAATAGGCGAAATAGAGAAGGCCTTAGGAACAGAGGTGGAGATGGACCTGGTATCTCTTCACTTGGCTTTGTTAATTCACTTCCATTAGATGCACACAAAAGAAAGAATTTTCAGTATCCTCACTTCTTGTGCAAGAAAGAACATTCCATTTGGGTGGGTATTGGAAAATCCCCTGTGGGCTGGCGTAAGTTAGTCATAGAGCATATCCCCTTGGTCTTTCTTAGGAGTATGGTGCACCATACTCCTACCTGGGTACAGACTACCTGGGTACAGATTTGTCCGCCATACTAATAAGAGCCTTTATGTAGCCATGGCAATTCTATGTAATGAATCTGGTATCCAGACAGAAGGAACTACGAACATATGAATGTGTATAAACTTATGCGCTCGATGATCGAAGGCTATTGCTTTGTTTCACTGAGCTGTGTTATAGTTGTTATTATTAGGATTATTATTATTCCTCTTAAAATTTTCCATTTTTAGCTTAGTCATTAGTTATTATTTATTCATCTATGTAATTAGTGGGTTTGTTTTTAACATTGGTTTGAAATGTTTGGTTTTGTATTTGTTGTAATATTGAAAAAAAACTTTTTTTCCTTTATTTTCAATAAAAATATATTTTAAAGAAATTAGTGTGGTGCATTGAGCAGTGTATGAGGCTCGTAATGCAGTTGACCAAATAGAGCACATGAAAATGCATTTCTTCACTTTGATCACTTTTCTGATGTCATTAAATTTCTTGTGGCATTCTCAACAAGTCGTTGGAGTAATCACCTGGCATTGACTGCAATGGCAATCTTGTCTTCCTGTCTTTACAATATTTGTTTGCCCCCTCACTACCCACATAGATGTAATTTCTCCTTGTCTCCACCTCCATCACCAAGGCCGTTAGTGTTGTGTCATATGATCTTTGGGCACTCTCTGTGCCATATTGTGATATTCTTGTGTCATCCCCAGCTGCAAATTACTATTTGAATAACTTTCACTGCTTGCACAATTAAAATGAGTGTCTCCTTTAAGAGATGCAAGGTGCCTTAAAGTAGCAGAAGCTGGCTTGAAGTTCTACTGGCCTCAGCAGATTTTAGAACCCCCACTCCAATGTAATTGGAGCTGCTCAACAGGATGCTAAGCTGTACACTACAATCATTTAAATCAACAGGCATTTTACTTGCATTGAAAGCAAGAGTCATAAATTCATTGTACTTAATAATTTCCTTGCCAGCTTTTGAGGACATTGAACTCCACAGCCCAGTATTCCATTTTAATTTCTGAGCTGGTTTGACTTTGTGCTCAAAATAAAATTTTGGCTGCTTGCATTTTTCATTACACTTTGAGAGTTGCAATGAAAACCTAGCACATCAGATGTCAGAAATTCACATATTGGTAAAATAAGCTACCAGTCACACTAAGTTTATCACTAATTACAATGTGTTACTGAATTCTTTTTCTTTTAAAATTTACTGTTGTTTTAATCATTGCATTTTTTTACGTATCCTCCTGTGTTTTATGGGGTATTTTCTTCCTCTGTTTGTGTCTGTTAGTAATATTTGCGTTGTTTTAGAAGGGTAGAAGCTGATCCATTCCTGTATGACTACCTATCTGTCTCCTAAGTTGGCTGCAATAACAATTATGGCTGGTTCTAAACCAGGTTTGAAAATCAAAATAAGCTCAGTTAAACACGTTGAAATGTAATACATGCCATTGGGTATATTAAAGAAAATAGAATAATGTCCTTAATTACATCCTGATTTTGTTGCTGGATGGAAGACATACATGCACACAGGTCTACTCCAAGATGACAGCAACGTAGTAACAGCATTTGGGCTACTGAGCCTGGGGCTCATCCACTTCCGTCTGCTATTTTTTTCTTGAATTTTGCTTTTCTTTTTGTTTTTTTTCTCTTTAACGTCTATTCCCTTACCTTTTTGCCTCAATTGCAGCAGGCGGAGAAGTCTGGATCCAGGCCCATTTCTAAGCTAGAAGTGGGAGCTGTTCCAAAGACCATCTAACTTTATTGAGATTAAACTATAAGTTGACTTTCATTGTTTTCTGGCTCTATATACTGTATTTTGGTTTATACTTTGTGTTTTAAGCTGGTGCCGGAGAGTGGCAACACTTTTCACTACATTCAAAATAACTTTATGTGACAACAAATAAATCAAATCAAATCTTGCCAAATAAGTGAGTTCACAATCTTGGTCAGGGACCAGCGTTTACAAATGAGGGAATATCAAACATTATTGTACCGTATGCCGCCTTATGGCAGATTACAATCTATTTTTAGCATACCTTGTGAAATGATGTATTCTCCAAGGTGAGAAATTGCACAATGTTTAAAGAGAGGAAAAATAAGGTAGTAGAAATGCAATAAATCCCCTTTATGACATTAACACTTTTAAAAAAATGGTTTCTTTGTTGGACTCTCCAGGAATACACAAAGCATATATTAACCTATAGATATTAATATTTGAGAGACACCTGTAAAAGAAACCTCTATTGTGAAATATGATATCAATATAGGTGTCATTTATTTAACTGTAGAATAAAGTCTTATTATTTAAATACTCACCAAAAGAAGTAACAGGTGGTCTGCTGTGACATACGAGAGTAGTTTTGTTGCTTTTTTAAAAATCTCCATAACTGCGGTGCATAATATGAAATGTTTGCTTACTGCTGTACTATATTTTCTTTCCGTTGTGTAATGTGGGATTTCCTGGTGTATTTGATCTATTTATTTTTACTACAGAATTATAAGGGCTGTGCAGAGGCTAGCTTATGTGTGACAGTTTAACACAAATGGTGACCTAACCACATAACCCACAATGAAGCAATTGAGAATCTGTTACATTGGTTGAGTCACTAGTTCTGAAGAAAAGCAGTTTACTGGTACACTGTAGCAACATTAGACACTGGCTACATAAAAACATTGAGAAACACAACCTTTTAAAAAGAACTTGGATTAGTGCTTGAAATGTCATAACATTGAAGGCTCTGGGTCAAGTGCGAGGAAAGTGGGACTGGTGTAAGTAGTGGCGTATCTTTGGCAGTACTGACTTGTTGATGGGCTGAAAGGCCTCTTCTGTATTGTATGATTCTATGATTAAAGGCAGTTATTTTTTTCTATCCAAAATGATTTGCTTTACAATTCAGTTGAACCTTCACGAATGGTTCATTTGGGAAAGGCACTGCATATTGTGGTACTGAATCATGCATTAGAGGCTCCAGTTCAGTTCCTGGTCTAAGGTGAGATAGCTGATCTTGGTAGTGGTATAGGAGGCTAACTACAAATGGTCTTGGTACACCTGAACTGGAGAGGGGAACTTTAATGATATTTTAACTCTGCTGATAGTTCAGTAGTTGCCCCAGCTGGGAATTAGTATGAATGGAGACAGGGAACAAAGGCTCATGTTCAGTCGTAATTTCATCTTCAGCTGAAATTACGACTGTCCGCTTGACTATCAAAGTGTTTATACTCGTTGCTACTCTGAACAAGCCCACATGCTGGTGGGAACAAATGGATAGAATTTGCACAATGCACTTTACTTGAAGACTGACTGTTTCAGATGAACAGACAACTAAAACCTATGGAACCACATGGCAGATTAAAGGATCACAGTTTGGGGAGGAGATGATAAATTGTGTATGTATCTGTAAGTCTTCAGTGAGATGATCCTACAATGTATTGAATCATGGGACATTAATATTTCAATAAGCGATACTCTAGGATTTTGTGAGACAGTGCATCCTTCTGATGTGTGATCACCTCTCATTGTTTAATGCAGATAGATCACATGAATATGGAGAAGTATTGTAGTTTAATAAAAGAGAGTACATTGTACCTTAATAAAGCTTGTAGATACCTTTCCTTGGCGCCAGCCACCTGCTATTCTTCATGGACATGCAATCCCTATAGACATCCATACCCCCCCATGATGACCTAAAGGCTCACCACTTGAAGGAGATCTGAACAGTCCTCATTCACCACCACCCTCCTCCACCTGCTGAGCTCATTCTTACTTTGAATAAATTCCCCTTTAACTTGTCTCACTTATCAAAAATGTGGCTATGGGTAATGCCTGGGTCACAGTTATGCCTGTTTCTTTGTGGGGTATGTGGAACATTCTTGTTCTAGTCATAGTTAGGCCCTCTCCCAAAACTAGGTGAAAGTGAGGACTGCAGATGCTAGCGATTAGAGTGGTGCTGAAAAAGCACAGCAGGTCAGGCAGCATCCGAGGAGCAGGAAAATTGACGTTTCAGGTGATGAAGGGCTCCTGCTCGAAGCGTCGTTTTTGCTGCTCCTCAGATGCTGCCTGACCTGCTTTGCTTTTCCAGCACCACTCTAATCCCCCTCCCAAAACTGTTTTTCCAGTACATTGACGACATCATAGTCACTGCTTTCTTCTCATACAATACTGGAAAAATGAATCAACTTTGTTTCCAATTTCTGTCCTTCTCTTATCCTTCACCTGGTCCATGTCTGACTTTTACCTTTCCATCCTCAACTTCATTGTTTAAATTTCTTGGAATAGGCTGTCCATTAACACCAGTTGCAAATGCAGTTACTCCCATCTTTACCATGTTGACTCTTCCTCACACCTTGCCTTCTGTAAGAACACTATTGCATTTCCGAGTTGCCCCATCTCCATCTGCATCTTGCCATGCAATCACAGGTATAACACTTGCCTTGTATATCCTCATTTCTTATTGACCATGGTCTTATTGACATTCTAAGCGAAACAATGGCTTATTTGTATTTCTTTCAATATATTAGGGGAGGCAATGGCCTAGTGGTATTATTGCTAGATGTTAATCCAGAGACCCAGGTAATGTTTCTGGGGCATGGGTTTGAATCCCGCCATTGCAGATGGTGCAATTTGAACCCAGTAAAATCTGGAAGTTAGAGTCTAATGATGACTGTGAATCCATTGTTCATTGTTGGAAAACCCATCTGGTTCACTAATGTCCTTTCGGGCAGGAAACTGCCGTTCTTACCAGGTCTAGCCTTTATGTGACTCCAGACCCACAGCAATGTTGATGACTCTTAACTGCCCTCTGGGCAATGAGGGATGTGCAATAAATGAAGGCTTAGCCAGTAGCACCCACACCCCTTGAGTGAATAAAAAAAACTACTATATTTATTGATCACAGTATGGCCCACAATACATTGGTAAGACCAAATGCAAAGTGGGTGACTGTTTTCTGGAACACCTGTTGTCTGTCCGTAAGAATAATCCTGACCTTTTGGCTAGTTGCTATTTCAGTACATCAATGGCTCTCATGTTAACATTTCTAAGGGCTGCAGTGCTCCACTGAAGCCCAGTGCAAGCTGAAGAAACAGCAGCTTATTTTCTATTTAGGTACTTTACAGCTTTTAGGATTCTATTGAGTCAACAACTTTACAATTTGAATAGTCTCCTCCATTATGATTACAAGCCCTTCTCCATCCACTCCCTCCCACTTGTCTTGTTTGCATGGGTTTTCTGTCAGATAGGCTGACCTATCTTCTACTATTTTGACACCTACCATTTATACCTATTTTTCAACAAAAAAATCTTCTGTACTACCATTAGCACTATCTTTGTCTATTGTTCTGTACATTCTCATCATTTGATCCAGTTGTCCTTCCTCTCCCTTTGACAACAGAACAAGGCCTATCATTTTCGAGCCACATTTATTTTAAAATTAGAGTCAAATTGGACTCAAAATGTTAAGTCTGTTTCTCTCATAGCAGATGGTGAAAGACTTGCCAAGTTTGTACAGTGCTTTCAGTTTTTAGTTTAGATCTTCATCCACAGTACTTTAACTTCAAAGGCACACGTGGTCTTGGTTACCATCTTATTTGAAAGAGTCACCTTCCACATTGCAGACCTATCTTATTATTACAATAAAGGCCCAGGCTAGGTTTCATTCTTAAATTCTGAAGTGAAACCTTAACTAATGATCTTCTGAGTCAGTGGCTTAACTTTTGAGCGGAAAAACCAGTGAGCAGATCAGTGAAAGTAGTAATAAGGATCCTTAGTGAATTTAATTTGGATAGCCGCACAGGGCATCTATACTGTAATTGGAGAAAGTGAGGACTGCAGATGCTGGAGATCAGAGCTGAAAATGTGTTGCTGGAAAAGCGCAGCAGGTCAGGCAGCATCCAAGGAGCAGAAGAATCGACGTTTCGGGCATGAGCCCTTCTTCAGGAATGATTCCTGAAGAAGGGCTCATGCCCGAAACGTTGATTCTCCTGCTCCTTGGATGCTGCCTGACCTGCGCTTTTCCAGCAACACATTTTCAGATCTATGCTGTAATTGTCTGTTACGAGTTGATTGTTAATATATTCCAAAACGAAGTAGAGTGAAAGTGCACCCCCATAATATTCCACTCTTCCTTCATTATCAAGTTTGATTGTGGCCTGCATTGCACTAGCAGAGATGTGAAGGGTAGGACTTTGGATCAGTTTTACAATTGGAAATGCTGATGCACATTTAATCCAGATCATACCAGGCATTGTCCGCCAGCTCAAAGCTGCTTCTAATTTATTCCTAATTGATGCAAAATCATTCACAGGGCAAAGGGCTATTGATGTGGGGATTGAAAAATCGTTACGTTTAAGAATGTTGTTTTGATGAGGGTAGAGAGAGCCTTACTGTACAGACATCAAAGTTGTAACTGACTAAAATAATATTTTTCAACTAGAATAACACAGAAAAAATAAATGAAAGTAGTGGTCACCACTTTTATGCAGTACTGATTTGCCACTTACCAGCAAATGGATTAATTTAAAGCTAGTGGGTGCTTACATTGTTCGGTTGAATTGTGTTGTGTTGATCCAATATGTGTGTCTCTCAAAACCTTTTCTTACATTACTTTCCAACATGCATCAATCTAAGTATTTAGGTTTTATGGACCATTGAATAATGTGACAGATGTTCGATTTTGGATCATAAAAACACAATTACACAAAACAATTTTGAGGATAATGCCACAAGATTCTTATAAATTGGAATATCTTGCTTTCATTAGAAGCATCCTACTTA
Source organism: Chiloscyllium plagiosum (assembly GCF_004010195.1). NCBI lineage: Eukaryota > Metazoa > Chordata > Chondrichthyes > Orectolobiformes > Hemiscylliidae > Chiloscyllium > Chiloscyllium plagiosum. The sequence continues at coordinate 35,957,966 of NC_057734.1, forward strand.
CAACTTACAGGTTCAAAAAACTTAAGCTTTCTTCTCTCTGATTGGCTTTAGTCTGAGAATTAATTTTACAACATTAGTGGGTGACACAGTAGTTCAGTGGTTAGCACTGCTGTCTCACAGTGGCAGGAACCCTGGTTTGATTCCACCTCTGGTGACTCTCTGTGGAGTTTGAACATTCTCCCTATCTCTGTGTGCTCTGGTTTCTTCCCATTCTCCAAAGGTGTGCAGGTTAGGTGGATTGGCCATGCTAAATTGCCCATGGTGTCCAATGTTGTGTAGTTTAGGTGGATTGAACATGGGGAATGCAGGGTTACAGGTACACTGTAGAATCAGAATTAGAATTACTATGGTGTGGAAACAGGCTCTTCGTCCCAACAAGGCCACACCACTCCACCAAAGAGTATCCCACCCAGACCCATTACCCTACACTTCCCCTGACTAATGCACCTAACCTATACATCCCTGAACACATCTTTGCAGGCAAAAAAAAGTACAAACGTTGTGCCTGTTTCAACTCAAAAAATCGAGTGACATCCTTCTGGGCAATACCTCAACCAATCAGTTAGCCTGTCCAGTTTAAAATTTAAACTAGTCTTGGCAGTTAACTGGTGCATTCTCCATCACAATGCCTCAAACAATCAGAGTCCCCTTGTCAATCAGTCAGGACTGTCTTCTCATATAAAGATTGTTGTGAGTTGTTCTGATGAATGCAAAATGGATTGCTTAGAAAAATGCCTTTTTTAGCAATTCTGTACTACCAAATAATTATTTGATCATTTCAATTTTTAATAGAGAGCTAGTTTGTAACTTATATTGAATGTTAAAAATCACACAACACCAGGTTATAGTCCAACAGGTTTATTTGGAAACACTAGCTTTCGGAGCACTGCTCCTTTATCAGGTGGTTCGGAGCAGTGCTCCGAAAGCTAGTGCTTCCAATTAAACCTGTTGGACTATAACCTGGTGTTGTGTGAATTTTAGGAGAAAGTGAGGACTGCAGATGCTGGAGATCAGAGCTGAAAATGTGTTGCTGGAATGCTGGAAAAGTGCAGCAGGTCAGGCAGCATCCAAGGAGCAGGAGAATTGACGTTTCGGGTATGACGTTTCGATTCTCCTGCGCCTTGTGTGATTTTTAACTTTGTACACCCCAGTCCAACACCGGCACCTCCAAATATATTGAATATGGAATTGTGACTTAGTATTGACAGTGGTAAGTGCAATAATGTGTCTCAAAATTCCTTAAAGGCTGATAGCAAGACCTAATAGGACTTTTTAGAGGCATCACCGCTTCATGTGAATTTGTCACATTAGGCCTGGACTTTTGTAAACCATTAAAAAGTCGATGAATCTCTTAAACATATGTTCGAACCTCTCAAAGACTCTCAGATGAGCAGATAACAAGCAATATAGTATGACTGGTATGATTAATGCAGAGGAGGAAAGTGAGGTAGAGTCACCGTAGACGTTAGAGAGTGATGACTGTTGGTGAATTTAACCTGAGGGACACCACACCTCCGGCAGGGGGCAAGACTGAGAAGACATTACCTTCATGGCGATCTCTGTATGTGTGGGAATTGTACCCACACTATTGTGTTGGTGAGTGTCAAAATTAGCCATTCAGCTAACTGGGCGAACCAACCCTGAAAATAAGGTATTTGCGTTAGTGATTGTGTGCTTAAGATGCTTTTTTAACTGAAATGAACGTATTACTGTATGAGGAGGATTGCTATGTTTACTACTTAGATGTAGTTCTGTTGTAATTGAGTGTATGGTGAAAGGACTCTGTTTAAATGTTGTACTTAAATGTGATGGAGAAGGTGAGACTTGGAGAAGATGAGATCCACATTTTAAGATAAAGATAAGGGCAGCGTAACAATAAGTAGGTTCTGTGTTTTAGTATATGGTGTCAGAAGGGCTACTCATTGAAACATAGCAAGCATAGTTTAAGGTATGATACAATACAAAATTTCAAGGTCCTTTACATAAGCATTATAAAACCCTAGCAGCATAACACATAGGAGCTGAAGTAGATCATTCAAGCCATTGAGTCTGCTCTGTTATTCAATGAGATCATGGCTGACCTGATAATCCTCAACTCTACTTTTTTGCCTTTTCCCACAACCCTTGATTCTCTTTCTGATTAAAAATCTGTCTGTTTGAACCTTGAATATACTTAACAACCTGGCCTGTACAGCCCTGTGGGATAAAGAATTTCTTAGATTCACTACCATCTCCGAGAAGAAATCCATCCTCATTTCTATCCTCATAAGTTCACCTCTTAGCTTCTAAAATTCCCATGAGTACAAGCCCGAGCCCGTTACAGAGACCTTGGCCAATATCAAGTGGAGCAGCAGAAGAGGAACAAGAAGGGGAGTGAAAGATGAACTCTGTTTTAGTAAAATGTATTCAGTAATTCAAACTGTGGTGACAATTGACACTTTTCACCATATGTTTTTAAATATGTGATGTGGAGGTGCCAGCATTAGACTGGGGTGAACAAAGTTAAAATTCACACTATATGAGGTTATAGTCCAACAGGGTTTATTTGGAAGTACAAGCTTTTGGAGCCCTGCTCCTTTGTCAGGTAGCTAGTGGGGCAGGATCATAGACACAGAATTTATAGCAAAAGATCATAGTGTCATACAACTGATGCGATGTATTCAACAAACCTAAATGCTGTTCAGTCTTTAATCACTTAGAATACGTGTGACAATAAATAATTCAATTCAATTAAATTAAATTCAAATCTGCATAACTTCTCCATATCAGAAGATCTCTCTATATCCAGGATCAACTTAATGAATTTTCTCTGGGTCCCCTACAATGCCGGCTTACCTTTCCTTAGATAAACTGTTCACAATATTTTAGGTGTGGTCTAATGAATGCCTTGTTAGTTTTATCAAAACTTTATTTCTTTTTCTACTCTTTTCCCTTTGAAAGAAAGGCCAACATTGTTCATACCTGCTGAACTTATATGCTAGCTTTTTGTGACAAGGACTCCTAAATCTTTCTGTGCTGCTGCAATCTACAATTTTTCTCCATTTAAATAATATTCGGGGAGGTGATGGCCGATTGGTATTATTGCTAGACTATTGATCAAAAGACCCAGGTAATGCTCTGGGACCCGGATTTGAATCGCGCCACAGCAGATGGTGGAATTTGAATTCAATAAAAATCTGGAATTAAGAGTCTAATAATGATGATGAATCCATTGTCAATTGTCAAGAAAAGTCCATCTGGTTCAGTAATGTCCTTTATGGAGAGAAGCTGCCATTCTTACTTGGTCTGGCCTACATGTGACTCCAGACCTATAGGAATGTGATTGACTCCTAATTGCCCTCTGGGCAATTAGGAATCGGCAAAAAAATGCTCTTATCTCATGAATGAATTAAAAAAAGCATTCAGCTCTTCTGATCTTCTCACATAATGTAAAACTTCACCTTTTGCCACATTATATTCCAACTGAAAAGTTTATTTCCCCTCTCACTTAACCTGTGTTTATCTGACTGCAGATATAGAATTATAGAATCCCTTCAGTGTGGAAACAGGCCCTTTGGTGCAATACGTCCACACCGACCCTCCAAAGAGTATCCCACCCAAACCCATTCCCCTACACTATTACTCTACATTTCTCCCCGATAAATGCACCGAACCTACACATCTCTGTACACTAAGGGCAATTTGGTGGGGCAATTCACCTAACCTGCTCATCTTTGGATTGTGGGGAAAACCGGAGCACCGGGAAGAAACCCAGGCAGATATGGGGAAAATGTGCAAACTCCACAAAGACAGTTGCCCGAGGCTGGAATCAAACCCAGGTCTCTGGCGCTGTGGGGTATCATGCCGCCCATATTTCGGGTAAAATCTTGGAGGTGTTTAGAGAAGCATAATAAGTGATTGTGAGATGCATAGCAGTATGGGGCAATAAGTCCAGCATGGCCCATCTCCACATTGAGGTTATCTTGCCCCATCTTTTGTGCTTTTCAGAAGCAGAGTGGTAACGTTCTGACATGACAACTTATTGACAGTGATCAATGCATGCTAAGATCTTTGTTGATTGCCTAAATCACCTCATTACTATTCCAGTTATAGTTTTACCAAATTTTCCACAGAAACAGGCTGTCATGAAAACCAGAGTGGGTACTTGATGGGGTGAGCCTGAAGCATGGAGAGATAAGCTAGGGGAGGGTGGGGGTGGGGAGAGAGTAGCATAGAGTACAATGGGTGAGTGGGGGAGGAGATGAAGGTGATAGGTCAGGGAGGAGAGGGTGGAGTGGATAGGTGGAAAAGGAGCTAGGCAGGTCGGACAAGTCACTCCGGTTTCCTTCCACAGTCCAAAGATGTGCAGGTCAGGTGGATTAGCCATGGGAAATGCAGGGTTACAGGGATAAGGTAGGGATAGGATTGAGTCTGGGTGGGAAGCTCTTTGGAGAGTTGGTGTACTTGATGGGCCGAATGGCCTGCTTCCACACTGTAGGGAGTCTATAAAATAGCACAAGTTGAGATACAACACCAGTCAAATGCAGAAAAAAGATTCAGCAGCAAAGTCTTTGTAATGTGCCTATTAAAAAGATGGGTCTGCTGTTGATCCCCTCTCAAGTTCAATGGTGTCAATTATTCACATAATTGATTCAAACAGCTGTACATTTATGAAGCAAAATGCTGCAGATTCTGGAAATCTAACTAAAACCAAAAATTTCTGGAAAACACTTGATAGCTTCTGTTGTTGTGTCGCCTAGTCTTACCTGACCTCTCATTTGAGAGATATGATTGCTGATGATTTAACCTGAAGACCACCAGGCCTCAGGCAAGGGAAGAGGTTAAGAAGGAGAATCCTGCATGGTAACCTCAAACTGGTGATGGGAATTGAACCCCCGATGTTGGGTATCACATTACTCCATAGACCAATAATCCAGCCACCTGAGCTAAACCAATTCCCTACTGGCGTTGTGCACGCTATTTAATTGGCTAGTATTTTAAAGGGAAAAACTTGTGCTTGGTGACTTTCAGATTGTTGCTCTGCTGTGCAGTTTTCAGGAAATATTAATCTCAGCCCAGCAGCACCTGCAGGCTCCCTACCTGGATTGCTTTGCCATGCTCCTTACCCAACTGAAAATCAAACCAATTTTGAGGAGGGGTCACTAAACTGGAAATGTAACACTGATTTCTCTCTGCAAATGCTGCCAGACCTGCTGAGCTTTTACTGAAATTTCTGTTTTTATTTCTGATTTACAGCATACACAGTTCTTTTGGTTTTTATTTTGAAAGTCAAATCTGTCAGTCAGACTGATGACCAGGTCTGGATTCCAGTAAATAACAAATACATGCTGTAGAACTAAATCTCCACAAAGTGCAGGGATCCCTAGATTTTCAAGTGTCATGTTTGAAACTCTCTTGCTCTGGAGCTTGGCGAACCAACCCATGGAACCCATGTTATCGATATTGGGACCATGAACGCTGCCTCCACAAATACAATTCTTTTCCAAGCTTCTATCATTTGTTATCCATTCCTATTTGCCCTTGAGAAGCTGTGGATGAGCTGTCATCTTGAACCACTGAAGTCCATCTTGTGAAAGTGCATCCATAATGCTGCTGGGAAGAAAGTGTTAATTCTTTTGTGTTTTCCACGATTTTGTTTTTAGCTATTTCTTAAGATTTTGCACAAAGTTACTTTTATTTATTTGCATGATAGCAGAACCTCAGATGTAACAATGGACTCCCCTTCTGGTTTGTAATTGGTACCAGTGACCTCTGCAACAATAATACCTCAATCTCACTAAAAGTTAGTCTCCTATAACAGTGCATGAGGTATAGCTTCATTTCAATTGTTAAACTGCAGTAAAATAAACATATGGGGTAATCTATGAGTCACTTAGTCCATTCAGTACATTATATCTTTGTGTGATCCCATCAACATATTGTGTGCATATTGCAGTCCTAGTTCGAGGGTCGTCTTATTTCACTTCAGGTCACCATGGGCTTGTTGGACCGAAGGGTCTGTTTCCATGCTTTATGAGTCTATGACTCTTAAACAAAGCAATGTCTCTCCATCTGGGCAACCAGTTAACGGCAGAATATCTGTGGATTCCTGCCTTTCCAAGCATTTTTCTGCCTGTTTGATTGCATTGTTCCAAAATCAGCCTATTTTTGGTACTTTCTTTACAATGTCACCACATACCTAGCTACCTCACCTACTTTTCAAACAGACTGAAATCTAATGTTGTCAACTCTGTCAGAAAGATCGTCCTTCCATACCCTCAACATCAATCTCTCTTTTCCTTCCTCCTATTCCTGGAGGTTTTGTCACATGTGGCTGAATTTTGCCATTTTTTTTGGCTAAATGCAAGTTGTGTTGAATTTGGTGGGGTGATTCTTGCCATTATCATACCAAACTAGCTGCTTTAATTGCCATTTGTGACCTTGCAGTGAGAATCAGGCCCAATTGCCACTCCATCTTATGACACACCACTCCCAGAACAACAGAACAACTCGCCACTCATTGGAGATTTGTGAATTGACTGGCACCATATTTGAAAAGCCAACATGCACCAGGACAAGCATCCTTAGTCTGGCGCTACCCTGCCCGATTTAATGACATTTGCTCCAGGTAGGGCAGACAGCAGAAATCCTTGTTCTCACTTTGTGTGCATGAATCTGAAGATCCTGCTGGCTGGGGTGGAACATAGGCAGGATTTCCTCTTTTCCCAGGACCAGCTGTAAAGGCCACAACACCACACTCTGGTCTGACATACCCACCAGACTGAAGCAGTCTCAGGCATCTGATGTCAATGTTTTTCTCCACTCCACCAGTATAACTGCCACCTTTCTCTCCATTACCTTAGAGTCACTCTATCTCTGCTAAAGTACCTGCCTCCCACCAAGGCTCATTCTCTACTTCTCTCACTTATGCCTGTGACATCTTCCCAATCACCTTAATCTACCCCAAACAACACCACTAACCCCACATGCCATCTGTGATGCTGAACTCACTCAATCAGGACACTTCCTCCCCCCCACACACACACACACACACACACACACAAACCTAGTAATAGCTATGCTGCCCATATCTTCTGTAATACCTGCCTGACTCTCATACCATGGGAAAACCAGCCAACAATGGGGCTGGAAGAGTCAAGATGGATGGTGTCTTCATCCGTTATGAGCAGAGGTCCTGACTCTGATGGTCCCAAGCAGGACCTGAATGTGTCGTAGGCTGCATTTGATTTACTCTGCCAGGATCCACTGAGCGAAGGCAATCCGCCTTGACTGGATTCAGATATGCTGACCGCTGTGGCAAGTTTCCTGGTTTTGTGTCTGTGCTAAATGACACAGCAAGACAGCAATAATATGAACAAGGTATCTCCACTCCTCCAGTAGGATGAGAGCCACCATCATCTCTCTGATAGCTGACATTTACTTGGTCTCTGCAACTGTACCATCCTCCCACCAAGGCTCATGCTCTACCACTTACACTATCACATGAAACATCTTCTCTCAGTCATTGTCACTCACCCTAACCACTTACCTGAATAACTCTGCATGATCTTTGCACTGCCTACTCACTTGCTCAGGACCCTCTTTACCTGAACTAACAAGAATAGCTTTACCACCTTCTATCAACTCCCGTAATACCCTGCCTTATTCTCATTCCAGGAAGTAAACAGCTCACAGTAAAGCAGAAAGACGCAATACGGTTGGTGGACAGTCTGACATTCAGCTCCTTACCCGTTATGAAGAAAGCATCCTGACTCCAACCAGCCGAGCAGACTGTGGACTTGTTTCAGAGGCTTCCCTTGACTTAATGTGCCCAGAACCTCTGAAATGAAGGACACCCCTCGTAATGTGACTGAAGCCTGCTGACAACCATGAGAAGTTCCTGGCTCTGTGCCTGCACTGAACGGCTAGGCAAGACAGCAGTAAAATAAACCTGGTATCTATGTCGGGGGGGGGCGGAGAAGGGACAAAAAGATTATGCAAGACAGGGTTACTGTGAGCATCTAGGTTCAAAGTGACTGTACAATACATCAGCAAGTGATTGCCCAGAGATCATCTGGTCCAGTCCATGATCAAGGTACATGACCCGAAAGAATGATGACCTTGCTGCAGCATGACAGTGAAAGCTTCAGTCCGAAGTGCAGCATTGAAATGCAGAACCATCCTGTAAGTCAAGATTGGAGATGTGACATGGAAGTTCTTAGAGGCTGGTCCATATCAGATGTCAATATCTGTGGCTGTAGGATGTGCATCGAGCTGGTGCCCATGGAGTGTGTGCTGTGAGATTTTGGTGCCCACTTTCCAAAACAGAAGTCATTCAGAGCAAGCAATTAGCTGAATCCACAAAGTACTCAATCTGGTTTCCTTGTCAGTTTTACCAAGGTTGGGCTTGTTTGGCAAGTTTGATATGATGAGCGGTTGGATATTAATTAGATGAGTTGAGCCACTAACAAGACACTTCACAAGCAATCATCCAAGACAGGTTTGAGGAAGAAATGAACAGTCACTGCAACCTACAGGAAAGAATGAATCAAATTTCACCAACTCTTAGTTGGGCTGGAAGCATGGGGTGGAAGTGTGCCCAATATCAGGAGATCCATGGCATTTCCTGGGCTACATTTTTGATCATCTTCATTCTCCTGCTTATCAACACATCTATCCTTGTCCTCCTGCCTTTTCTGTGATAGTTCTCTTCTTACAACTGAGCACCGCTCTCCAATTCAAAATTTTGAATAGTGTAGTACACAATGAATACATGAATTAGGAGCAGAAGCAGGCTATTTGGCCCTTCACATCTACTTCACTGTTGCTGATCTGTTGTGTTCCAAATTCCACATTCTCATCCGTCCCCACTAATATTTGATTCCTTGCCTAACAAGAATCTACCTACCTCTACCTTAAAAAAAATCAATGATCTCAGATCCACCCCATTCTGAGTCACATAACCCTTTGAATTAAAAATAGTTCTGTCATCTCCGTCCTAAAAGGGTAATCCCTAAAAATCGTAATGTTCAAGGTGATGTGTATTGTGCTGAGTATTTAGGAAAGGGCATGGCATAGGGTAAAAGGGAAACTAGAGAATAACATTTAGGTTTAGGCTTTGGGTCACAGCATGGGATAGTCTGGTGAGATGTTTCCTTTGATTACCAACTGGGCAAAAGAGATAAAAGCAACTGAATAAGTAGTCTCGCTATTAGTGATAAGTCTGAGTTCCCTGTGCTTTCTGTACGATAGAGTGGAGAGAGCAGAGGAGAGGAGCATAAGTAGATGATTGACAGCTTAAAAAGTAAGTCAGGTATGTCATTGCTGTGCAGGGTGATCCTGAAGTCTGCACTGGTTTTAACAGAGGACAATGTGATCCAGTGTTTGATGTGATCCAGTCAAATCTGGTGATGGATGACAATGAATGACACTGGGAGGTTTTCAAAAACAAACTAGTGAAAGTGCAGGGCCAACATGTTCCTGTAAATATAATTCTAGCGGCAGGAAATGGACCCAAGCTTTTAGATGTAACAGAGAGAGAAATAACAGCTTCCATATCCAGCTTCAAGAACCCAGCAAATCCTGAAAATTAAAATTAAAACTCTGGTTCTGTGGGAGCTTAAACCCACTCATTCATGCTGATTCTATTATTCCAACTTTTAAAATACCCCAAGGCCTCACAAGCTATTTAATTTATTGGCTTGGAATAGATTGCTCGGTACCTCTGTCTTAACCTCACTTCATTAAAAAAAAGGACAAAATACACTTCTGAAATCCGTAGTATCAAGATAGTGGGAGGAGAATTTGTGATTCTCATGGGTTTAAAATTGGATAAGTCCTGAGGCACAGATGGGATGTATCCCAGGTTGCTGAGGGAAGCAAGAAAGGAGATTGCTGAGGCCCTGACATTAGACAGGGTTTGCTAGTCCTGTTGAGAGGACTTTAAGCTAGTTCAGCAGGGGCAGGGGACACGGTGGGTTAGTTCAATCATGTCACTGTATAACTTGGAGAAAGAACCAGGGCAGAGTGAGTTTAGCCATGTTGTGTCTCAAGGGAGTAAGGTGAGGCTGAATGGCCTGAGTTTAATGCCAGGAGTATTAGAGATAAAATAGATGAGTTAAGGCCATGGACTGACACATGGAACTGCAATGTTATTTCTAACACAGAGAGTCATAGTAAGTGAGGGACAAGACTGGCAACATAACATTTGGGATATAGGATCTTCAGGTAGGACAGGGGAGAAGGTGTTGCATTATTACAGGCCCAACATGCTCCCGTTAGGAGAAAATTTAGAAGCTACCAGCCCAAAAAACTCTGGATGTCTGGGAATGTTCAGGACTGTATAAAAAGAAAAATGTATAACAGGCATGGCGGAACAATTACTGGGGGCACTAGAAAATACAGAAAGTGCATGAAAGCAATTCGGAGAGCAAAGAAGGGGCATGTAAAATTGCTGGCGGGCAAGATTCGGGAAAATCACAAGTTATTCTATATCAAGAGGAAGAGAATAACCAGTGCAAAAATAGGGCCTTTAAGGGACCAAGGAGGCAATCTGTGTGTGAAGCCAGAGGACATTAGTAGAGTGTTAAAAGAGGGCTTCACATCTCCCTTTACTCAGGAGAAGGAACATGCAAATACAGAATTCAACAAGATGGACTGTGAAGTTTTTGAGCTGATTGATATAAGAAGCTAGGAGGTATTGAAGGTTTTGGGGGATTTAAAAGTGGACAAATGCCCAGGTCCGGATACACAATATCCCAGGCTGCTGTGGGAGATGAGGGAAGAAATTTCAGGGGCCCGGTCCCAAATGTTTTAATCTCTCTCTGGTCACAAGGATGGTTCCAGAGGACCCAAAGTGTTTCCACTTTACGGGAAGGATGGTAGAGGTAAATCTGGTAATGAAAGAACAAAAAACAGTACAGCACAGGAACAGGCACATCAGCCCACTAATGATGCCTTTCTAAACTGAAAATCTTGTGCCACTATGCTGCCCATCTCCCTCTATTTCCTGCCTATTCATGTGTCTGTCAAGATGCCTCTTAAATGTTGGTATGGAATCTGCCAAGACCACTACCTCTGGCAACGCATTCCAGGCACTTATCATCCACTGTAAAAAAAAAACCTGCTTCCCACACCTCCTTTAAACTTACCCTCTTTACCTTAAACTTATGTCCTCTAGTAATTGGTATTTCTACTCTGGGAAAAAGACTCTGACTAACCAGTCTATGCATGCATCTCATAATTTTGTAAACTTCTATTAGGTTGCACTGCATCATTTGACATGTAAGTGAAAACAAACCAAGTTTGTCCAATCTCTCCTCATAAATAATACCCTTCAAACTAGATAACATCCTGGTCAACCATTTCTGTACCCTCTCCAAAGCCTCCACATCCTTCTGGTAGTGTGGCGACCAGAACTGTACACAATATTCTGAATGTGGCCTCAATAAGGTTCTATACAGCCACAAATTGACTTACCAATTTTTATAATCCATACCCCAACTGAAGAACGCCTTCTTGACTACTGTATTCACCCGATGCCACTTTTAGGGAACTGTGAACCTGTATAGATCCCTTTGTATTTTGATGCTGTGACAGGTTCTGCCATTTATTGTATACGTTCCTCCAACATTAGATCTCCCAAAATGCATCACCTTGCATTTGTCTGGATTCAACTCAAAGAGAACAAAGAACAAAGAAAATTTACAGCCCAGGAACAGACCCTTTGGTCCTCCATGCTTGAGCCAATCCAAATCTATTGTCTAAACCTCTCGCCCAATTCCTAAGCATCTGTATCCCTCTGCTCCCCACCTACTTATGCATCTGTCCAGATGCATCTTAAATGATTGTACCTTGCCTGCTTCTACTACCTCTGCTTGAAATGCGTTCCAGACACCTACCACCCTCTGTGTAAAGTACTTGCCGTGTGTTTCCCCCTTAAACTTTTCACCTCTCACCTTGAAAGTGTGACCTCTCGTTATTGAATCCTTCGCCCTGGGAAAAAGCTGATCTCTATCTACCCTGTCTATACCCTTCGTGATTTTGTAGACCTCAGTCAGGTCCCCCCTCAATCTCCTTTTTTCCAATGAAAACAAACCTAACCTATTCAACCTCTCTTCAAAGCTAGTACCTTCCATACCAGGCAACATCCTCGTAAACCTTCTCTGCACCCTCTACAAAGCGTCCACATCCTTTTGGTAATTTGGCGACCAGAACTGTACACAGTATTCTAAATGTGGCCGAACCAACTTTGTGTACAATTTTAACATGACCTACCAGCTCTTATACTCGATACCCCGATGAAACAAGAATTCTGGATAATCCAAGATGGAGGATGGGAAAAATTTCTGGCTCCTTTTTTGAGGTGTTTTAGATGTTGGAGGTGATTTCCTTGAATTCCAGGAATTACTGTTTTATATGCTGTTGCATTGTTTTGGAACTTTGGAGAAAAAAAGTCAAAACAACAGCAGATTTAAAAGGGGGAAGAACAGACAAAGGAAGCACATGGTGAGGTCAGTGCAGGAGAGAGACAGAGAAAGAAACCCAAATCGCTAACTGACAGAGTGAGCAGTTACTGCCTTTGCTGTTGAATTCATGTATTGCTGGACATCGAGGAGTGCGTTTGGGGAAATTAATAAACAGTAAAATTCACAACTTATCTTGGAGGGACCTGTTTGAGAAAGGTCACAGCACAGAAGCAGATTGTGGATTTTAAGTGCAGCCTTAAAATAAGTCTGTAGTAGTGAGTAGAGTGAGGTCTTTCTTGATTATATGTTTTATTGAGCTATGTCTCTTTATTAAACTTAAAATATAAGCCATAAGTTTTAATTTAAATTGGGGCAGTGTTTTGTAGAGGAATAAGATAGTGCTATTTGCTGGGTCTGTAGATTGAAAGAAGCAAAAATGGCCCTTTGTAGAATGATATGCTCTTCTTGTTGGATGTGGGAGTTTAGGGAGAGTTTATTGGTTACTGAGGATTATATCTGCAATAAATGCTGTTGGTTGCGAATCCTGTCAGATCAAATGGATCAGTTGGAGAGGCACTTCGAGGCAATGTGGAATTTACAAGAGCAAGGAGATGTGCTGGATGGCAGTTATAGGAAGGGGGAAAGTCTCAGATACAGTCACATAGATAGGTTAACTCCAGGAAAGGTAAGAGAGGTAGGCAGGTAGTGCAGGAGTCTTCTGTGGCTGTCCCCATTTCAAACAAGTATGCTGTTTTGGAAAATGTAGGGGGTGATGGATTCTCAGGGGGTTGTAGTTTCTGGTATTAAGACTGGCTCTAATGTAATGAGAGGTACGTCGGGTTCCAAGTGAACGATTGTGTTAGGGACTCGTTAGTCTGAGGTACGGACAGACATTTCTGTGGCCAGCAGCGAAAATTCATAATGGTTAGTTGTTTCCCTGGTGCCAGGATCAAGGATGTCTCAGAGAGGGTGCAGAATATTCTCAAGCGGGAGAGGAACCAGCAGGATGTCGTAGTACACATTGGAACCAATGACACAGGAAGGGAAAAGGTTGAGATTCTGAAGGGAGATTAGAGAGTTAGGCAGGAATTTGAAAAGGAGGTCCTCGAGAGTAGTAATATCTGGATTACTCTCGGTGCTACAAGCTAGTGATGACAGAAATAGGAGGATAGAACAGATGAATGCATGGCTGAGGAGCTGGTGTATGGGAGAAGGATTCACATTTTTGGATCATTGGAATCTCGTTTGTGGTAGAAGTAACCTGTACCGGAAGGACGGATTGTACTTAAGTTGGAAGGGGACTAATATACTGGCAGGGAGATTGGTGAGAGCTACTCGGGAGGATTCAAACTAGTAAAGGGGGGGAATGGGACCGAGGGAGATAATGAGGAAAGATTTCAGTCTGAGACTGGTACAGTTGAGAACAAAGGCAAGTCAAACAGTCATGGCAGGCAGGGACAAAGCAGAGAACAAGGTAGGACTGAAAAATTAAACTGCATTTATTTCAATGCAAGAGACCTAACAGAGAAGGCAGATGAACTCAGGGCATGGTTAGGAACATGGGACTGCGAAATCATAACAATTACAGAAGTGTGGCTCAGGGATGGACAGGACTGGCAGCTTAATGTTCCAGGATAGAAATGCTAGAGGAAGGACAGAAAGGGAGGCAAGAGAGGAGGCAGAGTGGTGTTTTTGATAAGGGATAGGATTACTGCTGTAGTGAGGGAGGATATTCCCCCAAATATATCCAGGGAAGTTATTTGGGTGGAACTGAGAAATAAGAAAGGGATGATCACCTTGTTGGGATTGTATTATAGACCGCCTAACAGTCAGAGGGAAATTGTGAAACAGATTTGTAAGGAGATCTCAGTTATCTGTAAGAGTAATAGGGTGGTTATGGTAGGGGATTTTAATTTTCCAAACATAGACTGGGACTGCCATAGTGTTAAACGTTTAGATGGTTTGTAAGGAGATCTCAGTTATCTGTAAGAGTAATAGGGTGGTTATGATAGGGGATTTTAGTTTTTCCAAACATAGACTGGGACTGCCATAGTGTTAAACGTTTAGATGGAGAGGGATTTGTTCAGTGTGTACAAGGACATTTTCTGATTCAGTATGTGGATGTACCTACTAGAGAAGGTGCAAAACTTGACCTACTCTTGGGAAGTAATGCAGGGCTGGTGACTGAGGTGTGAGTGGGGGATCACTTTGGGGCCAGCGACCATAATTCTATTAGTTTTAAATTAGTGATAGTAAAAGATAGACCAGATCTAAAAGTTGAAGTTCTAAATTGGAGGAAGGCTAATTTTGACAGTATTAGGCAAGAACTTTTAAAGATTGATTGGGGGTAGACGTTCACAGGTAAAGGGATGGCTGGAAAATGGGAAGCCTTCAGAAATGAGATAACGAGAGCCCAGAGAAAGTATATGCCTGTCAAGGTGAAAGGAAAGGCTGGTAGGTATAGAGAATGCTGGATGACTAAAGAAATAGAGGTTTTGGTTAAGAAAAAGAAGGAAGCATATGTCAAGTATAGACAGGAAAGATCGAATGAATCCTTAGAGTATGAAGGCAGTAGGAGTATACTTAACAGAGAAATCAAGAGGGCAAAAAGGGGACATGAGATAGCTTTGGCAAATAGAGTTAGGGAGAATTCTAAGGGTTTTTACAAATAAATTAAGAACAAAAGGGTAACTTGGGAGAGAATAAGGCCCCTCAAAGATCAGCAAGGTGGCATTTCTGTGGTGCCGCAGAGATGGGGCAGATACTAAGTGAGTATTTTGCATCAGTATTTACTGTGGAAAAGACATGGAAGATAGGGAAATAGATGGTGACATCTTGAAAAATGTCCATATTACAGAGGTGTCTTGAAACGCATAAACGTGGATAAATCCCCAGGACCTGATCAGGTGTATCCTAAAACTGTATGGGAAGCCAGGGAAGTGATTGCTGGGCCTCTTGCTGAGGTATTTGGATCATCGATAGTCACAGGTGAGATGCCGGAAGACTGGAGGTTGGCTAATGTGGTGCCACTATTTACAAATGTGGTAAGGACAAGCCAGGGAATGATAGACCAGGGAGATGGTGGGCAAGTTGTTGGAGGGAATCCTGAGGGACAGGATGTACATGTATTTGGAAAGGCAAGGACTGATTAGGTATAGTCAACATGGCTTTATGCGTGGGAAATCATATCTCACAAACTTGATTGAGTTTTTTGAAGAAGTAACAAAGAGGATTGATGAGGGCAGAGCAGTAGATGTGATCTATATGTACTTCAGTAAGGCGTTTGACAAGGTTCCCCATGGGAGACTGATTAGCAAGGTTAGATCTCATGGAATACAGGGAGAACTATCCATTTGGATACAGAACTGGCTCAAAGGTAGAAGACAGAGCATGGTGGTGGAGGGTTGTTTTTCAGACTGGAGGCCTGTGACCAGTTGGAGTGGCACAAGGATTGGTGCTGGGTCCACTACTTTTTGTCATTTATATAAATGATTTGTGTATGAGCATAAGAGGTATAGTAAGTAAGTTTGCTGATGGCACCAAAATTGGAGGTGTAGTAGACAGCGAAGAAGGTCACCTTAGATTGCAATGGGATCTTGATCAGATGGGCCAATGGGCTGAGAAATGGCAGATGGAGTTTAATCTAGATAAATGTGAGGTGCTGCATTTTGGGAAAGCAAATCTTAGCAGGACTTATCCACTTCATGGTAAGGTCCTCGGGAGTGTTGCTGAACAAAGAGACCTTGGAGTGCAGGTTTATAGCTCCTGGAAAGTGGAGTCACAGGTAGATTAGATAGTGAAGAAGGCATTTGGTATGCTTTCATTTATTGGTCAGAGTATTGAGTACAGGAGTTGGGAGGTCTTCCCACGTGGTTAAAGATGCCCTCCAATGCATCTCGTCCACATCCCATACCTCCGCCCTCAGACCCCACCCCTCCAACTGTAACAAGGACAGAGCCCCCGGTGCTCACCTTCCACCCGACCAACCTTCGCATAAACCAAATCATTCGACGACATTTCCGCCACCTCCAAACGGACCCCACCACCAGGGATATATTTCCCTTCGCACCCCTTTCTGCCTTCCACAAAGACCATTCCCTCTGTGACTACCTGGTCAGGTCCACACCCCCCAACAACCCACCCTCCTGTCCTGGCACTTTCCCCTGCCACCACAGGAATTGCAAAACCTGCGCCCACACCTCCTCCCTCACCTCCATCCAGGGCCCCAAAGGAGCCTTCCACATCCATCAAGGTTTTACCTGCACATCCACCAATATCATTTATTGTATTTGTTGCTCCGATGCAGTGTCCTCTACATTGGGGAGACTGGACGCCTCCTAGCAGAACGCTTTAGGGAACATCTCTGGGACACCCGGACCAATCAACCACACCGCCCTGTGGCCCAACATTTCAACTCCCCCTCCCACTCAGCTGAGGACACGGAAGTCCTGGGCCTCCTTCACTGCCGCTCCCTCACCACCCGACGCCTGGAGGAAAAACGCCTCATCATCTGCCTCGGAACACTTCAACCCCAGGGCATCAGTGTGGACTTCATCAGTTTCCTCATTTCGCCTTCCCCACCTCACCCCAGTTCCAAACTTCCAGCTCAGTACTGTCCTCATGACTTGTCCGACCTGCCTATCTTCCTTTCCACCTCTCCACTGCACCCTCCTTTCTGACCTATCACCTTCATCCCCACCCCCATTCACCTATTGTACTCTATGCTACTTTCTCCCCACCTCCACCCTCCTCTCATTTATCTCTCCACCCTGCAGACAATCTGCCTCTATTCCTGATGAAGGGTTTTTCCTGAAACATCGATTTTCCTGCTCCTCGGATGCTGCCTGAACTGCTGTGTTTTTCCAGCACCACTCTAATCCAGAATCTGGTTTCCAGCATCTGCCATTGTTTTTACCCAGGTCATGTTGCGGCTGTATAGGACATTGGTTAGGCCACTGTTGGAATATTCTACGCAGTTCTGGTCTCCTTCCTATCAGAAAGATGTTGTGAAACTTGAAAGGGTTCAGAAAAGATTTACAAGAACTTTGCCAGGGTTGGAGGATTTGAGCTATAGCGAGAGGTTGAATAGTCTAGGGCTGTTTTCCTTGGAGCGTCGGAGGCTGAGAGGTGACCTTATAGAGGTTTATAAAATCATGAGAGGCATGGATAGGATAAATAGACAAAGAATTTTCCCTGGAGTGAGGGAGTCCAGAACTAGAAGGCATAGGTTTAGGGTGAGGGGGAAAGATATAAAAGAGACCTAAGAGGCAACGTTTTCACTCAGAGGGTGGTACGTGTATGGAATGAGATGCCAGAGGAAGTGGTGGAGGCTGGTACAATTGCAACGGGCATCTGGATGGGTATATGAATAGGAAGGGTTTGGAGGGATATGGTCCAGGTGCTGGCAGGTGGGACTAGATTGGGTTGGGATATCTGGTCAGCATGGACGAGTTGGACCAAAGGGTCTGTTTCCATGCTGTACATCTCTATGACTCTAAGGCAAGCCTACCATATGCCTTCTTGACCACTCTATCCACCTGTGCAGCAACCTTCAGGGTACAACGGACCTGCACTCCCAGATCTCTCTGCTCATCAACTTTTCCCAAGGTTTTTCCGTTCACTGTATAATTCGCTCTAGAATTAGACTTCCCAAAATGTATCACCTCACATTTGCCTGGATTGAACTCCATCTGCCACTTGTCCGCCCAACTGTCCAGCATATCTATATTCTCCTGTATTCTTTGACAATCCCTTATGCTTTCTGCTACTCCACCAATCTTTGTGTCATCTGCAAACTTGCTGATCATACCAACAGTGCCCTCTTCCAGTTCATTTATGTACATCACAAACAACAATGGCCCCAGCACTGATCCTGGTCAAATATTACTGGTCACCTTTCTCCATTTTGAGAAACTCCCTTCAACTACTACTCTGTCTCCTGTTGCTCAACCAGTTCTGTACCTAGCTAGCTAGAATACCCTGCACACCATGTGACTTCACTTTCTCTATTAGTTTACAATGGGAACCTTATCAAACGCCTTACTAAAGTCCATGTATATGATATCTACAGCCCTTCCTTCATCTATCAACTTGGTCACTTCCTTAAAGAACGCTATTAAGTTGGTAAGGCACAATCTCCCCTGCACAAAACCATGTTGCCTAACATTGATAAGCCCATTCTTTTCTAAGTATAAATAGATCCTATCCTTCAGTACCTTTCCCACCACTGATGTCAGGCTCACTGGTCTGTAATTACCCGGAATATCCCTATTACCCTTCTTGTACAGGGGGACAACATGAGCAATCCTCCAGTCCCCCGGCACCTCACAAACTCCATCTGCCATTTCTCCACCCAAGATTCTAGCCTATCTACACCTGTCGTATCCTTTGGCAATGTTCTTCATTATCCACAGCTTCCCCAGTCTGTGTTGTCTGTAAACTTACTAATCCGGCCATCTATATTCTCCTCCAAGTCAGTTGTATATATTGAGCAATCCTCCAGTCCCCCGGCACCTCGCAAACTCCATCTGCCATTTCTCCACCCAAGATTCTAGCCTATCTACACCTGTCGTATTCTTTGGCAATGTTCTTCATTATCCACAGCTTCCCCAGTCTGTGTTGTCTGTAAACTTACTAATCCGGCCATCTATATTCTCCTCCAAGTCAGTTGTATATATTATAAACAACAGGGGTCCCAGCACTGATCCCAGAGACCTGAATGGGGAGTATAAATTTTAGGGGCAAAGATAGGGTAGATAGGAAGAAAACATTTTCCTTCTGTCAAGGGATCAATAACCAAGGGGCATAGATTTAAGATAATGAGCAGGAGATTTAGAGAGAATTTGAGGAAAAACATTTTCACCCAGTGGTTGCTGGGTATCTGCAACTCACTGCCTGAAAGGTTAATAGAGGCAGGAAGCATTACAACATTTAACTAGTATTCAGATTATCAGCTCAAGTATCATAACATTTAAGTCTATGAACCAAGGGCTGCTAAGTGGGACTAGATTAGATAGGTGTTTACTGAACAGTGCAGACACGATGGCTTGAAAAGCCTCTTTCCATGCTGTAAAACCCTATGACTTGATGACTCGACATTATGCCTAACACACAACTGAGTAAATGTGGTATATGAATTTCAGTGCCAGTGTGGTGTGACATATGTAGGTCACAATCCTGAAGCCTGGAAGGTTCTATTAAACAACATATCACTTTAGATGTCTACAACAAGCAAGGCACTGACTGTATCCAACCAGCCAACACATGCTAATATTAGCTGAGATTCTACAATTGGACAGCATTTGCTGAATAATCTTAAGTGTGCAATGAGTTATACTAACAAGCAATTTAAAATAGTCAGTCAGGCTCATAATGTATCACATTTGAATTTATCAGTAACTACATATATTAAAATACAGTGTCCAGCTCTTTGCATACAGAAAAAGCATGTACATGCCCTGCTCCTGTTTAAACTCAACAAAATAGGTGTCAGACTTTTGCTGATATATTGTTCAGAATAATGTCCTGACTAATCAGTCAACCCACATTGTTTGAAATTTAAACAAAGCCTGTCAGTTAAATGTCAATCAGCATTAATGCATGTGTTCTCCATGCAGTACCTCTGCTAATTAGAGTTCATTTGCCATCCAACCTGCACTCTCCTCTCATGCAACATAAATATTGGTTTTCCCATTGAATTGCTATTTGTGCACAATATCCAAATGGGTACCAAATAGAAAAGCTTCTACATAATGTGTCTTTTTCAGTGGTATTTAAATTCAAAGTGTTCTGTACTACCAAGTAACTATTTCACCCCCTTAACTCGACAAATGGCTCATTGACAAGGTGATGGGAGATTGAGAATAAGAACAGTTTTGGTCAACCTTCTACTGTCATGTGGTTTTCTGGATTCAAAAGTCAGGCAAGTACGTGCCTGGTAGTTCATGTACCAAAATACCTCATGCAATTTAGGTACTATTCACTCACCATGTTAACCTCAGAAATGTAAAGCAAGATTTTAATCTTGAAAAGCTTACTTCCACTCCTGGCACTAGCACATAGTTTTGTTTCTATAGCTATATAGAGATGAAAATGCCAGACAAAGAAAAAAAAAGTTTCTATTTTAAGACAGTACCATAATAAAATAGCTGCTCACTGCCTAAGGCATGCATAAAAATTGCAAAATCTCTGGCTCTGCCACACAGCCACCTGCTGATAACAGCAATTCTATTTGAACTGCAGACAGCAATGATTAAAATATGAGAACTGAAGTGCTTGCTCAGCAGTATGGAATTGAACAGACTAAAATAAAATGTGGAGGTGTGTTGCTGACTCACTGAAAATGACTCTCTACATGAGTGGAATTATTATTTCTCAGTAACCAAGAGACAGCACTGTTTATGGCAATGTTGATTTTTCTTCCAGCACCATTTTTGTCATTTAAGAAATCTGACGCATAAGAAGATCCAAGCTAAGGTTTCTATTAAGGTGAAAGAGAGTAGAAGAGGAGGCATGCTTATGTCAGGAAGTAACAATTAGGTGATCCCATAACTTAAATTTTAAAAGATGCAGAAAATCAAAAAGACAAGAAGCTTTATAATTATATGTTTCTGAAAACAATAAAGTAGGGTAGATGGGTCCACTGTCTAAACGTAAGTACTGGTTTCTGCTTCTGTTGTTTTTACTTCAATGCCTAGCAAGTGAGAAACAAAATGTGTTTTACTAAACCAAAAGCCCTAGTCATGGATGCTGTAAAACCATTAAAGATTGATGGTTTATTTTACTTGCTACATTGTAGAAGCATCCAACATGAAAATAGATTCAGACAGCAATATTCCTTTATACATCAAGAGTGGAAAGAATCAAAATTGCAAAGCTCAGAATGGTTATTAGCAATATGGCAGATTTTCCTGTTCCAGCACCTCTTGGACACAGATGGTTGCAGGATGATTAGATTAGATTACTTACAGTGTGGAAACAGACCCTTCGGCCCAACAAGCCCACACTGACGCTCCGAAGAGCAACCCACCCAGACCCATTCCCCTACATTTACCCCTTCACCTAACACTACAGCAATTTAGCATGGCCAATTCACCTAACCTGCACATCTTTGGCCTGTGGGAGGAAACCAGAGCACCCGGAGGAAACCCACGCAGGGAGAATGTGCAAACTCCACACAGACAGTTGCCTGAGGCAGGAATTGAACCCGGGTCTCTGGCGCTGTGCGGCAGCAGTACTAGCCACTGTGCCACCCAATGCAAGAGCTTGGTTAGGCGTGTACGGTTGGACCATCTGCACATCCATCCTGAAACTGCCCAAGTGATTCAATAGCCAGATGAGCAAAAAATTCTGTTTGCAATATTTTCCATATACTTTGGCCTTGGAGGGAGACCTTTGATATATCTAAACAACTGCTTTGGAACACAAACTCTGCTGCTGATAAAGTAAGATACTAAAATGTCCCTACATCAAAATACTCTAGTTATAGGAAGCGACAGTTCAAACTGAGAACTCCCCGCTGGTGAGTTCTTGACCTTAACTCATTACATTTTTATATATTTTCCATATCAAAGGCTGAGAAATACAAATCTATCAAGGAACCATAAGGAAAGTGCAAACCTCCTCTTGAATTATTTTTAATAGAGTACACCTTTTTATAAATGGTTCTTTTTAGCTCAATCAGGTAACCCACTTCAAAAGCTGTCATTTTATAGCCTCACCCCAAAGCATACTGACTGGTGAGCTGGAGGCCATAGAATCAGGCACTATTGGGGTGATGACGCATCCATTGCCTACCTATCTCCAAGGTATCATATCACCATGTGGCCTGACAATCCTTTACAGGCTAAGAAGAGTTACTCATTTTCAAGCATTTTGTGCCCAATACAGAAAGTCCCTACCATCCATCCCATGTGTTCCAGTCCCTGCTCTTCCAAACCTGACCCCAAACTCCCATCAGTGGTGCCTGCCTGTCAGTACCAGCATCTCAGGGCTTGCTCAGTAGGAGTGGCTATGAGCAGCCCATGTCCATGGACCTTGTCATCAAGGTGCATGTGGTCCCACCATGGCATAACTCCGATCCAAATACATGTTTTCACCTTAAAGCTGCACATTGGCACCTGTCATTGCAATGCTGTTATATGGGCATGTTACTGGAAGGGACAGGCACTTAGCTTATGGGTTGGATCAGGCTTCAACTCAGAGCTGTTTGTTTGTTCTCTTACAACTTACTCATTTTGAACCCATCTGGATGCTTTTTTGTGCTTTGCCCCCCTCAGCCACAGCTACCGGGTACGCAGTATTTAGTGCAGACCCAAAGTCAAAAAGCTAGTTGTCAGCATTCCTCAGTCAAGGAAGACCACCTTCAACAAACACAGAAAATGTGGGAGCAATTCAGCAGGTCAGGCAGCATGTGCATAGAGAGGAATTGTTAATGTTTCCAACCTGAAGAAGTCATACTGGATTTGAAAATTGAACTTTGTTTCTCTCTCAACATATCCTGCCAGACCAGATGAGTTGCCCCAGCATTTTCTGTATTTGTATCAGATTTCCAGAACTACAGTATTTTACTTTAATTTGAGACAGCCTTTGGTCAGAGGGCTCCCTGCACAATAAGTTAAGAATAACCTCTGGCACCAGTCCATGGGTTTGGACATGGTTAGTTGACCACTTGGGGCAGTTAGGCTTAGAATCCTCTGCTCAAAAGTGGTGAGGAGTCGAATGTTGGACAGCTCATATCCTGTCTCTGTTTCTGCATTATTGCGGGCTGTTTTCTGTTGTATTAAGAGAGATGTTAAGAGTGGTATTAATAGTGATGAAAGTGGCTGGCATAGTTGTTAGTTCTGGTACAGGTGGAGGGAAACTGGTGAATGCAGACTGTGTGTGTGTGTGTGTGTGTGTGTGTGTGTGTGTGTGTGTTGGCGACTGCAAGTGAGGGAGAGTGACAGAGCATCCACCTTGGTGGGAGATGGTTGCATTAGCAAAGGTAGAGGTATCAGAGGGGAGAGTGTGGCACTTACCTGATTGATTCCATACAGCGCATTTGTCCAGTTGGCAGAGACTACACTGACCCAACCTCAGACCAGGCTGGCAAGATCTGGTATCACTGCCTCCTTTGGCACTCCTGGGAGAAGAGGACAGACCTTCTCTGTACAGTTTGATGCTCAAGAACCTCCAAATGCTTCTCTGCTGGAGACAAGGTGGTTCAGTGGTTAGCACTGCTGCTTCATACCACCAGGGGCCCAGATTCAATTCCAGAATCGGGTGACTGTTTGTATGGAGTTTGAACATTCTCCCTGTGTCTGCATGGGTTTCCTCTGGGTGCTCCACTTCCCTCCCCCAAATTAAAGGAATGCAGGTTAGGTGATTTGGCCATGCTAAAATTGCCCATAGTGTTCAGGGATGAGTGGGTTAGCTGCATTTGTAAATGTACATTTGTAGGGGAATGGCTCTGGGTGGGAGCACTCTTCATAGGGTTAGTGTGGACTTGTAGGGTCAAATGGCCTGTTTCCACACTGTAGGGCTTCTATGATTTTATGATTCTATTAAATGTTATGAACCATGCAGGGCAGCCCGGCACTGACAGTGTACAATGGCCTTTAAAGATGGTGTTGTTGAGTGAGATTGCAGTTCATTCCAGGATGTCTGGACAGTGTCAAGAAGTTGACTGTGAGGCTAGCATCAGACAAGAGGGGCACCACTGGAGCCTGTAGGTGGTTAATGAGGCAAGCATGGGATAAACCCTCAAGCCTCACAGGGAGCAACCCTCAAGGAACCTCAACAAAATTGACACTTTGCCAAAAAGGTGTAAGATTTAACACTTTTTGTTTAATACATTTCTCAGTTGATGAATAAACCTGCCATTTTCATATACTTTTTTTTATCATGTTATTATATTATTCATGACCAATTCATCCAAGGAGTCCTGGCCTTAGTTCTGTGACTTTTGATCTTCTTAGAATGTACTTATCTTCTATCTGAAACATATCTTTTTTAGAGATTACCCATTTTACATTTACTGCTTCTATTTTTTCAGTCTTTTGTTCTATTTTACCCTGGTTAGATATCATCTCTTCCCACTGAAATTTGCTCCTTTCCAAATCAGAAGTTCGACTTGAGATCGTTCCTTCCTCTGCTCCAGTGTTATTTTAAATTTGAAGATAAGGTAATCACTCTTACCAGCTGTTCCCTTATAAACATTTAGTCAAGTATCTCATTTCCCAGCATCTGCTCCAGAAATGTCTCCTTTCTTGTTGGGCCTTTGCTCTACCATTATCCAAATTGATATTTGGGTCATTAAATGCCCAAATAAAGAATTCAATATCTTTAGACAGCTGAGTTCCTGCAGATGATTCAGAAGCCTACAGAATATCTCCAGTAGGATGATTATCCCCTCTCTGTTTGTCACCTCTGAAAAATTAATTCTATCCCTGATCAAGGCCATCCTCTTTTTACCAGCACTATAATATCTTCCGAATCAATGCTGCCAAACCACCTCCCTTTTCTTACTTGTCTAAATTTTCTAAATATTTTATATCCCCGAATATTAAGTACCTGGTCCTCATCATATTTAAGCATTGTCTCCTTTAATGCCACCACATCATATTTCCATAGATCAATTTGTGTTTATAATTGATCGATCTTATTCAACACATTTAGTGAATTTACAAAAATGCACTTGAGCCTTTGTCTTTGTATTCCTCATAGACTTTCTTAGTTTGCTCAGTTCTGCTGTAATACTACTTATTTCTTTAATACTATCTCTCTTTCTCACTCCTATATGCATCATCTTCTTCTGTATATGCAGCTGCCCATGCTCCCATCAATTTGGTTTACACTCACCCCAAACGCACTTTCTATGAGGTTACCTGGGCTCAGTCCCATGAATTTATAAAACATATGGCTTTAATTGGTACCTTCTGTTCCAGAACTGGTTGCATTATTCAAAAAATTTGAAAGCCCATCCTCTAGTCACATTTTTCTCCCTTCTTACCATTTCCACTCTTGCTAGCTTGTGGCACTGGGAGTAATTCAGAAATTATGACTTCAATTTTAACTTCTTTCCTAGCTAATGAAAATCTCACAGTAGAACCTCAACACCTGCCTGTTCTAGAGCATAAGTACTGACATGTACAAGGACTGGCTCACTCTGTTCCTGTGGCAGCTTAGTGATAGCATTGCTGTCTCACAATAAAAGGAACCTGGGTTTGATTCTAGCCTCTGGTGAATATGTGGAGTTTACATGTTCTCCCTGTGTCTGCATGGTTTCCCTCTGGGTGCTCCGGTTTCCTCCCACAGTCCAAAGATGTGCAGGTCAGGTAGATTGACCATGCTAAATTGCCCTGTAGAATCAAAATGGTGGTAGAGTAACAAAGCTCTGTATGGGCCATTGCCAGGGGCTCAGTTGTTCACATCTGCCTTTTTTCTTTTCTTGCTTCTCATCTTTGTTTTTTCCTTTTGTTCTTCCTTTCTTTGGTGGGGTTAGTCAGCAGCATTGGCACATCAGCGAGAGTGAGTTGTGTGCAGAGTAGTGGCAGCTCCCAGCGATTGGAGGTGGCGTCAGTGGTGGCAAAGCTTGTCCTTCAAAATGGTGGCGTCAGCAAAACAGCAATTGTGACAGGAGCAGGACTCTTAGTGCGGCAGAGGCCTCATGTGGCCTGGCAGCAGAGCAAAGGACTTTTAGTTGCAGTGTGCCCAGAGAAAGGTCTCCTGGCACTGGCGAGGCAGCGGCTTCAGTGGCGGCAGCATGGTATGACTGGAGGGGGTACTCCTGGTGTCATCAAAGCAGCAGCAGAGCGGGGGCTCCTGACCCCAGTCAGCCCAGAGCAGGGATTGAATTGAATTGAAGTTATTGTCTCGTGTACCGAGGCACAGTGAAAAGCTTTGTCTTCAAGCAATATAGGCAGATCAAATAGTTAAATAGCATAGATAAGTAAATAATAGGTAAACAGCGGCAAAACAAAAACATGGATACATGCGAAATGCTATGACTTTGAGAGTCCATTCAGTATTCTAACAACAGTCAGGTAGAAACTGATTCGAAACCAGCTGGTGCGTGTGTTCAGTCTTCTGTACCTTCTTCCTGATGGTAAAGATTGTAGAAAGACATTGCCAGGGTGGGATGGATCTTTGAGAATGCAGGCGGCCTTTCCTTGACAGCGGGCCTGGTAGATGGATTCTACAGATGGGAGGTTGGCCTTTGTGATTGCCCGGGCCGAGTTCACCACCCTCTGTAACTGTCTCTGATCTTGAATGGTACAGTTGCCATACCAGGTAGTGATACATCCAGGCAGAATGCTCTCGATGGCGCACCTGTAAAAGTTGGCAAGCATATTCGCCATCATGCCAAATTTACTCAGCTGCCTGAGAAAGAAGAGATGTTGTTGGGCCTTTGTAACCAGTGCGTCCACATGAAGAGTCCAAGAAAGCTTGTTGTGGATGACCACTCCCAGGAGCTTGACACTCTCCAGTCCTTCCACCTTTGTGCTGTTAATGTGTAGCGGGACATGAGTAACATCCCACCGAAAGTCAATAATGAGTTCCTTGGTTTTGCCAGCATTGAGAGTTAGGTTGTTCTCAGTGCACCATTTTTCCAGGTCTTCCACCTCCCCTCTGTAGTCTGTTTCATCGCCATCTGAGATACAACCGACTAAGGTGGCGTCATCAGTGAACTTGTAAATGGCGTTAGTCTGGTATTTGGCAACGCAGTCATGGGTATAGAGTGAGTACAGTAGGGGTTTGAGTATGCATCCCTGGGGGGGTCCAGTGTTGAGTGTTAGTGAGGATGAAATATTGTCCCCAATCTTCACTGATTGTGGCTGATGGGTCAGGAAACTGAGGATCAGTGATAGAGTGAAGAGATCTCCAAATGTCCACCAGCCCCAACTCCTCCCACAAGTCAGTCACCTGCTTGGCCTGCAAAGAAATAGTTGGGGGCCCACTAGACATCCTGTCCACTGTCGGATCCAAAAGACAATTAAAATTCCTCTTTATAATAATGTGCTGTGTTCCAAAGGCACTCAACTTAAAAAAGGCACAAATCAAAAATTTGAGGGGATGTGCCGGGGGATAGTAGACATTTAAAATGTCATATTCCTCTACATGTATCTGTGCCTTAAGTATCACAAACCGCCCTTGCTCATCTTTTACCTGTTGTATTAATGTGAACAGAAGAATTTTCTGGATAAGTACAGCTATTCCCTTGTAAATGGCGTTAGTCTGGTATTTGGCAATGCAGTCATGGGTATAGAGTGAGTACAGTAGGGGTCTGAGTATGCATCCCTGGGGGGCTCCAGTGTTGAGTGTTAGTGAGGATGAAATATTGTCCCCAATCTTCACTGATTGTGGCAGGTGGGTCAGGAAACTGAGGATCAGTGATAGAGTGAAGAGATCTCCAAATGTCCACCAGCCCCAACTCCTCCCACAAGTCAGTCACCTGCTTGGCCTGCAAAGAAATAGTTGGGGGCCCACTAGACATCCTGCCCACTGTAGGATCCAAAAGGTAATTGAATTCCGCCCCCCCCCATAATAATGTTCGTAAGGCACTCAGCTTAGAGAAGGGACTAATCAAAAATTTGAGGGGATGTGCCAGGGAACAATAGACATTTAAGATGCCATATTCCTCCACATGTATCAGTGCCTTATGTTCATCTTTCTCCTGCTCTAATAATGTGAATAGAAGGTTTTTCTGGATATGTTTAGCCACTCCCCTACTTTTAGTGGTAAAGGATGAAAAGAATACCCGGTCATAACCCCCCTGTTGGAACTTCAGGTGTTCCCGATCATCCAGATGGGTTTCCTAAACAGGGTGATACCAACCCTTTCCCTCTTAAGGCGAGAAAGCACCTTTTTCCTTTAACAGGCGAATGGCTTCCCTTGATGTTTCACGTGCACCATTTAACAAAACACTTAGCTATATTCTGTTTCAGAGACCCTTGAACCCATGGAAGGGAGAACCCTGCTTGCAATGTGCCTAGCACAAGTAAATGGAGACTCATAGAGTCGTGAAATTGTGTATACAAAAAACCACTCTAACATAACTACAAACGGCTATTGCTACCAAAAAACTACAAAGAAAACCAACCGTAAAACCTTGAATGGAAGACTCTTCCACCTTCCCCCCCCCCCCCACCCACCATCACCGTGCATAGGGAGCACTCACCCTACTCATCCCCCCCTTCACAGCTCCTTCAAGCCCGAACTGTGTCCCAGTCTTAGGCAAAAATAAATAAGTAAACAAGGAGATGATCCTTAAATCAACAAGAGAAGACAATGTCAGGATAAGCACTCTGTCAATGTCAACCCCAATTATGACTAAAAGAGAAAAAGAATAAAAAGAAGAGGAAAACAACAAAGGGCACCCATAAAATTCCCCATGATAAAATCCAGTTATAAAAATATAATAGGAACAACATATTCCAAGATTATTTTTAAAAAAAGAAAACTATTAGAGAGAGAGAATTAAAACAGGGAAAAGGGAAAACACACTGAAAGAAGGAAGAGAGGACAAACTTTAACCATATTCTTCAGATCAGTCAGACTATTTTAAAGTGTCCACAAAGTTCTTGGCTTTATCCGCCGAGTCAAACGTATAAACTGATTCCTCATGGCTGAAACGTAGCACCGCCGGGTACCTCATGGAGCGCTGGATGCCCAGATTCCTCAGCCTCTTCTTAACTTCATCAAAGGACTCCATTTTTCGAATTACCGCTGCCGGGAAATCTTGAAAGAACATAATTTTTGACTTTCTGTGCAGCAGTGCCTGTGGATCTTTCCCCAGTGATCTGGAGGCTTCTATCACTCCTTGCCTGTCCCTGTATTTGTAGAAGTGCACTATGACCAGGCAGTGTTGCCTTACTGGCCTGGACCTGCACACCGCCACCCGATAGGCCCTTTCAATATGCAGCTGGCCGGATTTGGTTTAAAGGCCCAGGAACTGCGGTAGCCAGTTTTCAAAGAAGCTGACTGGCTGCCCACCTTCTTCACCCTCCGGGAGCCCAACAATCTGAAGATTCGTTCTCCGACCTCGATTTTCGAGGTTGTCGACCTAGTCTCGCAAGGCCCGTACTTGCAAGGGCCTGAGTCCATCCGGATGAGGACTTGATTGGCACTTCTGAGGCCGTGGTTCGAACCTCCATCCGTCCCCTGAGTCTCTGGAGCTCCCATTCATGCTTTTGCAGCATAGACACGGTGGGTTGGATCTGGTCACGGAACTTCTCGATCACAGCCTCAACCTTCGTGGTAAGTCTCACTATCGCCGCCAACAATTCCTGCGAGTCTGTTAAGTCCCTCGGGGGTTCGGGAGAGACCACTGCTGTGGCCTCTGGCGTGCTCAGTGCTGTGGGGGTGTGTCCTCCCTGCTGCTGTTTGCTCGCTCCCTTTCCCTTTGGCATCCTTTCCACTCCAAAATATTAATAAATATGTGTTCCCAAGGCTTTAAATAAATAACTCTCTCCATAGGAGTTAGCCAGGGATGGCAAAAACACCAATATGCCTTGGCTGTTAGGCAGAGCTGTCCATGGCAGTTCTACTGAATCGCTGCCACCTTGCCAAGTCCTGCCCTGGAAAGGATGTTCTCTTGTAGTTGAGTCCAGAACTAAAATTAAGTATTGACCTTTTAGGACAGAGATGAGGGAGATTTTCCTTTCTCAGAGTGTTGGCAACTTTAAACTCTCTGTCTCAGAATACAGTGGATGTGGAGTCATTGAATATTTTTAAGGCCGAGGTAGATGGATTCCTGTTAGACAGGGGATAGAAATGTTATTGGAGATATGTGGGAATCTAAAATTCTGAACAAACTGCCATTCTCTTATTGAATGGTGAAGCAGGCTTGAAGGACCGGTTAACCTATTTATGCTTCTAATTCATATGCTCATGTGATGTGCAAACTGAGATCTTAATCAATGGGGTCACTACAAACTCAAACTCCAAGAAAAAAGGGGTCAAATAAGTCTAAGTCATCACGCCAATCCTCTTCATCTTCATTGATGCAATACAGTGCCTGACCACCAGTAAATGACCCACCGTCAAGGAGATAATTTACAGAAAAGACAGGAAGCACTTAACCTATGTTATCTTTAATGCAAAACCAAAATCACGAAACTGGTCATTGAGCTCCAGCATGCAGACAATGCTGGCACGTCTGTACGGGCGGCTTTTATGGGTGGCATGGTGGCACAGTGGTTAGCACTGCTACCTCACAGCGCCAGAGACCCGAATTCAATTCCCGCCTCAGGCGACTGACTGTGTGGAGTTTGCAAATTCTCCCCGTGCCTGCGTGGGTTTCCTCCGGGTGCTTCGGTTTCCTCCCACAGTCCAAAAATGTGCAGGTTAGGTGAATTGGCCATGCTAAATTGCCCATAGTGTTAGGTGAAGGGGTAAATGTAGGGGAATGGGTCTGGGGGTGTTCGGCGGGTCGGTGTGGCCTTGTTGAGCCGAAGGGCCTGTTTTCACACTGTAAGTAATCTAATCTAAATGCAGGTATGGACCCGTTCAGAAGCTGAGCTCCTGATCATTGAAGGTCCCTACTCCAAAATATATGAGAAATGGATCTTTCACTGATCACCTAGAAAACTAAGATCTTCTTCCAACTAGGTCCCACTGCACACTATCAATCAGAGGCAAAATCCTGAAAAATGTAGACTATTTTCCACATCTTGGGAGCTTCCTCTTGACAATGGTAACCAATGTGCCAGCTCAGCCTTTGGCTGACTAAGCAACTGAGTATCTGAGGACCCATGATCTCAAACTTCACACTCCAAAGGCACAATTTATCAGGCAGCACTGATTCCCCACACGCCTTTCTGCTTCGGAGACTTGGGCATCAGAAGGAAACCTCAAAGCACTGAATAGATTCCATCAGCAGTGCCTTCAACTCAGATGGGATAAAGGGAGTCTAACTATAGTGTCTTCTCCCAAGCCAGCATACCCAGTATTAAGTTGCGAGGAGCTGTCATTCATATGCCTGATTCCAGGCTCCAAAAGTAACTGTGCTGTTTGGAACTCAGTTGTGGTGAGACATCCACAAGAGGAAAGCGGAAACATTTTAGGGCTGTCCTCAAATCCGCTCTGAAGTGATCAAATAGGCTTGCTATCTTTGGGGAATTTGTGGTCTGTGACTGACCAAAATGGAAAATATTCATTTTGAAATGCAATTGAGAGAGAACTTTGGATGCACACTGAGGCACAATCAATGCATTGGTGTGGGAAAAAAAACAATTCATCTATCCAACCCCTTCAAGCACCACCTATTCTCCATATGACAGAATCTGAAAATCATGCATTGTAATCAAAATTAATCTCAGAATTCATGGAATTGGAATGGAAGCAAGTCATTCGTGATTGTTGACTATTGTAGGAGTAGATTGATTGATAATAGCAATGGTTGTAAACATTTCCATTCTTGTCTAGTGACATTTCATCAGCATGAAATTCACTCTTTACTAAAATAGATAAATAATGTTTACATTCCACATAAAATAACTCTGAACATAAATGCTTCAAAAACAATTTACAGCTGAAAGGGTGAAATAAATTTCCAATAGAAATGAAATCCCAGGGTATTTGTAATATCTGAACAGTAGAACTGTGTTCACTGAGACCTCCCAGGGTGATGTAACCTAGAATTCCCCCAGCAGCCAGTTGGAAATCTATTAACATAACATTACAATTAAATGCACTTTGTCAAAGCTATTAAAAACATTAAAGGCCCTGGTCCGAGAGAGAATTGTCTGGCCAAATGATGGATGATCAAACCGGTTTATCTTCTGGGTCAGCTTATGTGCTTGCAAGAAGATTGCCAAAGGGATATCTTTACAGAGATGTGAAGTTGAGCAATGTTGTCAGACTCCTTTCAAAAATTTTAAAGCATGACACATGGTAATTGAATTTCTACACTGGGAACTTATTTCTTAAAAGTATACATTTGAGATAATTTATTTTACATTTAGAGCTGCTGCTAATAGTTTTATTTTCATCCTTCCTGTTAATAATTTGCACTCTACTGGGCACTATTCTTTATTGAAAAGCTACACTCCCCAAGACTGATAGCAGAGAATATTTTGAACAGTAGCATTAAGAGAACTATTTTAGGTGTAATATTTACAATTGTTTTATCACCCTATGATAGAAACTCTCAATCTGTGGTTTACTGGTCTTATTCCCACCATCTTCCCTATTAATTGACCAAGTTTAAGTAATAATTATCAATGATAACTTTACGAACAGCTATGACAGTTTCTACTCATGTCCATTTCTGACTGCACTTTGATGTTTTTGATCCTGGAAATTTCTTTATTCTGACTAAGAGACAATATAGTCTCGAATGAAGGATCAGTATATCTCTTGGTTAATTCACTTTGCATGCAGTGTGACAGTAAAACTTTGGATTCAGTGTGAAAGAGATGGGCTGTAACATCACTGCATTTGCAATGAAGGAGGTGGGGATTAGTGAACACAATCATTTTTGTATTAGTTTGGAGATCAGCACAGCATGTGCTATGGTCACTCTTGCTTTCATTTGACACACTGCTGTGAAGCTAGAAATAACTACAGAGTTTGGTTGATCTTAACACAGGCTCTGGTCAATAGAGAAGTATTGTAAAAGACACAGTGGGTTCCCTATTGCACTCAGTCTTAGAAACAATTCACATCAAAACTACTGCTGTGAAACAGGACAATTTTAATTAGAGTCAAGCACACACATAACAATCTGATTCACTTTGTATCATCTGTTAACTCATAACACACTGTTCACATTCAGGTCACCAGCCCTTCGCATTCGTAGTTATCCCTGTTCTTTATAGTGGCAGTATATGGCTGATAATGGTGATTCAGAAGTGTGATTATTTTACCAATAATTAGTGGCCCTTCATGAGTTTTCCACATGTTTAGAAGGAGCTCGATACTGTATGAAAATCCTCACCATAATACAGTCATAGAGTCATAAATATGTTCAGGCAGTATATGGCTGATAATGGTGATTCAGAAGTGTGATCATTTTACCAATAATTAGTGGTCCTTCATGAGTTTTCCACATGTTTAGAAGGAGCTCGATACTGTATGAAAATCCTCACCATAATACCAGTCATAGAGTCATAAATATGTTCAGCACGGAAACAGACGTTTGGTCCAACTCATCCTTGCAGATCAGATATCCTAAATTAACCTAGTATAATTTGCCAGCATTTGGATCACATCCCTCTAAACCCTTCCAATTCATATACCCGTCGAGATTCCTTTTAAATGTTGTAATTGTACTAGCTTCCCCACTTTCTCTGGCAGCTCATTCCATACACGCACCACCCTCTGCATGAAAACGTTGCCCCTGATGTCCCTTTTCAATCTTTTCCCTCTCTCACATTAAATCTATGCCCTCCAGTTTTGGACTCCCCTTGTGAAAGGACCCGGGCTATTCAACCTATCTGTGCCCCTCATGATTTTATAAATGTCTGTAAGATCATCTCTCAGTCTCTGATGCTCCAGGGAAAATAGTTCCAGCCTATTCAACCTTTCTCTATAGCACAAACTCTGGCATCATCCTTATAAATCTCTGAGAGTCATAGAGCCATAGAGATGTACAGCACGGAAACAAACCCTTCGGTCCAACTTGTCCATGCCGACCAGATATCCCAACCCAATCTAGTCCCACTTGCCAGCATCCAGTCCATATCCCTTCAAACCCTTCCTATTCGTATACCGATCCAGATGCCTTTCAAATGTTGCAATTGTACTAGCCTCCACCACTTCCTCTGGCAGCTCATTCCATACACGTACCGGCCTCAGTGCCTCTTAGGTCTCTTTTATATCTTTCTCCTCTCACCCTAAACCTATGCTCTCTAGTTCTAGACTTCCCCACCCCAGGGAAAAGATTTTGTCTATTTATCTTATCCATGACAGTCATGATTTTTTAAACATCTATAAGGTCACCCCTCAGCCTCCGACACTCCAGGTAAAACAGCCCTAGCCTATTCAACCTCTCCCTATAGCTCAAATCCTCCAACCCTGGCAAAGTTCTTGTAAATCTTTTCTGAACCTTTTTAAGTTTCATAACATCTTTCCAATAGGAAGGAGACCAGAACTGCATGTAATATTCCAACAGTGGCTGAACCAATATCCTGTACAGCCGCAGCATGACCTCCCAACTCCTGTACTCAATACTCTGACCAATAAAGGAAAGCATTCTTCACTATCCTATCTACCTACGACTTCCTGAATCCTTTCAAGTTTCACAACTTGCCCTCAGCATGGAGACAAGAATTGAATGCAATATTCCAAAAGCGGCTTAAGCAATGTCCTATACAGCAGCAACATGATCTCCCAATTCCTATACTCAATGCACTGAACAGTAATGGCAAGCATACCAAATGCCTTCTTTGAAACAATGTGTGAACTCTTATTTCTAGCTTACAATCAAACACACAATTTCTTCTGGAATTTTCAAGATCTGTTTTCAACACAGGTTTGTCTTTGCTGGTTTTTTAAAAAATTCATAAGCTGAAATAGCAGTGCATCATGTGGAAGGTGCAGATTTGTTGGTGAGTTGCAGAGAAGCTAATTTACATCAATTGAAAGTGGCTTTGCCCAGTTTGTGATTTCAGAACCCATTACATATAGGAAAGAAGGAGATAATGAGTTTCCTGATTTTGCAGGCCAGGAAGAAATAGATATGAGTGGATGAATGGCATGTTGAGTTTTGATTTAAAAAGAAGATACATTTTATAGAAGCTTTTCAATTTACACTCATTGGGGCAATTCTCAAGAAACCCCAAAGGGGAAAATAATAGTGATACTGTTTGAGAGAAGTGTGCTGATTGGTTGGCGAATAGATTCTGATTGGTAGAGGCATTGTTATGGGAAATGCACCAGTTAATGATGACTAACAATTGCCAAGCTTAGCTTAAATTTTAAAGCAGATGAATGGCTCTGATAGATCAAAGCATTACCTTGAGAAATGAACCAGAGAGTGACTGTCATCAACTTTGAGTTGAAGCAGGTCCAGTGCATTATGATGCAAGCTGCATATTGTACATTTATAGAGTCATAGAGTCAAAGAGATGTACAGCATCATCTCTCAACTCATACAAAACTCCCCTCAGAGTCCATGTACCTAACACCTCATTAGGCTTAAATCACTTGTGACTTAAACTCTTAGATTGGAACTGCAGATAGCTCCACAAAGAACATTTCATACAACTGAGTTTAAGTATAGTCAGCTTTAAGTAACTCTGCTGAAAATGTGTTGCTGGAAAAGCGCAGCAGGTCAGGTAGCATCCAAGGAGCAGGAGAATCGACATTTCGGACATGAGCCCTTCTTCAGGAATAAGGAAAGTGTGCCAAGCAGGCGAAGATAAAAAGTAGGGGGGAGGGGCGTTGGAAATGCGATAGGTGGAAGGAGGTTAAGGTGAGGGTGATAAGCCGGAGTGGGGGTGGGGG
>NC_057734.1:35996336-36002215 GCF_004010195.1 Chiloscyllium plagiosum
AGTTCTGGAGGGATGGTGAAAATACGGCAGGGCTGGGAGCTAGGACCTGGTGTGGGGCTGGAGCTGGGAGTGGGGACGGGGTTAAGCGTGGGGGCGGGAATCAGGGCGGGGACGGAGATCGGAGCGGGGTTGGGGTTCGCCGTGGGGACAGAGATCGCGTGGGGCAGGGTGAAAGTAACTCTGTCAGGGTTTTATCTCAACACCTCTAATCTGGGGCAAACTCTAACTCTTCACTCTCGGGTGATCAAGTTCACTATAATTATTCCCTTATCAAGAGCATTGATCTACAAGGACTAAATAGGATTGCTCCCTTTGGTCTAATTTGTCCATGCCGACCATATCCTAAATAAATTTAGTCCCATTTGCCAGCATTATGCCCATATCCTCTAAGCCCTTCCTATTCATATATCCATCTGGATGCCTTTTAAATGTTGTAATTTTACCAGCTTCCATGACTTCCTCTGGCAGCTCATTCCATACACACACCACCCTCTGCGTGAAAAAGTTGTCCCTGAGATCCCTTTTAAATCTTTCCCCCCTCACCTTAAACCTATGTTCTCAAGTTTTGGACTCCCCCTCCCCAGGGAAACAACCTTATCTATTTACCCTATCCGTGCCCCTCATGATTTTGTAAACCTTCATGAGGTCAGTCTAGGGAAAATAGCCCCAGCCCTATCCCTATAGCTCAAACCCTCCAACCGTGGCAGCGTCCTTTTCTGAAGCCTTTCAAGTTTCCCAACATCTTTCCTATTGCAGGGAGACCGGAATTGCATGCAGTATTCCAAAAGTGGCCTGACTAATGTCCTGCTGCAACATAACCTCCCAACTCCTATACTCAATGCACTGACCAATAAAAGCAAGCGTATTAAATGCCTTCTTCACTATCCTATCTACCTACGACTCTACTTTCAAGGAACTATGAACCTGCACTCCAAGGTCTCTTTGTTTGGCAGTACGCACTAGGACCTTACCATTAAGTGTATAAATCCTTAATACTAAGTGTAACTATGGGTTTCTATCTATTAAGTTTGTAGCCTGTAGGTTTTCTTTGTGTCTGATGATAATAAAGAACTTGTAAGTATTTCTTTAGCCATTGTGATTTCTTTTGAAATAGTATTGTTGACCTATCTTTAGACTAAATAGGTTTGTTGTGCAGCACTAATAGATCTGTTTTATCTTAGATTGTTTCGTGATCCAGCAACGTAAACAATAGGGCTTTAGGGTTTGTTCGTAACTTCTGAAACCTTTCCTTTTAAAGCTTGAGGAAATATCTGCAGCTTACCAAGGGGAACTTTTGATTTTAGTTTACTTTTGAGTTTTGAGCAATCCTGTTTGGTCCTTGGAATAAGATGAATTGTAGATCAATGCTCTTGATAAGGGAATAACTATAGTCAACTTGGTCACCCTGGAGCAAAGAGTTAGGGTTTGTCCCAGAATAGAGGTGTTGAGATAAAACCCTGACAGGGTTACTTAAAGCTGACTATATTTAAACCCAGTTGTATGATAGGTTCCTTGTGGAGCTATCTGCAGTTCCAATCTAAGAGTTTAAGTCACAAGTGTTAAGGTGTTAGGTATATGGACTCTGATGTGAGTTTTGTATGAGTTGAGATTTTGGGTACTGTACCAATGGTTTGTTTTGGTTAATAAGTAAAAGCTGCCTTTTTAAAAAAAAATTAAAGGAGTGTGTTAGGATTAATGGCATTGTACTTTTACTGTATTTGAAAATCTGTCAATTTGTATTATAAGTAGTTGGATTAGCTCATCCTATTTTATCTTGATTTTTGTTGATAAGCTTCTGTCTTATTATTAAAGCAAAATCTGCATTGCTCCTTAAGTTTCGGCAAGAGACACCTTTGCTAAAGCCAAAACAAATCAAAACAAAGTATGATCTGTCAAGCCAGATTTCTGTCTGGCATCTGACTTAGCATCAGAGAATCATAGAATTTCCAGTATAGAAGAAGGCCATTCAACCTATTGTGTCTGTACCTGCTCCCAAAAGAGCTACCAGCTCGTCCCATTCTCTCACGCTATCTTCGTAGCACTAAATTCATTACTTCTATATACATATTCAATATATTGGCTGGTAATAACATCAGCTGTGATCATAACAGTCTGTGTTTGTTCTTTCCGTCAGCAAAGAGCAGGGACATATGCATTACAATATGTAGCCTCCAGTACATGCAAATATGCTACACTGTGAGCCTATCTAATAATCCTGACTTGGTTGTTACCATAATTCTTCACACATTATTTATAGTGTCACGGAGGTATATAATGCAGAAATAGGCCCTTTGGCCCAACCCGTCCAAGCTGACCAGGTTTCCTAAACTGAACTATTCTCATTTGCCTGCGTTTGACCCATACCCCTCTCCAACTTTCCAATCCATGTCCCTGTCCAAATGTGCTTAAATGTTGTAATTATACCCATTTTACCACCTACTGTCTGTGTGAAAAAGTTGCCCCTCAGGTCCCTTTTAAATCTTTCCCCTCTCATCTTAAACCTATGCCCTCTAGTTACATTACAGAAAATGAAGTACTTTTGAAGTGCAGTCACCACTGTAATGTAGGGAACACGGCACCCAAATTGTGCTCAACAAGCTTCCACAAATAGCAATGTGATAATAATCATATAATCTATTCTTTTGTGATAAAATAAAAAACAAAGAACTGCACATACAGGAAATCTGATACTCAGACACAAATACTATCCAATCGTGGACACTATATTGTGTTTTGCAAGAGTGGGTTGTTTGGGTATCTTGCTTGTTGCGAAGACTGAAAGGGATAAGCCAGTTTTTTATCATTTGCCAGTCTTTGGTACATATGGCCTACCTGCTTAACATCATACTGGCACTGAAATTCACTAATCACATTGCTCAATGTGGCAGGCAGAACCTCTTTTTGGCATGACAATAGCATCCTGTTATTGGCGGACACCACACCACTTACATTATTATTGAATAGTGACAAAATGAAACAGTTAGCTTCATCTGAACCCAAAACTTGCACTATGGGAACTCTGATCAGCTTATTTCTTGTTGCATTATCATACAAACTCATGATTGGGCCTAAGATATCATTACTAATTTTGAAAAATATCTGGTCTATTTCACATTTTGCTGGAAGGGTCAGGTATCTCATATTTGAGCAAAAGGTTAGCAGGTTTGCTGATGCTGGGTGTTGAGGGAACAGATTTATGCACACTTGCTCAAGACCTACAAGCAGTGCTGGAAAAGAGCTATCCTGTACTTCACAGTC
This sequence comes from Chiloscyllium plagiosum, assembly GCF_004010195.1. Taxonomy (NCBI): domain Eukaryota; kingdom Metazoa; phylum Chordata; class Chondrichthyes; order Orectolobiformes; family Hemiscylliidae; genus Chiloscyllium; species Chiloscyllium plagiosum. The sequence continues at coordinate 35,999,595 of NC_057734.1, forward strand.
TGGGTCGTAGAGTCATACAGCACGGAAACACTCTTTGGTCCATCCAGTCCATGCTGAACAGAATCCCAACTAAACTAGTCCCACCTGCCTGTGTTTGGCCCATATCCATCAAAACCTTTCCTATTCATGAACCTAACTAAGTGTTTTTAAAATGTAATAACTGTACCTGCATCTGCCACTTTCTCTGGCAGTTCATTCTACACACAAACCAGGGTGGCAGGGGGCTGGGAACCAGAGCAGCAGGTCAGAAAGTGGAGGGATTGATGGGAAGGTACATGTTAGGACCAGTAAATCAGAAAGAAAGGACAGGCTAAGATAGGTAAATGAGCACAATGGTACTAATGGACTGAAGTGTGTTTATTTCAATGCAAGGAGTATTATAGGTAAGGCAAATGAGCTTCGAGCCTAGATCAGTACATGTGACTATGATGTTGTGGTCATTACTAAGACTTGGTTGAGAGAGGGATTGGACTGGCTGCTCAACGTTCCAGGGTTTCTTTGTTTTAGATGAGATAGAGAGGAAGGTAAAAGAGGTGGAGGAGTTGCATTGTTAATCAGGTAGAATGTTATATCAGCATGCAGAAAGGACATACGGAGGGCTCATCCACTGAGGCAAGATTGGTACAGCTCAAAAATAACATGAGTGGATTATTCTATCGGCCCTCCAACAGCCACCGAGACATTGAGGAACACACATGTCGGCAGATTACGGAAAGATGCAATAAAAAGAGTTGTCATAGTGGGTGACTTTAACTACCTCAATATTGACTGGGACTCCCTTGGAGCAAGAGGCTTAGACAGGGCAGAATTTGTTAACTGTATCCAAGACTCTTTTTTTGAAACAGTATAAAAACAGTCTAAAAAGGTGTAGGGGTCTGAGAAGGTAAATACAGGTTGTGAATCTAAACAAGAAGAGGAACATGTCTCAACAGGAAGATAGAGTTTATTGCTTGGATGACAATAGAAACAAGTTACACTCGTTAGTTAAAAAAGAAAAAAAGGTGGGCGGCACGGTGACACAGTGGTTAGCACTGCTGCCTCACAGCGCCAGAGACCCGGGTTCAATTCCTGCCTCAGGCGACTGACTGTGTGGAGTTTGCACATTCTCCCCGTGTCTGCCTGGGTTTCCTCCGGGTGCTCCGGTTTCCTCCCACAGTCCAAAGATGTGCAGGTCAGATGAATTGGCCATACTAAATTGCCTGTAGTGTTAGGTAAGGGGTAAATGTAAATGTAGGGGGAGGGGTATGGGTGGGTTGTGCTTCGGCGGGTCAGTGTGGACTTGTTGGGCTGAAGGGCCTGTTTCCACACTGTAATGTAATGTAATCTAATTTGTAATGTAATATAATCAATATGGATAGTTCAGCTAGACAAGGGGCCATACTGGACCCTGTACTGGCTAATTAACCTGGCCAGGTGATTGACCTTTCAGTGGGAGAGCATTTTGGAAACAGTGACCACAACTTCTTAAGTTTTAAGATAGCTATGAATAAGAATAAGTCAGGATCTTGTGGCAAGGTGATGAGTTGGGGAAGGGCAAATCATGTCAGTAATAGCCAGGAGCTAGGAGTGTTAATTGGGAGGAACTGTTATCAGGCAAGTCCACATGATATGTGGGAATTGTTTAAAGGCTTGCTGATCAGAGTTCAGGACCAGCATGATCCAATAAGGAGGAAAGACCAGGATGGCAGGTAAAGGACCCTTGGATAATGAGAGATACAAATTTAGTCAAAAGGGAAAAAGAAGCATATGTAAGGTTTAGGAAGCTAAAATTGGACAGGGCCCATGGAGAATATAAAGAAAGCAGCAAAGAACTCAAGGAGGGAAGAGCAAGCAGGGGCATGAAATTACCTTGGCAAATAGGGTTAAAGAGAATCCCAAGGCATTCTGCACATATATTAAAAACAGAGGATAATTAGGGAGAAGGTAGGACCACTCAAAGCTCAAGGAGAGAACTTGTGCTTGGACGCAAAGGAGTTGGGTGAGATCTTAAATGAGTACTTTGCGTCGGTATTCACCAGGAGAAGGACATGGAGGATAATAAGATTTGTGTGGAGCATGTTAGCGCATTTTGAGATCAAGAAAGAAGTGGTGTTGGTATCTTGAAGAGTATTAAGGTGGAGATGTCTCCAGGGCCTGATGGTATCTACCCCAGGTTATTGAGAGAGGCAAGAGTGGAAATTGCTGAGGCCTCGACCAAGATCTTTGTATCCTCATTAGGCACTAGTGAGGTCCTGGAGGACTGACAAGTAGTTAATGTTGTTCCTCTGTTCAAGAAGGGAATAAGGATAATCCAGGAAACTATAGATCAGTAAGTCTCACAGTGGTGGTTGGGAAGCTATTGGAGAGAATTATTGGGGATAGGATTTATGCACATTTGGAAAAGCATAGCCTAATTAGGGATATGAGGTAAAAACAATGACTGCAGATGCTGGAAACCAGATTCTGGATTAGTGGTGCTGGAAGAGCACAGCAGTTCAGGCAGCATCCAAGGAGCTTCGAAATCGACGTTTTGGGCAAAAGCACTTGATCAGGAATAAAGGTAGTGAGCCTGAAGCGTGGAGAGGTAAGCTAGGGGAGGGTGGGGGTGGGGAGAAAGTAGCATAGAGTACAATGGGTGAGTG
>NC_057734.1:36002830-36103068 GCF_004010195.1 Chiloscyllium plagiosum
AGATGCGTTGGAGGGCATCTTTAACCACGTGGGAAGGGAAATTGTGGTCTCTAAAGAAGGAGGCCATCTGGTGTGTTCTGTGGTGGAACTGGTCCTCCTAGGAGCAGATCCGGCGGAGGCGGAGGAATTGGGAATATGGGATGGCATGTTTGCAAGAGGTAGGGTGGGAAGTGGTGTAATTCAGGTAGCTGTGGGAGTCGGTGGGTTTGTAAAAAATGTCAGTGTCAAATGTCAAACCCACTGACTCCCATAGCTACCTGGATTACAGATAGAGCAGTGGATGCTGTCTATATGGATTTTTGTAAGGCTTTCAACAAGGTTGTTAATGGTAGGCTAATCATGAAGATTAAGATGCATGGTATCCACAGTGATATGGCTGCATACATTCAGAATTGGCTTGCCCATAGAAAGCAGAAGGTGGTGGAAGGCTTTTTTTCATGCTGGAGGCCCATGACTAGTGGTGTTCTGCAGGGATCTGTACTGGGATCTCTGCTGATTCTGATGACTTGGATGGAAATGTAGATCGCTGCCGGGGTAATAATGGAGGCAGACATGATAGGGGCGTTTAAAGGGACTTTTAGATATGCACATGAATATGCAAGGAATGGAGGGATATTGACCAAGGGCAGGTAGGAGGGATTAGTTTAATTTCCTATGTTGAACAGTTCAATGTTCTATGAATCACTCTGTGTAAAAAAAAGTAATTTCATTGTCTTTTTAATATCTTTCTCCTCTCACCTTAATAACATGCCTTCTAGTTTTGAACTTCTTCGCCCTGGGGGAAAGACCCTTGTCATTCACCTTATCTAGCTTCTTAGGATTTCATAAACTTCTACAAGATCACTCCTCAACCTCCTATGTTCCAGTATTTCCAGTCTATTTTTATATCTCAAACCCTCCATTCTTGGTAACATCCTCGACAATCTTTTTTGAACCGTGGACGACACGGTAGCTCAGTGGTCCGCACTGCTGCCTCACAGCGCCTGGGAGCCGGGTTCAATTCCAACCTCGGGCAACTGTCTGTGTGGAGTTTGCACATTCTCCCCATGTCTGCATGGCTTTCCTCCGGGTGCTCCGGTTTCCTCCCACAGTCTAAAGATGTGCAGGTTAGGTGAACTGACCATGCTAAATTGCCCATAGTGTTAGGTGCATTAGTCAGGGGTAAATGTAAGGGTATGGGTCTGGGACAGTTGCTCTTCGGAAGGTGTGGACTTGTTGGGCTGAAGGGCCTGTTTCCACAGTGCAGGGAATCTAATCTAACCCTCCCCAGTTTAATAATATCCTTCCTATAACATGGTGAATTGGGCACAGTACTCCAGAGAGGCCTTGTACATCCTTAACATGTTCAAGAAGGCAAACATGCTAAATGTCGTCTTAATCACCCTGTTTACCTGTGATGCAAATTTCAAAGAGTTACGTACCTAAACTCTTTGTCTCTTGGTTCTGGAACACTACCCTCGGCCCCACCATTAATTCTTCTTCTCCCTTTAACTGCTAATTTTCCCAAAGCCTGGCTGAAAACTTCGCCAGCCGGTGTGAGAGCTGGAATAGGAAAATTAAAATCTGAGATACACAGCTTCATTGGAGTATAAGTGATCCCTTCACGTGTACTCCGATCTCATTGAAATTGGAAATAGGCAGGTTTTGAGGTGGGCTTTGTCTAAGTTTGAAACTTTTAAAATGTTTACCTCTTATCCAACCCAAACCCGCTCATTTATTAGAATTAAAAATTCACTCCCCTACTCTGTGTCTAGATGATTTGTGGAAAACAGAACCAGTTTTTTTGTTTAGAACTCATTGAGCTTAGTTTAAAAATTGATGCTCTTCTCAGCTCCATAACAGTGAGATTAATAATGAAATACTTTGTAGTGACAGAAGTGAGAAGTGTCAGTTAGGAGCAAAAAATATGAGTGGCGTAATTGAAGACTAGCACAGACCAGGTCAAAACAGTTTGAATTAGAACAGCTATTGGTAACAACACAGTTTTCATGTAATAGTTTTTCTGTAATCCACAACATTGAAAGGGTTCAGAAAAGATTTACAAGGATGTTGCCAGGGTTGCAGGGTTTGAACTATAGGGAGAGGCTAAATAGGCTAGGGCTATTTTCCCTGGAGCATTGGAAGCTGAGGGGCGACCTTATAGAAGCTTATAAAATTATGAGAGGCATGAATAGGGTGAATAGCAAGGTTTTTTCCAAAGGGTAGGGGAGTCCAAAACTAGTTTAAGTGAGAACATTTTCATGCAGAGGCAAGAGGGATTCATTAGCATAACCATTTTTCAAGCATTTAATAAAAGTTCATATATAGTTTATGGAGAGGTCAGATGACAGATCATCGACCAGAGGTGTTAACTGTTTTTGTTTTCACAAATGCAGCCTGATCTGCTGAGTTTTTCTAACTTTTTTTTAGCTTTTATTTCATATTTCAAACATCCACAGTGTTTTGCTTTTGTATAGGTTTAAGGTAATTGGAGAAAGAACCAGAGGACGCATGAAAAACAACGTAAATCGATCTGATCTGGAATTAAAGGTAGATGCAGAATCCATAAATAACTTTTGAAAGGGAGTTAGGTAACTACTTAGGAAATAAATTGCAATTCCAATTGTGAGGAAAGAACAGTGCATAAGAACAATTGAATAACTCTTTGAAAGATCTGCCACAGGTACAGTGGGCCAAATATGCTCCTTCTGTGCTGGATTATTCTATGATTCTACAAAGCGTTATGTTTACATTCTGCATGGTGTGCCATATTTGATCTAAAACGTACAATGGTAATATACTGCCATCCTGTGGAGATTAATGGAACTTTTCATTTACACAACAGTTAAATTCAGAAGAAATTCAGTAGGTTTGGCAGCAACGGTGCAGATTGAAACAAAGTTAACGTTTCTACTCCAGTATGACTGTTCTTCAGAAGAACATTCTCTGTGTGTGTTTCAGGTCTCTAGCATCAATTTGATTCAGTTGAATGTATTAGAACCATTTGCTTGTTGACTCTTTTGGAAAAAGAAGTGCAGAAAATCATAGGCTGGTCGGTATACACACTTTCCTAGTATGTACCGTCAGGATGCACCACATGGGCAGAGGTGGGGTATTCACTCCAGGCTGCTAATTTATACAGTCTTCACTAAACAAACTCAAATTGCATCATAAACATTCATAAATTCATTGTTCACATAGTTTTCAAAATTCTTAACAGGGATCCAGTTGATACATTTAAACTGAATTAAATAAATCAAATCAAATTAACTAAAAGAAGGCAGTTTCATGAGAATTCTAGAGTATCAGTAATCGGGGAATTTACAGTATTGTACTTCCTATTTATCATGCTTTATCTTCAACATTTTCTACAACAGCAAAGCTTTCCAATTTGTTTTGCTTTCCTTCTAAGATCTCCTTTGCTGAATTTTTAAGATAAGGAAAGATAAACCTGAGGTTCAGTTCTATTCCTCAAATGCCAACCTTTTCTTTTGGGAGTGCTTGTCTTCATAGAATCACTACAGTGTGGAAGCATTTGACCCATCAAGTCCACATTGACCCTCCAAAAAGTACTTAATCCACACTCACCTACACATCCCTGGACAACTTAACATGGCCAACCCACCTAACCTGCACATCGTTGGACTATGGGAAGAAACTGGAGCACCTGAGGAAACCCACGCAGACATGGGAGAATGTGCAAACTGCACACAGTCTCCCTCGGCTGGAATCAAACTTAGGTCCCTGGTGCTGAGAGGCAACAGTACTAACCACTGGGCCACTGTACTGCCCTTCTTTTCACTTCCCTTAACATTTTCTTTCTTCTGTCTCCATCATGATGCTTTTTCCCAAAATAGGTTGGATGCTTCAAATATTAAGGAGTTTCTGTTCTAACACTGAAACATTTCAAACAATTTTAGATACTTTGGCATCAAATTGTTTTAAAGTTTCATACAGGTAATAAATAAGACTAGAGAATACTGTATGTTTGTTCAGACAGAATCAGTTGCTAATCTTTCTTTCAATTGTCTTCTCTGTCCTCTTGCATGTAACCTATTCTGTTAGAGCTGCAAAAATGTTTGCATTTAGAAACACTGAATCAAGTTTACTGATTAGATTCTAGCAATTGATTGAAAACTACATGAATGTTTAAGCTGTTTGGACTTTATATTGCATTGTGAGCCAGGAGGCCTGGGTTCAAGTCCCACCTGCTCCAGAGGTGTGTGATAAACATCTCTGAACAGGTTGGTTAGAAAATATCTTGCACTGTGACAATGCAAACAATTAGAATAGGCTGAACAGAAGATGTATTGACATTAAAATTGTTATAGAAAGTGTAACAATATCAGAATAAGTTCCTAACTTCAGAACAATTTCTCTGTCTTAGGCTACAATAATACCAATTGGAAATGTTCATGCGTGGTATTAGGTGCAGTATAAACTTATTTTGCTGTGAAACCAGTTTGGAAATGTGAATATCTCTCACCACAAATTATTCACCTTGATCATTATTGAGTGCATCTTACGGATGGTTTGCATGTCTGGAGACAAAGATTGGGACAGGATTAAACTTTGGCCGTTGACTACTGTATGTAATGTGTTGACTACAGTATGTAACTGATAACATCTTAAAAGAAAGGAACTCCTACCATGCCAGCACAAAGAAAGATAACAAACAAGATTTAACTTTATAAAATTTTTACTGCAACAAATAAACCAAAACTTTTTCTGTAATAAGCCCAAATTAACACAATTTAAACATTAATAGCTGTGAATTATACATAAAATACTGAGGTTTATTTTGCTTTAAGTAATCAACACACCAAATATATATCGTATTACATTACAGGCACTTGCATTACTCCCATATGCAGCTCAATCCAAAGTTCCCAGATATGGTTACACCAACAAGGTGTATGTCTATCAACCTTGTAGCATTTGGGTCACACTCGTCCTGATGATATGAGTTTCCAAAGTTCCTTTACAACTAACCAAACTTCAATACCTGATTTGCAGTCTATCTGTTCACATGATTTGGAGATGCCGGTGCTGGACTGGGGTGTACAAAGTTAAAAATCACACAACAACAGGTTTAATTGGAAGCACACTAGCTTTTGGAGCGACACAATCACCTGATGAAGGAGCGACGCTCCGAAAGCTAGTGTGCTTCCAATTAAACCTGTTGGACTATAACCTGGTGTTGTGTGATTTTTAACTTTATCTGTTCACACCACATGTAGGTTCAGGCTCTTTTAGCTCACTTGTGCATTGTTTCTTCAAGAACTTGTGGAATTTTATTTATTTTCTCACTGCTAAACAAAATAAAAAAGTATTGTTTGTAAAGAACTTTTCATGTCCTCTTTAAAATTCTGAGGTCCTCTTTGGTGCCCTGTTGCTGGATCCTGATACCAAACGTATTTAGCTTTAATCTCCACAGCAACGTTAACCAGAATTTAACTTCTTTGAAATTCTACCATACATAAGAACTCCAATTAACTCCCACTTCCAGAATTCTCTTGGTCTTACTTTGGACTTAAAGGAATATAAAAGAAAATTCTGGGTTTCTCCTAACAACAAGGGTCATCATATGTGTTTATATTTATAACATGCCCCATAAATTCAAAGCACTATCCAGGCACTGAGATTCAAGTATTGTAGATTTATTTGCATATAATATATACAATGATATTTAATCATACAGTTAACAGGTATTTCATGCAACCAGGTCTACTTATTGTTTTTTTTGCAAACTTAGATGATTTAAAGTTCTGAACTATGTTTAGACTTTATAAATGTATATCATGTGCAACTATTGTTTATACATTTCCCTTATTCTTTCTATATGTCAAGCCAAATTGGGCAGTACATGATAATGTAGAGATTAAAGTGTAACTTAGTGTAAAGATAATTTAATAATTCTTCCTTAATATATTTAGTTTTCATCACTTGAAAGATCTTTTTCTAGAGATGTTTATTGTTTTATCCATTGTTTCATTTCTGTTACATAAAGTTGCTGTTCTACCAAATATAACTTTGAATTCTCAACCTCTCTTTGATTTAGTACTATTCCATATCAGTCAAAATCCCACTTCTACAGAAACTAGAACTAAAAAGATGATCTCTGCTCAGATGTTTTCCTTGGCACAGTTAACTGCTTTTCCATTGTTACCAGATGAATTATGAGCAGTCTTTAATTATACCTCAAAAAACTTCATTCTGAAACTGACCATTACAACAAGGTCAGCATTGGTTCAATTGCATGGTGATACATTAAGTTGACTTAAACATCCCCACTTAACATCCAAAGGATAATGGTTGATGATCCCACAATAATAGTATAATATTCGTAGAGTTTGGGATAGTTGGATAAAACATCTCCTTGCAATGTTTAAATAGCTTTTTAAAAAATTCTTTCACTGAACTTGGACATTCCTGACTAAGCTAGCATTTTTTTGCTTATCCCTAATTACCCTTTTGTGCGAGTGAGTCACCTTTTTGAACTGCCGCAGTCCATGTGGTGTATGGCTTGGAGGGGGGGTGCGCGGTTTGCAGGAGTGTTCTGCTGCTTTAGTTCCTCCAGGTGGCAGAAGTTGGAAGATATTTTTGAAGATGCCTTGGTTAGTTGCTGCAGTCCATCTTGTATAGACACTTGTGGGTACGCTGTGTGCTGATATTGGTAAGAAGGAATGTTTATGGTGGCATGAGGTATGCCAATCAACAGGGCATCTCTCTCCTGGATGGTGTTGAGTTTCAGGACTGTTGTTGGAGCTGTACTCACTTTGGCAAGAGGATAGTATTCCATCACCTTCCTGACATGCTTTGTAGATGTTGGGCAAGCACTGGGAGATAGGAGGTAGGTTAATTGCTACAGAATTCTAGCCTCTGAATTATGATCATAACCATTGGCTGATCTAGTTAAGGGTCTAGACCCAGGATATTGATAATGGGAATCCAGAGATAGTAATAATATTGATTTGGAGATACCAGTGTTAGACTGGGATGTACCAAGTTTAAAAAATCACACAACACCACATTATAGTCCAACAGATTTATTTGGAAGCACTAACTTTTGGAACACTGCTCCTTCATCAGTTGGTTGTGGAGTATAAGATCATAAGACGCAGAATTTATAGCATAAGTTTCCAGTGTGATGTAACTGAAATATATATTGAAAAAGACCTGGATTGTTTGTTCAGTCTCTCATCTTTTAGAGTGAACATGTTGGTTTCAGTTCTTTCATATGTAAATTGCCGAACTCTTTTTGAAGTTGCATTCTCAAGTGAACTTTAACAATTGGTGTCATGTCGGCCCAGATAATGCATTGAAGATGTGAGGAGCTCTGTGCAAGACTGTCTGTCCCACAATGAATATTGAAAGTCAAGAGCGATAATTAGATTCTTCCTTGTTGGAGATGGTAATTGCCTAGTATTTACATGGCGCACATGTTATTGCTAATATAGTCAGTTCTTTATAATGTGGTGGTTGTGTCCTTGTGCAACCTTGAATTATAGAAAAATCACACATTAGAAACAGCGCTTAGAGTGTTGCCGATGTAATTGTGTTACAGCCAGCACATGTTTAAAAGTTTGCGCTTTAGAAACAATGACAAACAACAACAAATCAATCACATTACAGCCAATTTGGGTTGAGGAAATGCAATTTATAGCAGAACCATCTGTATTATGCCAAACTTAAATATTGCCCACATCTTTCTACATATTGGCATGGACTGCTTCAGTATTATCCAACACTCATTGCCCAGCTTCATTAAAGGGAGAAAATTTTAAAATTGTTCAGAAATGTTAATTATATGCTTCCATCACTTGATGACAAATAAATCCCAAACCACTGGCTTTGGGTTTGCTGAAGATTTGTGTATAGTCTTCCTTTGGTAGATTAATTCACTGGTATTTTCTAACAATTTTCTTCCTTCTTTGGTTTAGGGCAAACTAGTGAAGTACTTCAGCCGCCAGCTTTCCTGCAAACGCAAGGTTTCCCTGAATGAGCGAAGCGCTGAGTTAGAGGGATTTCCTCATCTTGTGCATTGGTTCCGGATTGTAAATATCCGCAAGGAAGTGATCGAGGTAAACCTAATGTAAACCTGGTTATTATTTCCAAACAACATTGTTGATATGCAGCACCATTTGAGATGGTAGTGGATTGAATGTAGTACAAACTGGATTAGTTACCTGCATTCCATTTAGATTGAATTTGGAGAGATTTCTCTACATTTCTTTAAAATGAGTACACAATCTTTTTCAGTGTCATTTGATAAGTAAGTCCCCACTTAACTCAGGTACACCATGTGTGTAATCAAAGCAATTATAAAACGCCGATTTTGCAAATTGAAATGTAGCTGCTGTCTTTGTTTCAGGTAGATGCTCAGGAAGGTCACAGACTCAAATAATTGTTCTTTGTTGAGTTGGTTGATCTCATCTTGAGATGGAAATGTATTGCTGGAGAAGCGCAGCAGGTCAGGCAGCATCTAGGGAACAGGAGAATCGACGTTTCGGGCATTAGCCCTTCTTCAGGAATGCCCGAAACGTCTATTCTCCTGTTCCCTAGATGCTGCCTGACCTGCTGCGCTTCTCCAGCAACACATTTCCATCTCTGATCTCCAGCATCTGCAGACCTCATTTTCTCTTCAATGATCTCATCTTGAGTCATGGCTAGTTCCTATAAAAGGCTTCAGCATCCTAAGCTAGGAAAACACAAGTGGCTTCCTGTTGCCAAACAACAACAGCAATATTTATAAGAAAGTTTAAATGCCTGCACTGATTGTAGGAAAATACCCCAAGGTGCTCCACAAAATAAAATGGACCAATCATCAACCTCCTATTGAAAATAGTTTAAGGACGCCATCACAACTTTATTTATCACAAAGTAGAATAATTTGTCACAAATCACTGTTTTGACTAACAAACCCAAACTGGCCATTTGGGTAAAGGAGTGAAGAACACCCAGTGTATGTGGAACTGTAACTTGGTATGATGAAGTAAGTGAGGATGAGATTGGTGAAAGAATGTAATATGGTGATATGAGGATGGGGAAAAATGCTGCCAATTGTTTGCTGGACTAATTAAATTTTGACAAATATTCTGTGCTTCTAAGTTACTCCCAATTTACTTTTGTCCTGTATTCTTCTTGTCATCGTAGTAACCCCTGATTGTGTGACTTCATATCAGGTACAGGTCAGTGACAGTGCTTTGGAACCCTACTTGTACCCAACCTGAAACAAAAAAATTCCATAATAAATGGGAATCACAACCCAGTGCAATGCCAAGTCTAATTGTTACATCTTTGGAAATCAGGCCTTTGGCTTCTTGAGTCCTAAGCTGTGCAGTTTCCTCTTCTAGTCTCTTAGCCTTTCTATCTCTGTCATACTTTAAGATAGTGATCCCCTGAAGTGGGGTCATGAACTGAAACTCTGAGGCTGAGATTTCTAAGGAAGCAGTGACTGCCACATAATTCAAATCAAGCCATAACAGTAATCCTTCCATTTTGCAGCCCTCTACTCTCATAGGGACCCTCAGTCATACCCCCACCACCTCTCTCAGTCCTCATTGAGAGGGCTGTGACGATTTCCTAGCTCAGAGTGGGGCAATGGTAGAAAAATGTTGGGGAAACACTGCTTTAAGGTGCATCTTAAAACCTGCCTTACCTTTCCTAATATTTCCATACATGGTTTGGTGTCAAATTTTATTTGATTGCTGCAATATGCGATATTTCTGGTGCACCTCTCCCAACCCCAAACCCACCTTCCATCCCTCATAATAAAGCACTTAGGGATATTTCAGTAAGTTAAATATAGAAAATTAATGTAGGAAAATGTCATGCAAGTTATTCTTGCTGAGTGGAAATGGTTCAGTGCAGTACATTTACTCATGGAGATACTGGGGATGCTAATTTAGTTTAATTTTTTTCTCTCTCCTGATGGAATGTTTGAACTGGATGCCGTGTGCTACTACATAAGGTCTGCCTGTCACTGCTCTACAACTTGTGAATGTCGACTCATCGGAGTGTTACAAAGTGGTTGGAAATTTATTTCCCTTCTCTGATTCACGGGAATTATCTTCTTTCTTTTTCACATTTGATATCAGAATCTTGTTTATTATTACAAGTATATCCTGCAGTTCAAATCTTGCCACTCCGTGGTACAAAATGTGTTTCTTCTAACAGTCTCCTCATCCTGTTGACTTTCCATCAGAACTGACTTTCTTCTGGGTTTGATGATGTCAACTATATGGCCTTACAATTCCACACAGCTTCTTGGAATGTTGCAAATTTCACAGAGTAGGAATGATTCTGTTAGTCTGTTCCCATGTTCCTGAACCTTTGCTTCTACATTAAGCAGACAGCTGGACCCCTCTTCCAATGATTGATACTCAAGGTTAAGATTCACTTCTTAGCCAATCTCCTCCAATTCTATCCTCACCTGTAGAATCCTTAATGAAGTTCATTTGTCATGGAAACTTTTCTAAATGTAATCTCAATTAAATCAACTAAAAACTACATGGACCAAATAAGTCAATGGTGGCTTTTTCAACTTGGAAAGACATAAATGATCTAGCTTCCAGTAATCCAGTCGTTTTATGACCCATAAATATTAAATTCAGTTTTGCCATTGAGCAAATTGAACACTCAAATGTCTGGTTGCTCGAGTAGGACCATAGCCACTACACATTGCTTATGGCCATAATAAAAACTGAAAGTTCTGGAAAAACTCAACAGTTCTGGCGTTGTCAAAAGAGAGAGAAATGGAATTAACGTTTCAGACCAATGAGCTTTCAATGAAGTGGAGGAGCTTAGAGTTGTAATAGATTTTAAACGGCAGGGAAAGTGACATATGGGGCAGGGTAAGTAAAAGGAACACCTGAGAGAGTGTGGAAGACAGGATTCATCAAATAACTAAAAGGACACTAGTGTATGACCAGAGGGAATGACAAAAGGTCAAATAACAAGCAAATGATGTGTTTAGAAAAGGAAAAGATGGGAAAATTGGAACTATTATCAACAGCTGAGCTACAAAACCCAAACAAAAACATTTTTGAAAAATAGTGGATTCAGAGATCTGAAATTGCTGAACTGGGACAGTGTTAAGGAAGAGGATAAAAGATTACCTGTTGCTGTGGTTGACAGCACTTATCTCCTCCCAACTGTCAATTGGATCGTGGCTTTGGATGGGGAACAATGACAACAGGGATATTAGTCTGGGAGAAGAGTCCCAGATGGTGAGTTCCCTGACTTTCTGACTGAGACTGATTCTCTGCATGTCAGCTGAATGGAAGTTCTGCCCTGTTAGCTCTGCTGGTCTCTCCACAAATGCTTTCAGATCTAATGAACATTTACAACATCATTTTTACTAAATTATCTCATGGGATGCTGGCTGGCCAGCATTTATTACTTGTGCCTAGTTGCCCTTGAGAAGATGATGGTGAGCTGCCTTCTTGAACCGCTGCAGTCCATGTACTGTAGGTAGACCCTCAATGCCCTCAGGGAAGAAATTCCAGAATTTTGACCCAGGACCAATGAAGGAATGGCAATATATTTCCAAATAAGGATAGTAAGTGGCTTGGAGGGGAGCTTGCAGATGGTCGTATTCTCATGTATCTGTCCTAGTCTTTCGAGATGGAAATGGTCATGAGTTTAAGAGGTGCTGATTAAAGATCTTTGGTGAATTCTGCATCTTGTAGATAGCACACTCTGCTGCTATGGAGGGTGTTGTTGGGAGTGAGTGCTTGTGGATGTGGTGAAAAGGCAATCCTCAGCATTTTGTTTTTATTTTAGTCTTCATGAGCATTATTCATGTTTGAGTGTTGACAGTGAGCTTCATCCAGCTCTTCAACTGTGGGAACATGATGACTAATTGTACTCTTCTTCTTACCTGATATCCATAGACATGTATTTCCAGCAGATGTCTCTGGTCAAGTATATTTATCTTCCAAAATAAATCACTGAAATCTGATCATTAGCTTATTGCTGAAGGTGGGATCTTACTTTGACAAAACTAGCTGTTGTTTCCTACATATGACAATGACTATGCAATATGTAAATACATGTCCTTATTTCTATTGTACTGCCAAACTGAATGAAATTAACTAACTGACTAATTCAGATGGATCTTGAGACATTGTTGATCCAGTAGAAAATGAAAAGATTCCTCAGAATCAGGCCATATGCTTATTGTATCTTTGCTGACCAAAAAGGAACTATCAAGCCTAATCTCACCTTCCAGCTCTTGGTCTGTTGTCTTTAGCATTTCCAGTGCCTATCCAATTGTTGTTTTAAATGTAATGCTAGTTTCAATCTCAATTTCCCCTTTCAGCTTTCAGGCAGTGAGTTTCAGATTACTCTGAATAAAAAACAAATTCTCTTCAACACTCCTCTAATTAATTTAAAACAATGTAATTGACCTCTCTTCCCATGGAAAAATAGATCCTTCCAATCCACACTATCTAAGCCTCTCATAATTTAAAACAGTTTCTTCAGGTCAATTGACCTTCTTGTTGTCAAGTTAGTCAGAAATAACCTTCTAGAACATAGAACATTACAGCGCAGTACAGGCCCTTCAGCCCTCAATGTTGTGCCGACCAGTGAAACCAATCTGAAGCCCATCTAACTTGCACTATTCCTTTCTCGTCCATATGCCTATCCAATGACCATTTAAATGCCCTTAAAGTTGGCGAGTTTACTACTATTGCAGGCAGTGTGATCCACACCCCTACTTCACAAAGTAAAGAAACGACCCTGACATCTGACCTATATCTATCACCCATCAATTTAAAGCTATGTCCCCTTGTGCTAGCCATCGCCATCAGAGGGAAAAGGCTCTCACTGTCCAACCTATCTAACTGACTGATTATCTTCTATGTCTCAATTAAGTCGCCTCTCAACCACCTTCTCTCTAACGAAAACAGCCTCAAGCCCCTCAGCCTTTCCCCTTAAGACCTTCCCTCCATACTAGGTAACATCCTAATAAATGTCCTCTGAATCCTTTCCAAAGCTTCCACATCCTTCCTATAATGCAGTGACCAGAACTGTACACAATACTCCAAATGTGGCTGCACCAGAGTTTTGTATATCTGCAGCATGATCTCATGGTTCTGAAACTCAATCCCTCTGCCAAGAAAAGCTAACACACCGTATGCCTTCTTAACAACCCTATCAACCTGGTTGGCAATTTTCAAGTGTCTATGTACCTGGACACAGATCTTTCTGCTCATCTACACTACCAAGAATCTTATCAGTCGCCCAATACTCTGCATTCCTGTTACTCCTTCCAAAGTGAATCACCTCATACTTTTCTACATTAAACTTCATTTGCCACCTCTCAGTCCAGCTCTGCAGCTTAACTATGTCTTTGTAACCTACAATGTTCTTCGTCACTATCCACAACTCTACCGACCTCAGTATCATCTGCAAATTTACTAACCCATGCTTCTACGCCCTCATCCAGGTCATTTATATAAATGACAAACAATAGTGGACCCAAAACAGACCCTTGCGATACCCGACTAGTAACTGAATTCTAGGGTGAATATTTCCCATCAACCACCACCCTCTATCTTCTCTCAGCTAGCCAATTTCTGATCCAAACCGCTAAATCACCCTCAATCCCTTGTCTCCGTATTTTGTGCAATAGCCTACCGTGGGGAACCTTATCAAACGCCTTACTGAAATCCATATATACCACATTAACAGCTTTGCCCAGATCCACCTGTTTGGCCATCTTCTCAAGGAAATCAATAAGGTTTGTGAGGCACGGCCTACCCTTCAAAAAACTGTGTCGACTATCCCTTCAACTGTGGGATAATGTATTCTTCTCTAGATGATAAATCCTATTTCTTAACCCTTTCCAACACTTGACCCACAACTGAAGCAAGGCTCACTGGTCTATAATTTCCACGTTTGTCTCTACTCCCCTTCTTGAACAAGGGAACAACAGTCTTCTGGCACTATTCCTGTAGACAATTACAACAAAAAGATCAAAGCCAAAGGCTCGGCAATCTTCTCCCTGGCTTCCCAGAGAATCCTAGGAAAAATCCCATGCAGCCCAGGGGACTTATCTATTTTAAGACTTTCTAGAATTGCTAACACCTCCTCCTTATGCACCTCGATCCCACCTATTATTGTAGCCTGTATCTCAATATTCTCCTCGATCACATTGTCTTTTCTAGTGTGAATACTGACGAAAAGTATTCATTTAGTGCTTCCCCTATCTCCTCTGACTCCACGCACAACTTCCCACTACTAAGCTTGATTGGCCCTAATCTTACTCTTGTCATTCTTTTATTCCTTTATTCCTGATGTAGTTACAGAAAGCCTTAGCGTTTTCCTTAATCCTATCCACCAACAACTTCTCATGTCCCCTCCTGGCTCTTCTTAGCTCTCTGTTTAGGTCTTTCCTGGCTAACCTGTAACTCTCAAACACCCTAACTGAGCCATCACATCTCATCCTAAGATAAGCCTTCTTCTTCCTCTTGAAGACAGATTCAACTTCCTTAGTAAACTATGGCTCCCGCGCTCGACAACTTCTTTCCTGCTTGACCAGTAAATACTTATCGAGGAACTGCAGAAGCTGGTCCTTGAATAAACTCCACATTTCAATTGTGCCCATCCCCTGAAGTTTCCTTCCCCATTCTGTGTATCCTAAATCTTGCCTAATTGCATTGTAATTGTCTTTCCCCCAGCCATATACTTGCCCTGCGGTATATACCTATCCCTTTCCATCACTAAAGTAAACATAACTGAATTGTGATCACTATCACCAAAGTGTTCACGTACCTCCAAATCTAACATCTGGCCGAGTTCATTACCCAGTACCAAATCTAATGTGGCCTCGCCGCTTGTTGGTCTATCTACATACTGTGTCAGGAAACCCTCCTGCACACATTGGACAATAACTGACCCATCTAACTATTGTATTCCCAGTCAATATTTGGAAAGTTAAAGTCCCCCATAACAACTACTCTGTCACGCTTGCTCTTATCAAGGATTACCTTTGCTATCCTATCCCTTAATCTCTGGAACTATTTGGAGGCCTATAGAAAACTCCCAACAGGGTAACCTCTCCTTTCCTGTTTCTAATCTCGGCCCATACTGCCTCGGTAGAGGAATCCTCAAAGATCTTTTCTGCAACCGTAATACTGTCCTTGCCATTTTCTCTGTTATTACTGAAACATCTAAATCCGGGAACCTGCTATAATATTCCTTTCACTGTTCTACCCAGGTCTCTGAAATGGCCACAACATCAAAATCCCAAGTACCAACCCATGCTGCAAGTTCACCCACCTTATTCCAGATGCTCCTGCCGTTGAAGTAGACACACCTCAAACCAACTTCTTGCCTGCCGGTGCCTTCTTGCGATCTTGAAATCTTAGTTCTGACTTCACTACTCTTATCGTCCCGTATAGTCAAACTACAATTCTCTTAACAAATTCATCTTGACTGACCTTGAGTAATCTGTGCCTCTCTAAATTATGATTCATATTGTGTTCCAAAACTGTTCCAAAAATTATACACCTCCCCCCTCACTTCTCTCCAAGGCCCCAAAGGAAACTTCCATATCCGCCACAGATTCACCTGCACCTCCACTCACATTATCTACTGCATCCGCTGCAGCCGGTGTGGCCTCCTCTATATTGGGGAGACAGGCCGCCTACTTGATGAGCGATTCAGAGAGCACCTCTGGGCCACCCGGACGAACCAACCCAATCACCCTGTAGCACAGCATTTCAACTCCCCCTCCCACTCCACCGAGGATATGCAGGTCATTGGACTCATCCACCGCCAAACCACAACAACGCGACGGTCGGAGGAGGAGCGTCTTATCTTCCGACTGGGAACCCTCCAACCACAGGGGATGAACTTGGACTTCACCAGTTTCTTCATCCCCCCTCCCCCCACCTTGTCTCAGCCGAATCCCTCCAGCCCGGCACCGCCTTCCTGACCTGCAGTCTTCTTCTTGACCTCTCTGCCTCCACCCTACTCCGACCTATCACCCTCACCTTGACCTCTTTCCACCTATCACATTTCCAACGCCCCTCCTCCAAGTCCCTCCTCCCTACCTTTTATCTTCTCCTGCTGAACACTCTCTGCTCATTCCTGAAGAAGGGCATGTGCCCGAAACGTCGAATCTTCTGTTCCCTAGATGCTGCCTGACCTGCTGTGCTGTTCCAGCAATAAAGTTTCAGCTTTGATCTCCAGCGTCTGCAGACCTCACTTTCTCCCCAAAAATTATAGGCCAGACTAACTAGCCTATAATTACTCAGTCTATCCCTCCCTCTGTTTTGAACAACTGCACAGCGCTAGCTGTACTTCATTTCTTCAGCGCCAAGTGTGTCACCAGAGAAGATTGGAAAAGGATAGTTGGAGTTTCTGCTGTCACTTCCCTTGCCTCACAACCGTGTGAGGTGCATTTCATTTTCGCCTGGATGCTGAACATTTTATTGTTTCCTCTCATGCCAACTACAACATCTGCTCTGTCCCTTTCTTTTGTAAAAACATACCCAAAGTGCTCATTAAGTACTTGATAGCTCAATCTTGATGTCACTAGACTGGTAACCTGGAGCCCTGCATTTGCCTTGGGGCTATGGGTTTGAATATCACCACAGCAAATGATGAAATTTTAATTTGATTATAAATCTGCAAATGGAAAAGCCAGTCTAATGGTGACCACTGCCGATTATTGTAAAAAACCCATTTAGTTCACAAATGTTGTTCAGGAGGGAAATCTGTTATCCTCAACTGTTCTGTCCTATGTGTGACTTCAGACCCACACCAATTTGATTGACTCTTGACTGCTCTTTGAAATGGAACAAACCATCCAGTTGTATTAAACTGCTATAGAGAAAGAAAGAATCTAGAAAGACTTAGCTAGCATCAAGCATTGGAAGCAACAAAATTAAATCCAGAATCAAAAACAGAAATTGTTGGAAAAGCTCCACTGAGGAAGGGTCATTTGACCTGAACTGTTAACTCTTGATTTCTGTCCGCAGATGCTGCCAGATCTGATCTTTTCCAGCAATTTCTGTTTTTGATTCTAATTTATAGCATCTGCAGTTTCTTCCACTTTTACTTCAAATTAAATTCAGCCTTGTCAAATTTGCAGAGTCATCCTAACTAACATCTGGGGGCTTGTACCAAAATTGGGATACCAAATGAGATCCAAAGAAGAGTGCAGGACAGCATGTCATGTAATAAATTAGTCCAATTTATCAAACGAACTAAACTTAAACAGAAATAAACTTAACACTTTTGAAAGACTTTTTAAGACAAATTATCAGCTGCTCAGTAATCAGGAGGTTTATTAATTCTGACATCACTTATTTTTATTTATCCTGTTCCTGGAACTTGCAGACTGATCACTGCATTGCTCCATCCTCATGTTTCTTTAGGTTCGCATGTCTGATTACTGGACTTTCTGATTTAGTAAAATAACAGATATAGTATTCAGCTCTTAGATTGTCTAAGAGACAAAAAAGTTCATTGAAACACTGTGTTTACTGACTAATCACTTACTTACTGCCTTCCTTGATTTTGTTTTTTTCGTTTTTTAGCCATTGATTCCATCTCTTTCCATTGCTGCTGCTGTGTCTCAGATTGTTGCTCTTTTATATCATATTGATATCTTTAGTTTTGAAATTAATGACTTCCAAACCGATTACATATTAATGGATGCACAGTTCTTAGCAATGAAACATGTAACTTTCTTTGTGGTTACTGGTAACATCTAACTTTTCATGTGACTTAGATTTCCATTTTTGGACAGAAATATTCCGTTTTCCAGCAGAGGGCAGTATTAACCTGAAAACTGCAGGCGTCTGGGATGGATAGAGATCTGTCAATTTGTTACTTAGAGTCATAGAGTCATTGAGATGTACAGTATGGAAACAGACCCTTCGGTCCAACCCGTCCATGCCGACCAGATATCCCAACCCAATTTAGTCCCACCTGCCAGCACCTGGCCCATATCCCTCCAAACCCTTCCTATTCATATACCCAACCAAATCCCTCTTAAATGTTGCAATTGTATCAGCCTCCAGCTCTTCCTCTGCCAGCTCATTCCATACACGTATCACCCTCTGTGTGAAAACGTTGCCTCCTAGGTCTCTTTTATATCTTTCCCCTCTCACCCTAAACCTATGTCCTCTAATTCTGGACTCCCTGACCCCAGGGAAAAGACTTTGTCTATTTGCCCTATCCATGCCCCTCATAATTTTGTAAACCTCTATAAGGTCACCCCTCACTCGCCGATTCTCCAGGGAAAACAGCCCCAGCCTGTTCAGCCTTTTCTATAGCTGAAATCCTCCAACCCTGGCAACATGCTTGTAAATCTTTTTTGAACCCTTTCAAGTTTCATAACATCTTTCCGATAGGAAGGAATTGCAGGCAATATTCCAACAGTGACCTAACCAATGTCCTGTACAGCTGCAACATGACCTCCCAACTCCTGTACTCAATACTCTGACCAATAAAGGAAAGCATACCAAACGCCGCCTTCACTACCCTACCTGCGACTACACTTTCAAGGAGCTATGAACCTGCACTCCAAGGTCTCTTTGTTTAGCAATACCCTGTAGGACCCTTTGTGAGACATGATTTCCCATGCACAAAGCCATGTTGACTATCCCTAACCAGTCCTTGCCTTTCCAAATACACATATATCCTGTCCCTCAGGATTCCCTCCAACAACTTGCCACCGATGTCAGGTTTACTGGTCTACAGTTCCCTGGCTTGTCCTTACCGTCCTTCTTAAACATTGGCACCACGTTAGCCAACCTCCAGTCTTCCGGCTCCTCACCTGTGACTATCAATGATATTAATATCTCAGCAAGAGGGCCAGCAATCACTTCTCTAGCTTCCCACAGAGTTCTTGGGTACACTTGATCAGGTCTTGGGGATTTATTCACTTTTACCCATTTCAAGACATCCAGCACTTCCTCCTCTGTAGTATGGACATTTTGCAAGATGTCACCATCTATTTCCCTACAGTCTATATCTTCCATATCCTTTTCCACAGTAAATGTGTGATGCAAAATTTTCATTTAGTATCTCCCCCATTTTCTGCGGCTCCACACAAAGACTGCCTTGCTGATCTTTGAAGGGCCCTATTCTCTCACTAGTTACCTTTTTGTCCTTAATGTATTTGTAAAAACTCTTTGGATTCTCCTTAATTCTATTTGCTAAAACTATCTCATGTCCCCTTTTTACCCTCCTGATTTCCCTCTTAGTATACTCCTACTTTCTTTATACTCTTCTAAGGGTACACTCATTCTATCCTGTATATGCTTCCTTCTTTTTCTGAACCAAACCCTCAATTATTTTAGACATCCAGCATTCCCTATACCTACCAGCCTCTCCTTTCACCCTAACAGGAATATACTTTCTCTGGATTCTTGTTATCTCTTTTCTGAAGGCTTCCCATTTTCCAGCCGTCCCTTCATCTGCAAACACCTGCCCTCAATCAGTTTTTGAAAATTCTTGCCTAATACCGTCAAAATTGGCCTTTCTCCGGTTTAGAACTTCAACTTTTAGATCTGATCTATCCTCTTCCATCATTATTTTAAATCTAATAGAATTATGGTTGATGGCCCCAAAGTGCTCCACTACTGACACCTCAGTCACTTGCCCTTTCTTATTTTCCAAGAGTAGCTCAAGTTTTGCACCGTCTCTAGTAGGTACATCCACATATTGAATCAGAAAATTGTCTTGCACACACTTAACAAATTCCTCTCCATCTAAACCCTTAACACTATGGCAGTCCCAGTCTATGTTTGGAAAGTTAAAATACCCTACCATAACCACTCTATTATTCTTACAGATAGCTGAGATCTCCTTACAAGTTTGTTTCTCAATTTCTCTCTGACTATTAGGGGGTCTATAATACAATCCCAATAAGGTTATCATCCCTTTCTTAGTTCCACCCAAATAACTTCCCTGGATGTATTTCCAGGAATATCCTCCTTCAGCACAGCTGTAATGCTATCCCTTTTCAAAAATGCCACCCCTCCTCTCTTGCCTCCCTTTCAATCCTTCCTGTAGAGTTTGTATCCTGGAACATTAAGCTGCCAGTCCTGCCCATCCCTGAGCAATGTTTCTGTACTTGCTATGATATCCTAGTCCCATGTTTCTAACCATGCCCTGAGTTCATCAGCCTTCCCCGTTAGGCCCCTTGCATTGAAATAAATGTAGTTTAATTTATTAGTCCTACCTTGTCCCTGCCTGCCCTGACTGTTTGACTCGCTTCTGTTCTCAACTGTACCAGTCTCAGATTGATCTCTTTCCCCACCCCCCACCTTACTAGTTTAAATCCTCCCGAGCAGCTCTAGCAAATTTCCTTGCCAGTATATTAGTCCCCTTCCAATTTAGGTGCAATGCGTCCTTCTTGTACAGGTCACTTCTACCCCAAAAAGATTCCAATGATCCAAAAATGTGAATCCTTCTCCCATACACCAGCTCCTCAGCCATGCATTCATCTGCTCTATCCTCCTATTCCTGCCCTCACTAGCTTGTAGTACCGGGAGTAATCCAGATATTACTACTCTCGAGGACTTCCTTTTTAAATTTCTGCCTAACTCCCTGTAATCTCCCTTCAGAATCTCAACCCTTTCCCATCCTATGTCGTTGGTTCCAATGTGGACAATGACCTCTTACTGGCCCCTCTCCCCCTTGAGAACTTTCTGCACCCTCTCGTAGACATCCTTGATCCTGGCACCAGGGAAGCAACACACCATTCTGCTTTTTCACTGCTGACCACAGAAACATCTGTCTGTACCTCGGACTAGAGAATCCCCTAACACAATTGATCTCTTGGGACCTGACGTGCCCCTCGTTGCATTAGAGCCAGTCTCAATACCAGAAACTTGGCTGTTCGTGCTACGTTTCCCTGAGAATCCATCACCCCCTACAAACATACCTGTTTGAAATGGGTATATCCACAAAAGACTCCTGCACTAGGTGCCTACCTCTCTTTCCTGGAGTTAACCCATCTATGTGACTGTATCTGAGACTTTTCCCCCCTTCCTAAAACTGCCATCCATCACATACTGTTGCTGTTGCAAATTCCTCATTGCTTCTGTCTCTGCAACCGATCCATTCGATCTGATAAGATTCGCAGCCAACAGTATTTATGGAGATAAAATCTGCAGCAACCCTTGAACTCTCTTTAAACTCCCACATCTGACAAGAAGTACATATCACTCTATTAAAGGCCATTTTTGCTCCTTCACAATCTACAGACCCAGAAATTAACACCGTCTTATTCCTCTACAAATACTGCCCCAGGTTAAATGAAGAGTTATAGCTTATATTTTAAGTTTAATCAAGAGACATAGCTCCAAAAACACATAATCAATAAAGAACCCACTCTATTCACTACTGCAGATTCTCTGTAAGCCACACTTAAAACAACGATTAACTTATCTGATTCCGTGCTGTGAACTTCGCCCAACAGTTCCTCCAAGATCAGTTGTGAATTTCACTGTTTGTTAATTTTCCCAGATGCATTCCAATGTCCAATGAAACATGAATTTTAACAGCAAAGGCAGTAACTGTGCGGGTTCTCTCTCTCTCTCTCTCTCTCTCTCTCTCTCTCCAGCAATTACCTCACCATGTGCTTCCTTTGTCTGTTCTTATCCCTTTTAAAACTGCTGCTGTTTTGACTTTTTTTTCCAAAGTTCCAAAACAATGCAACAGCATATAAAACAGTAATTGCTGCTTCTGGAATTCGAGGAAATCACCTTCAGCACCTAAAATACCTCAAAAAAGGAGCAGCTGTTACAGCCAGAAATTTTTCCTGTTCCTCCAGCTTGGATTACCTGATGTGTTTTATGGTTTAAGAATTGTTATTTAATACTCGATCTATTGTCTGTTCATAAAAATAGTTAACCTCTATAATAACAATGAAAATAACCTCTTGAGGTTTCTTGTTTGAATGAGTGCACTTCTGGTTTTGAGTCACTAATTAGATTAGATTTCCTACAGTGTGGAAGCAAGCACTTTTGCCAAACCAGTCCATACCAACCCTCTGAAGAGTAACCTACTCAGACCCATTTCCCCTCTAATGCACCTAACACTATGGGCAATTTAGCATGGCTAATTCACCTGACCTGCACGCCTTTGGACTGTGGGAGGAAACCAGAGCAAACCCACAGAGAATGTGCAGACTCCACACAGATAGTCGCCCAAGGCTGGAATTGAACCTGGAACCCTGGTGCTGTGAGGCAGCAGTGCGAATCACTGAGCCACCATGCCACCCATGTTATAATTCGACTGAAATAAATCAGGTAGAGATGTGTGTTGAACCACAGAAGGAAACATTAGGAGTGATTTTAGGAAGAGGGGAAGCAGGAGAGTTGGAGTAGGAGTTTAAGGAAAGAATAGTAAATTGTGAAGCCTACACAGCTGAAGGCATGACCACCAAAGTTGGCAGAAAGGTTAATCTCAAAGGCAAGAGTTAGTTCTTGTCAGTGCAACTCAATAAGGATAGAAGTGATTTTTAAAAATTGAATACCTGCAATGTGGAAACAGGCCATTTGGCCCAACAAGTCCGAATCGACCCTCTGAAGAGTATCCCACCCAGACCAATTTCCTATTACTACCCTATTACTTTAAATTTCCCGGTGACTAATGCACCTAACCTACACATCCCTGAATACTATGGGCAATTTAGCATGGCCAATTCACCTGGCCTGCAGGAGGAAACCAGAGCACCCAGAGGAAATCCACGCAGACAAGGAGAGAATGTGCACACTCCACACAGTCACCTGAGGTTAGAATCAAACCTGGCGCTGTGCAGTAGTGGTGCTAACCACTGAGTCACCATGCCACCCTATTCAGTGAATAGGATATAGCCAGCAGACAATTACAATGAGTTGCAGCTTAGAGACTGGAGAATAAAAGGCTTCACAGAGTTTATTTCACTTTGTTGACTCTCAGGTAACCAATGGATGAAAAAGCTTTTAAGGAGCAGCTTGACTCAGGCTGGACACTGGGGGTATTATGGACATTGAAGGAAGTGGTCTTCCCGATACAGTTAATATGACTCAGCAATCGGGTTAATGTTACAAAGAATCTTTGTCAATCACAGAGTATAGGATGTATAGAATAACAGAAGTTTCAGATTTGCAGTTCTGAATGCTTGTTATATGCATTTGAATCACGATTCACTTTTCCGTACAGATACTTGCCTAATTTTAATCCACCCTCTTACATAGAACATAGAACATAGAAGAATACAGCGCAGTACAGGCCCTTCGGCCCTCGATGTTGCACCGATGCAAGCCCACCTAACCTACATTAGCCCACTATCCTCCATATGCTTATCCAATGGCCGCTTAAATGCCCATAATGAGGGAGAGTCCACCACTGCTACTGGCAGGGCATTCCATGAACTCACGACTCGCTGAGTAAAGAACCTACCCCTAACATCTGTCCTATACCTACCCCCCCTTAATTTAAAGCTATGCCCCCTTGTAATAGCTGACTCCATACGTGGAAAAAGATTCTCACTGTCGACCCTATCTAAACCCCTAATCATCTTGTACACCTCTATCAAGTCACCCCTAAACCTTCTTTTCTCCAATGAAAACAACCCCAAGTTGGTTTAGATGGTATTCAGTTTAGAACACTACATTTTAGGAAAGATATATTGCCCCTGGAGAAGATATAGCATGATATTGGGAAACGTTCCTTCGCATAACGGGTTGTATAAATATCAAGTTACCCCTGCAATCCCCAAGTAGCTGTTAACCAACTCCATTGAAAAATTGAAAATTTCATTATGTGGATTTTTGTTAGGAAAGACTTATACGGATTACAGAACTAAAGCAGACAGGTGGACTTAATATAAAGATCAGCCAGAATCTCATTGAATGGCAGAATTTCTAACCCGAGCAGGCACTTTGTTTTGAATTGGGCACCCACTTAAGAAGGAGAAAGTGAGGACTAGAGATGCTGGAGATCAAAGTCGAGAGTGTGATGCTGGAAAAGCACAGCAGGTCAGGCAACATCTAAGGAGCAGGAGAATTGATGTTTCGGGCATAAGCCCTTCCTCAGGAAGGGCCTGGTTGTGTGACTGTGCTGATAGGCAAGGCATGGCAAGGCCCATTTAAGAAACCAATTCAGTTTTATTTCCAATCCTTTTAGTAGAATTGATAATTGAACAATTGATAAACTACTCAATGCTTAAAAATAGTTAAAAATCACGCAAAACCAGGTTATAGTCCAACAGGTTTATTTCGAAGTACAAACTTTCAGAGCACTGCTTGTTCATCAGATAGCTAGTGGAGCAGGATCATAGAACTGAGAATTTATCGCAGAAGATTATAGTCAGACAACTAATGCGATATATTGAATAAACCTAGATTGCTGTTAAGTCTTTCATCTTTTAGAATGGGTTGCAGGTTTTGGTTCATTAATATGTATATCCCAGAACTTTTTTCAAGTCACATTCCAGAGATAACTTCAAGTTTTTTTTTAAAAAAAGTGACATCTCAGCTCAGACACTGCATGAAAGGTGTGAGGTTAGAGCATATATGTATTCAATCTTGAGTCAGACTGGTTCTATTTCCAAAGTAGGAATTTATACAATGTCGCATGGATTATAAAAAATCTGGATTCCCCAGACTCCTTATACCCCTCACACACCTGGAGACCCAACCCACCCCTTCCCACATGCTGCTGTTGGACTTGGCTCTCAAGCACCAACACCACCTACCACTGGTGCCACAGTTGGTTTCAACCCCCACTTCTATGCTTCCCACCCCAGTTTCCCTGCCAATACCACTGCTGCCAGAAACAGCCCTTAACATTTATCCAATTTATCAGAAAATAAAACAGCTTGATGCATCTTCCAGGTCTGTGTCATCCAATTAGACTTAACGTCAGGTAAATAGTAGTAACAGGCACATATGTCAAGCACCCCACAGATCATACAGAATAACAATTGATATAGATCAGGAGCATTAGTCAGAGGGAAATGGGTCTGGGTGGGTTACCCTTTGGAGGGTCGGTGTGGACTGGTTGGGCCGAAGGGCCTGTTTCCACACTAGAAGGAATCTAATCTAAAAATTGTACAGATTTCTCAGTAGCACCACACCCCCCTCCACAAACTGTTAGTGAGACTGCAGGTTACCAAATCTCATTAAAACTTAACAAG
Source organism: Chiloscyllium plagiosum (assembly GCF_004010195.1). NCBI lineage: Eukaryota > Metazoa > Chordata > Chondrichthyes > Orectolobiformes > Hemiscylliidae > Chiloscyllium > Chiloscyllium plagiosum. The sequence goes on from NC_057734.1 coordinate 36,027,969, forward strand.
AGATTATCATTCTTCATTATTGAGTACCTAACCCTGGAACCCCACCCCCGACACAATTCCAGGTTTTCAACAGACTATTGGCTTCACCAAGTTAGAACTACGCTATATTTTTCCAAGCTTTAGTGTTGCTCAGCTATATAGTCAAACACCTTCTTTGGATCTCCTATACTCTTATTCTCAGCTACACTGAACTATTAATGGAATATGGCTTCTTCTAACCCCTCACAAATCCCAGAGCTTTCCCTGAGCCCTAAACCCAATACTTAGCAATTTCCTCTGACTCCCTCAGACATCTTCCACGTCCTAATTCTTTGGAGCTCTGGGATGGAACTACTTCTTACTGCCCCTAAGTACGTTACTGACTAAGAGTCCTAAGTTAGGAGACTTCTCCGTTGAATACCTCTGTCTAACTAACTTAACTCCCTAACCCCTGAACCTTTCTGAATAGTTAATTGAAAATTTCACAACAAGTTACATCCTTGCTTCCAAGCAGTATTGAATGTAACTAACATTTTGGAATAGTCAAATGCATGAACTCCTTAATGCTGCCTGTTCCTTTATTATTATGGACACACATTGTTGGCTTCCACAGTACAAAATATACATGAAAAAACCTTTTTATATTCAAACAAATGCCTGACTATCCTGATCCTAACCATATCTGGTTCTCACTCCCTCTATCACACTCCAACTGCTCCCACTCTCATCCTGACCCTGACCTGACCTGACTCCGCTCCTCCCCCTTTCCACCCAAGCCCCATTGTCTCTCTAGCCAGACATTCCTACCTTCCAAACTGAACCCATCCTCACTCTCCAACCATAATACCTGGACCCAAACCACACACTCCATCTTACTCCATTCCCAGTCTCTATCTAACCTCAGCCTCTCTGTTCATCCAGATCTGATTGGATGCTGCTTGTCTTTGCTGTGGCATGACCTGTTGGGAAATTCTCATGATTGGGATTTGCTTCCGTTTGATTCTAATTGGTCAAATATAATAATTGTACCTCTCCATGTAGAGTTGCTGAAGGTCCTAGGCTGCTGAAATCCAACATTTTCTCTGTTACTCATAACTAAAGGTAAAACACAAACAATGATCATAAAACACTTGCCCAATCTGTTTTCTATTTTGACATTTTACCATTAAGTGCACAACAAGGTTGAAATGAACATGCTTATACCCTATGACTAGAACTTATCAGTCAAAGTATTGAGTATAGGACTTGAGACATCATGTTCCAATGTTGGTAAGGCCACATTTTGGAGTACTGTGTACAGTTCTGCTACAGGAAGGATGTTATTAAAGCGGAAAGGATGTACAAGGATATACAAGGATGTTACTGAGATTGGAAGGTTTGAGTTATAAAGAGAGGCTGGATAACCAGGGACGACTTTTCCTTGGAGCTTAGGAGGCTAACGCTTGACTTTATAGAGGTTTGTAAAATCATGAAAGACATTGACAGAATGAATAGAAACCAATCATTCAGGCATGTTGGTGGTTCTGCAGAAAAAGAGTAGCCAAGCTCTTTTCCTCAGGGTAGGGGAATCCAAAACTAGAGGGCATAGGTTTAAGGTGAGAGGGGAAGGTTTAAGAGCGACTTGAGGGGCAACGTTTTCACACACAGGGTGACGTTTGTATGGAACGAGCTGCCAGGGGAAGTGGTAGAGGCAGGTACAATTTCAACATTTGAAATACATTTGTACAGGTACATGGATAGGAATAGGTTAGAGCGATATGGGCCAAATGCAGGCACATCATAGGTTTAAGGTGAGAGGGGAAGGTTTAAGAGCGACTTGAGGGGCAACGTTTTCACACACAGGGTGACGTTTGTATGGAACAAGCTGCCAGGAGAAGTGGTAGAGGCAGGTACAATTTCAACATTTGAAATACATTTGTACAGGTACATGGATAGGAACAGGTTAGAGCGATATGGGCCAAATGCAGGCACATGGGACGAGTTCAGTATAGGAAACCTGGTTGGCATGAACGGGTTGGGTTGAAGAGCCTGTTTCCATACAGCATAACTCTATGACTGTAAGTGTTTAGATTAGATTACTTACAGTGTGGAAACAGGCCCTTCGGCCCAACAAGTCCACACCGCCCCGCCAATGCACAACCCATCATACCCCTACATTTACCCCTTACCTAGCACTACAGGCAATTTAGCATGGCCAATTCACCTGACCTGCACATCTTTGGACTGTGGGAGGAAACCGGAGTACCCGGAGGAAACCCACGCAGACACGGGGAGAATGTGCAAACTCTACACAGTCAGTCTCCTGAGGCGGGAATTGAACCCGGGTCTCTGGCGCTGTGAGGCAGCAGTGCTAACCACTGTGCCACCGTGCCGCCCACAAATGTTGTGATCACAGGCGCAACAACAGTGTCTGGGATTCAGTTTCTGTTTACTAACCAAAAGTTGAATTAGCTACAACTGAGTCAAAATTCCCCACATATTTTAATATGTTAACCAGTAACAACCATTATGGACAACATCAGTGGTCGAAATAAAGGGCAATAAAAGAATGTGAAACAAATTGAATGCATTGAATTAGGGCTACTCTTCTTCTGGAGGACATGCCTGAATGATTAGTTTCTTTTTCTTATTAATGTAGTAGGAGCTCAAACTGAGAGGTGAGTTTCAGCACAAGGGTATTAAAAAAGCCATGAACATTCAATACTTTTCATGATTGGAGCTTTATTTTTATACCCTTAGGACATAACCCCTGACCAACTGACACTAGAAGCACTGTTAGAGATGACCGATGAGGAAGTGTGTGAAACGGTGAAGAAGTATGGAACAAATAGCGAGGAATGTGCCAGATTAAATGCCTCACTATCCTGTCTAAGAAGAGTATATAAATCAGGTGAGTCACTTTTATCTGGTTGACAATGCATGTGGATAGAATTGGGTGAGGACAGCCTTAGGTTTGATTCCCATGTCCTCCATGACTGAATAACTTATCCATTCACTCTGCAAACTCATTCATCTTGAATTTCAGCTTTGATCTTTAGATTAGATTCCCTACAGTGTGGAAACAGGCCCAACAAGTCCACACCGACCCTCTGAAGAGTAACCCACCCAGACCCATTTCCCCCCCTGACTAATTGACCTAACACTATGGGCAATTTAGCATGGCCAATTCACCTGACCTGCACATCTTTCCGTCAGTTCTCGTAGGGCGGTTGCCAACAACCCACGCTCGGCGGTTAAACGTAACCCCGGAGCAGACTCTCCGAACTGGAGACTTTTCCAGTGATATACTCTTTTCCAGATATAAACATTCATGTGAACAGAAGAGCAAGGCTAAAAAACACATTACATTCTGGTTACATACAGATAAGAAGATTCACACGGGGAGGTGTGTAATAAGATTCACACGGGACTAAGCAACACCTCCATTCCGGTTAGATTCACACATGTATTGGGACATAATTTTTAACCGTTTCACCACACCCACCCAGACCCATTTCCCCCCCGACTAATTGACCTAATGCTATGGGCAATTTAGCATGGCCAATTCACCTGACCTGCACATCTTTGGACTGTGGGAGAAAACCAGAGCACACGGAGGAAACCCACGTAGACACGGGGAGAACATGCAAACTCCACACTGTCACCCGAAGCTGGAATCGAACTTGGGACCCTGGTGCTGTGAGGCAGCAGTGCTAACCACTGAGCCACTGTGTCCAACCCTACTTGGAAAATGTACTGGAGTCTTGCAGTGTTGATGTCCTGAGTAAGAAATGAAGGGGGAGAAATGGATGGTTGTGTGAGGGGACAAGATTGGGATGTTGATCTGCTATCATGTCTTTGTGTCACTGTCAGAGTTAACTTTTATTCTCATTGGAGCTTTGCAGCATTCTTCCTTTAAATGCAATCACCAGTGAGATGTAAATTCCTGAGCCAAGAGCTGAGGAAAGATGTGTTTTGACTGACGAGGGTCAATTGTGAACCCCACAGTGATTGACATCCTGAGACCAGTCTGAGTATCCATCGCCAATGATCAGATTTTTTTTAATGGAAGTTTTGGACATTTCTCACATCTGGCCGTTGCATCAAACATTGGTGACCTTTGCATAAAATTCTGCTGCTTTAATAGCTGGCTAAATATTTTCCTCCATTCAGTTTACCAGATATGCTGATGGAGTTTTAGTAATAGGGCCATGACAACAGTGAAAGACATAAATGAAGCTTCAACATTTCAGAACAAAGCATCATCTGTCCAATCAAACTCTTCCCCCAGAAGATGTGGCTGATATTAGGCAGGATTAGCCACTGCAACAGTGCCAGATGTAGCACAATGGGAAGTGTTGTAATATTGTATTACCACTAGGGGGTAGAAAGACAGCAGAAGATCTTTTTCCCTTCAAGCCGTGCCTTGTTCAGAAAGATATTTTTAAAAGATCAGTCCAAAAATTAGAGTGGCACAGTGGCTCAGTGGTTAGTGCTGCTACCTCACAGTGCCAGAGACCTGGGTTCAATCCCTGTTTCGAGTGTCTGTGTGGAGTTTGCACATGCTCACAATGTCTGCATGGGCTTCCTTCCACAATCCAAAGATGTGCAGGTTAGGTGAATTGCCCATACTGTTAGGTGCATTGGTCAGGGGTAATTATAGGATAGGGGAATGGGTCTGGGTGTATTACTCTTTGGAGGGTCAGTGTGGACTTGTTAAGCCGAAAGGCCTATTTCCATACTGTAGGGAATCTAATTTTTTTTTAAAGGCACTGAGCTTCAGTTTTCTGTTCAAATCTGTTGAGTTTTTGTTTCTTATATTGCCAGCAATTTTCTCAACCCTCAAAAGCATGAAATGATGCCGAGGAACAATTTCAGAGTCTCTGGCTGCCTTGGCCAAGTAAATGTTTCTCATGTACAATGTGTTCTGGACAGGGTGTGTCGGCTAGCTGAGCGCTCTCAGGTTTTACTGGTTATCATTCAGAAGTGGGAACCTTAGTCAATTTTCCTCCTGTCTCACTCAGGGGAATGGGGTCATTTTGGGACCGCCTCTATAGCCACTCCACCTGAATTCAATTCACACAACACAGACAAACAATTAATCCAGACTGCTTTTTTGGTAACACTCCATTACTCTCTTGGCCTTCTGCATCTACGTACTCTAAAACGCAATCAAATAAACATTTCTTCTCCATATATACATTCTATAGTTGGTGTGTTTGCTGCAAAATTCATGAAAAGTTTGGATTTTCAGTGTAATTCTTGCTGAGATGTCATTGGAAGCTATGCCACATAAGATGTAGTCTTAGATTTAATGCAACTGATTTAAGAGCTTTAAAGTGAGATATGTTGTTATAGATAGGGTTCAGAATACTTACACCTGAAGAGGAAATAGTTTTAAGTTTTTACTTTAATAATAAATGATACCAGACATATTGAGGTAGATTTTGACTGAGATGTTAATCATGAAAAACAATGGTTTTTACTTCTCCCAGTTTGTTTTCACAATATTAAACATTTACACTTTCGCACAAAGTCAAAACTTAGCCTATTTTGTTGAGCTGTCTTTAAAGTTTACTTACACGTTTTTTCTAACGACAGTAAAATCCTTTTGTCAATTGGATTATCTGTTGTATATTCAACAAAATAAGTAAACTGATGGCCAAGAGACAGTATTCTGAAAATGCAGACATTCTATTCCACATTGTGGAACATATTGGAAAATTGTTAGATTTAAATAATCCATGACTGTACTGTAAACTCAGTAACAAAAACTTAATTTAGAAAGATCAAAGTATTGATGGAATGCAGTAGTAGAAACTTATTAAGAATTACACATCACATTTTTGAACATTTCTCTTTTCAAAAGTTATCTTTCCGTTAGTCTTAACCTCAGTTAAGTGAGCAGGCAGTAAACCTTATAGTCTCTTTCACTTGGGGCTGCTGTAAGTCACCTTGAAGTTAGATGACTGTGGTGCAAGACCCAAAATCTAGACTGACTCTCGACTATAGTATTGAGGAAGTACTACACTGTTGCATATGCTGGATATTGGATGAGACCTTAAACCAAGTTTCCATTTACCCTGTCAGACGGAATAGTATTATTTTGAAGAAGAACCGGGAGATCATTGATATTGCATGTGCCTATTTGCTGTGTATAAACTTGTTGCTGTATTTCCAAAATAACAATAATATCTGCAATTTTAAAAGTACGCAATTAGTGGTGATATATTTTGGACCAGCTGTGTTCCTGTGAAAGGTACTACATAAATGCTAGAATAAACACAAAAAACTGGGGATGTTGAAAATCTAGAACAAAACCATGGAAATCTAGAACAAAATCAGAATGCTAGAGAAACACAGTAGGTCTGGCAACATCTGTTGAAAAAAAACCAGAATTAATGTTTCAAGACCACTGGACTCTGTGTTTCTGTCAAACTATTACATAACTGCTCATCTTTATTTTATCCTGAATCTGGTTCCATCAAGTCACAGAGTAGTGACCCTTGGGTACCTCTAACTCTAATTTATTTTCTCCATTCTCGTCTTTGGGGAATGCTTGGCATTGACCTGGAGTCTTAGTTCAGTAAGAACACAGACATTAACCGACTTCCTTCATTTATTGCCCCAGGAAGTTACCACTTGCCATTCAGCTATAGTAACAGGTGGAATGGGTGGTTTCTGCTGTTGGAAAAATAGTGTCATCTGCTGTTGGCATCTGAGAAATTTAGCCATCTCAAAAAAACTGTACAAAACTATAAATTTAAATTAGAAAATAAATAAAATCACAGTTCCATGGATAATAATGAAGAAAAAATGACGATTTTGAAGTCATTCCCACACAGGGATCGTTTTCGTGTGATTGCATTGAAAGATAAATACAGAAATCCTTGGAACCAACACATTTTCAGTATTAAGTTAAAAATCACACAACACCAGGTTATAGCCCAACAGGTTTAATTGGAAGCACACTAGCTTTCGGAGCGACGCTCCTTCATCAGGTGATCAGGAGCGTCGCTCCGAAAGCTACTGTGCTTCCAATTAAACCTGTTGGACTATAACCTGGTGTTGTGTGATTTTTAACTTTGTAGAGTCCAAAACCGGCATCTCCAAATCATTTTCAGTATTGGCATTTAAAATATCTGGTGAATTGATGATGCATTTTGTGTTGACATAAACCAGCCCTAGAATAATAAAGTGTTATGGGACAGAAGGAGGCTGTTTGGACAATTAGCATCTGTGCTGATGGTAACTTTCCCACTGGAGCCTTTCTCTGCCCTTTTAGTAAATTCCATACTGTGAAAACAAAACCAGACATTATTTTGAATGTGTAAATACAGAGAGTTCCACAGAGCTCTGTCACATAAGAGCATAAGAAATAGCAGGAGTAGGCCATCTGGCCCTGGTGAGCTTGCTATGCCATTCAATAAGATCATGGCTGATCTTTTTGTGGACTCAGCTCCCCTTAACAGCCCACTCACCATAACCTTTAATTCTTCTACTGTTCAAAAATCTACCTATCTTTGCCTTAAAAAAGCATTTAATGAGGTGGCCTCAACTGACTCACTTGGCAAGGCATTGCACAGAGTCACAACTCTTTAGGTGAACAAGTTCCTCCTCCACTGAGTTTATGGGCAGCACGGTGGCACAGTGGTTAGCACTGCTGCCTCACATTGCCAGAGACCCGGGTTCAATTCCCACCTCAAGCGACTGACTGTGTGGAGTTTGCACATTCTCCCTGTGTCTGCGTGGGTTTCCTCCAGGTGCTCCGATTTCCTTCCACAGTCCAAAATTGTGCAGGTTAGGTGAATTGGCCATGCTAAAATTGCCTGTAGTGTTAGGTGAAAGGGTAAATGTAGGAGAATGGGTCTGGGTGGGTTTCGCTTTGGTATGTCGGTGTGGACTTGTTGGGCCAAAGGGCCTGTAAGTAACCTAATCTAAATCTACCCCCTCTTATTTTGAGGCTATGCCCCTAGTTCTAATTTCATTGGCCAGTGGAAATAACATCCCTGTTTCTATTTTATCTATTCCCTTCATTATTTCACATACTTCCATAAGATCCCTCTTTATTCTTCTAAATGCCAATAAGTAAAGCCCCACTTTACTCCCTACCATTGTATTGACTGACGTGGGATTTGTTAGCAAGCTCGGACACTATCGAAACAAATTTAAAAAATGCAACTTCCATAAGTGGCCATTTTTGACTCCAGCCGCTGGAAGTAGGGCTGAATTTTACCAGTGTTCACATTGCTTACCCTCCCGTTAGTTAAGTTAATTACAATGTGACTGGCGGCCGTAGCAAACAGAGAGTAGGTGATTTCCATCTCTCCCCTTGCCCTCCCACTATGGAAGAAAGTCCTGCTCCCAAGAACTACCAACTATTCAGATTGCTGAGACATCTGGAACTGCAAATCATCTGAAGCATTTGGTGGGGTGAGGTGCTGAAGGGGAAGCAAAGCTCTGGGATGTGTGGTCTTGTAGGCCAGACAAGGCCGCACAAAGCAGTTATGATCTTAAGAGAGAGGTACCCTAATAGGCCTTGTGCATCATGGAAGTAGAGGTGCACTGGGAGACATAAATGGGCATTAAATGGCCACTTGGAGGCATTAGAAGGCCTAAGGGCAGGCAAGGCAAAGACTTCCTTAACCAGCCTCTGTTTCATGTTGGTTGAGGGCAGGAGGGCAATGGGCTGACCACCTGATATATTCTATGTGCCCTCTCTCCTCCCATCGAAAACACATGCAGTGTGGGGACATAAAATCCAGCCCATTCTCTCAGGACAATTTATTGGCAATTCCACTCAATTTTACTGAAGACATTGCTGTTTTCAGGGTTTGCAAAGCCTTGTCCAAATTAGGACTTTTATTAAATATAGAGGAAGTTGCTCTGAATTGTGCTAACATTCAAATATTTTTCTCAGAGTCATTGAGAGAAATTCCAGACGTATGATGTGCACCAGAATATCTACATGTCATGCTAACTGTCACTGTTATTTATCTGCAATTTCTTTTATTAATTAGTGGCAATGCATGATGCAGTGAGTGCTATAAGAATTAGCACACACATATATCCTTTCTGAGGGCCTGAAATTGTGTGTGTCTGCATCTTGAATGAGAGAGTTCTATCTCCTCACACTGTTTTTGGTAAACTCTTAAATGAAATGAGTTTGGATAAGTCTTAGCCTAGTTCGTTTTGGACATTGATCCAAAGCACAGACCTACTCTGTTATTTACCACAAACTAACAATAGACTGGCAAGCACACTGAGAGAGGTCATTTGAAAACTATTAAGAACTGGAATAATAGCTGCCCCATTTCTAGTCAGAAGAGTACATAAACTTTGATCTGCGTTAGTTCAAGTCTACACCAACAGGTGAACTGACAAAGGTATAATTCATGAGTTACACTCTCTCCCATTTTTGTAATGTTTAGAAGTTTTATTTAGAAACTAGAGGCACACACAGCTTTAAACATCAGCATTGATTATGGGTTCTCCTGTACACTGCACCCTGAAATTGTAATAGTTTATGCTTGTGGCTTTTTCACATAACAAAAGGAAGAGATGTTGACAAATGGAGACAGTTCCAAAAGGAAGGAATATCTGAATACAGCTCATCAAAGTGGTTTTGGTGCATCTGATATACAATACATAAGGGAGACATTAACAAAGCCTTTTTAGAGTATTCCACATTTTCAGCATTTCAAGAGAGAATGATTGCTGGGAGTGGCAGAGGATCAGGTGAAAAGGACCTTTATTATATGTGAAAGCATGATGTAGGTGGCTGGAACAAAGTGTGCTCATCAAGCATCTGAAATTTTCTTGTTCCTGTTCTTTAATGTTAGTGTTAATGTGTATGCAATTAGCATTCTCTCACAATGATAATATTTTTAATTTCCTCTGAGCATTCGCATCCAATTTTTCACTGTGGCTGTAGACTTGTACATTTAATTGCTATATTTTCTGAAAGTAGAATATGATGAACAGTCCATACTTGATTATAGCGAGTGTTTTTTTTGTTGAATGATTTCCACAGTTGGCAGATGGGCACAAACTCTGTGCAGCAGATCATTTGAGCACTTTTCCTCTGTTAGCCACTGTCACTGGAAAAGTCAGTTATAGTCTTATACCCCAACATTGTTATTCAGAGCAAACATTGTGCTCCAGTGTGTTGTGGGTGAGAATATAAGATGAAAAAGTATACCTTTACAATTTCAGTAATGTCAGCAAAACATTAGATAAGGGAATAAAGCATAGCCCAATAAAGGCAAATTAAGTCTTCTACTTTCTGATCCATATACTTCATCTTTCCAAGCTCAAATTTCTTTTATTTTCTTCTCTTTCTAATATGAACATCGGTGCAGTGGGTCATGGACCATTTAGAATGGGTCCCTGTCCATTTCTGTGTCTGGTCCATTTTCTGCTGTTATTTGTGCCAAATGCCAGAAGCATCCATTCAAATAATTGTGAGGCACCTTTACATAAGCTGATAATGACAAGTGACATTATATGTCACATTTTATATCATTAATGACTTAGTAAAGCCAGATACTGTGCAAATCAAAAATCAGCAGGCTCAATTAGAGACCGATAAATGACAGGAATTTCAAGGGGTTTGGAACACATTCTGTGGTGCTACGCTCTGTCAGGGGTGATGCACATTGTGCCAGGAAAAGGACCCAAACAATAAAATCTCCAATATATTTTTTTACATGACAAAACAGATGAAGACAATGGACACCTTAAAATTAGATTGAGAAATGGACTTCATTCACCTTCATTAGTCTTAGAGAATACTGGCATTTAAACATAACTCCCAAAGGTATTTAAAGGCATTTACAATATTATGTGAACCAACAAGTATTTATAATGTCACTATGTGTGAAATAAAACAGTTTGTCCCCCAGGTCGTCTTGATAGAATCATAGAATCATACAGAACTGAAGAGGTCCTTTGTCCTATCAAGGCTGCAAATCTATACTTGTCCCACTTTCCAACACTTATTACAACATTTCAAGTGTTCATCTAAATACTTTTTACAGGTTGTGAGGTTTCCTGCCTCAACTACCACTCTTCCAGATTTCCACCACCCTCTGGGTGAAAATAAATTCCTCAAATTTCCTCTAACCCCCTTGCCCAGCACCTAGACATTATGCCTGTTTGTTCTGCTCCTTCAAGTGTGAGGAACAGCTGTTTTCTATCAACCCTGTCAATGCCCCTCATAATCTTATGCAGCTCAGTCAGGTCCCTGTCAGTCTTCTCTGCTCCAGAAAAAACAAGTGGAGCTTATTCAGCCTCATCATATAGCTGAATTGTTCCATTCCAGGCAACATCCTAATGAATTTGCTTCATACAACACAGTAATAACCTAAGATCTGTTCGGCTCCAACATAATCTCTCTACTCTTATAATCTTTGCCATGACTGATAAAGGCAAATGTCTCATATGCGTATTTAATTACCCTATTAACCTGTAATGACATCTTCAAGGATCTATGGACAAGCACCCCACAAATATATGAATAGGAAGGGTTTAGGAGGATATGGGCAAATGCTGGCAAATAGGACTAGATTTAAATAGGATATTTGGTCAGCATGGAGGAGTTGGACCGAAGGGTCTAATTCTGTGTTGTATATCTCTATGACTCTATGACTGTAATTCCTGTGCGCTTCCCAGTATCATTCCTTTCACAGAGTACTCTCTTGTCTTGTAACTTCTTCCGAAGTACATCACCTCAAATGTATCTGGGTTAAATTTCACCTGCCCTAATTTGTTTATGTCCTCCTGTACCTTGAGACATTCTTCCTAGCAATCAACTACTCAGTAAATCCTCACCTCATTTTTTGTGGCAAACCTACTTATGATATGCCCACATTTACTTCTGTATCATTTATATATCATGAACAATAAGACACCGTGCACTGATCCTTCTGGTATGCCACTGGACACTGGCTTCCAATCACATAAAAGCCTTCTACCACATCCTTTGTCTTCTACCACTAGCCAATTTTAGATTTAAGACCATAAGACATAGAAGCAGAAATCAGGCCATTCAGCCCATTGAGTCTGCTCTGCCATTCAATCATGGTTGATAGGTTTCTCATCCCCCTTCTCCTGTAACCCTTGATCCCATTGATACTCAAGAATCTATTGATCTCAGTCTTAAATATACTCAATGACCTTGTCTCCACAGCCTTTTCTGGCAATGAATTCCATAGATTAACCATTCTCTGGCTAAAGAAGTTTCTCCTTATCTCCATTCTAAAAGGTCTTCCCTTTACTCTTAGGCTATGCCCTTGGGTCCTAATCTCTCCTACCAATGGAAACATCTTCTCAATATCTATTTAGTCCAAGCTATTCAGTAATCTGTATATTTCAATTAGATTCCCCCCTCATTCTTCTAAATTCCATGGAGTATAAATCCAGAGTCCTCAAACGGTTAACTTGCCAAGTTAAACTGGTTCCATTTGCTTTTACATTCATTATCAGTCTTCCACGTGGAATCTTGTCAAATGCTTTGCTGAAATCCACATAAAGTACATCAGCTGCACTAGCTTCATCTACAAAGCTGGTCATCTCCTTGAAAAATTTAACCAGATTTGTTACGCATAACCTTCCTCTGAAAACACCATACTGACTATCTTTGATCAAAGTTAATGGAGGAGGTGGAGATTAATTCTTTCCTTCAGGATTTTCTCCAATAGTTTGTCTACTACTGACGTAAAAGTCCATGGTTTGTAATTCCTTGTTTGTTTTTACCACCCTTCCTTGAAAAGTCGAACCACATTAATTCTCTGAACCTCCCTGTGGCCAGAGAGGAATTAAAAATTTGGGTAATTCCCTCCTTCAGCCCTCACAGCAGCCTGAGATACAACTCATCAGACCTGGGGATTTGTCCACTTTTAACCCTCGTCAAAACCTCCAATACCTCCTCACTCCCTATGACAGAAGATCAAGAGCCTCACAGTACCTGTTCCTGAATTCTGTACCTACATCCTCCTCCTGAGTGAAGACAGATGTGATGGAAAGTACTCACTTAGTACCCTACGATGTCCTCTGGCTCCACACACCGATTACCCCCTTGGTCCCTAATGGGCCCTGCTGTTTCCCGGGTCATCCACCTCCCTGTGATATACTAGAATATCTTGGGATTCTCCCTAATCCTGCCTGCCAGTGTTTCTTCATGCCTCCTCTAAACTCATCTGCTTTTTTGAGTTCTCTCCACACATTCTACGCTCCATAGGACCTCTGTTGATTTTCTCCCTGTGTGTCCTGTTAAAAGCCTCTCTGTTCCTTCTTATCTGTTTCTGAATATTTCTATTTTCTCTGAACTCTGAACTCATTGCTCCGACATGTATCCCTAAAGTGTCATTTCCCCCCCCACTGTTCTGATGTAGATTTGCTCAGAACTAGCTGTTTCCAGTCTATGTTGGTCACATCCTGCCTTACTTTAATAAATTCTGCTTCCCCCAATCTAAACTGTTTTTCTACAGACCATTTTTTTCCAAATCCATAACAAACTTAGAATGTAGGGTGTTGTGGATGCTATCACTTCCAGTACCACCATGAATAGCTGTCTGGCTCTGTTCCCCAGAATTAGGTTAAAAATTACACAACACCAGGTTATAGTCGCACAGGTTTGCTTGGAAGTACAAGCTTTTGGAGCAATGCATCAGATAGGACTACCCGACAAAGGAGCAGTGCTCTTACAACTTGTACTTCAAAATAAACCTGTTGGACTATAAATTGATGTTGTGTGATTTTTAACTTTGTCCACCTCAGTCCAATACTGGCACCTCCACATCATGGCTACCCCAGAATTAAGTATAGCACTGCACCATCTTAGGTTCTATCTTCTAGGTGTAAAAAGCTTACTTGAATACCTTTCAAGAAATATGCCCTCTCCAAACCCTTTAAGCTGTGACTAATCCAGTTAATGTTGGGGAAGTTGAAATCCCCTAATATATTCACCCTATTATTGTTTTTACATGCTTCAGTAAATTGTCTGCACATCTGTTCTCTTGTGAATCACTGACTGTTTGGGTTCTGCAATGCATTCCTAGCCATGTGACTGTCCCCTTTTCATTTGTAAACTCTCCCCACAAAGTCTCATTTAAAGAGCCTTCAAAGGCTCTCAGCAGGGGTGGGATGTGGTGATTGTACCTAGGTCAGCCAGGTAGACTATTTAGAATATGAGCTGTCTGACTGGGGCTATTAATCTGGTCCAAACCAAGAGCCCTGGCTGACGGATATAAATAGGAGTATCAGAGGTTCTGTTCACTCTGAGAGCTGGCTCTGAGGAAGCTGGATCAGTGCCAAGAATTTTCCACGTGTAAATAAAGGGTGACTTGGTGATGGGATTCTGCCCTCTGGTATTACTTCAGCCACCTCATTATTTAGCCTTATCTGCAGGTTATTAATTGCCAGAGTCTCCCAAAATTCCAATGCGGTTCCCAGACTGGCTGAGGTAGGCATGGTTACGCTGACTTTCTTGCTGGTGGACTGCATCTTGCCGCCCTTTAAAATCAGGTCCCAGGATCTGATTAAATCAGGGTAGTAAGTGAAATGTTAACTCCACTGTTTAAGAATTTCTTGAAATTTGCATGAAGGGATTCATCAATGCAACTTACTAGAAATCAATTTGGCAAATGTCTCATGGGAATCTTGTTTTAAATTGCCATTTTTGTTTTGCTACTTCTGTTTTCTGCCCCTCTTGGTAAAAGGAGACTCCTCTGAGAGCTACTGTGTGACAATAATTACCAACATATGGTGTTTCTCTGTCTCGTGTTTTTTTCTTTATTTTTCTATTCTGTAATTAAGGATTCTACCTAGGTACCTCTGTTCCTAAGACAGTGCTGTAAGTGGTGACTTATAAACTTTTCACTGTATTTGAGTACATGTGACAATAAAGCTAATTCAATTCAATTTTTGTCAGATTAAAACAGCAAGCCTATAAGTGCTTGTCTGTCTCCATAACGATGGCAAAATGGGACTTTCTCCCGCTGACATGTTGCACTGCTGACCGTGCATGAATTTCCAAGATTAAGGACATAATATTTGCAGCTACCCATGCCAGTTAGTGATGTTGGGATGTGGGGAAGTGCAAAAAAAATCACCAAAGAGGGCAGTGGCTTTGTTGGAATATTTGGAATGCTAAATGAAGATGCACAGCTGAAATCAAACTGTTTTGTTATGCAACTAACTGCCAGAAGGACACTGGCCTTTCAAAATGCTGTCAGACCCATCTCTCCCTGAATGTGATCTGGCAGGTGATGCACATTGTTATGAGCACGTCCACAGGTGTGAATGTATTCTTTTTCATCCATGAGGTTGTCTATAAATGAGTTTTTTTTATGATGTGATTTTCTTTGCAATTTAGTAAATACTTGACCACATGTCAATATTTATGAAGAAATAAGCCAGACAGATCTCAAGTTAACACAAATAAGAAGTTAGTTTTATTGTAAAATGCTTTCAAATAAA
This sequence comes from Chiloscyllium plagiosum, assembly GCF_004010195.1. NCBI lineage: Eukaryota > Metazoa > Chordata > Chondrichthyes > Orectolobiformes > Hemiscylliidae > Chiloscyllium > Chiloscyllium plagiosum. The sequence goes on from NC_057734.1 coordinate 36,043,407, forward strand.
ATATAAAACTTATTAAAATAGATTAAAAACCTGTGCTGAATCTTGTCATACACATACAGACACATTAGTGTGCAAAACAGAACAAATTATACAGTGGGAGAGTTGGAGTTAAAATAAAGTTTTAACTCCACGAATAAAAAAGAATTATATGTTCAAATGATCATATGCTGGGTTTCCAGAATGTATGTTGACTGTTTTTTCTTCTGAAGACCATCTCATTTAAACTGCAACTGAGTATTATGATGCCTGAGATTCCTTTAATTTTTAAATTCTCTATCTTGATGACATAATTCTACTTCTAACAGTGATAGAGCCTGTGCTTTGGGATAAAGAGTGTATAGGGAGTTCTGCTGTTACTGTTCCGTGTTCCTGCTCGCCTTCTTGATATTACCCTTGCTGTAGCAAGCAAGCTTATAAACTTAGATTTTCACAAGGTGTAGTTTCAGAAATGTGATAGCTGTTGGAACACAATGAGGACAATCAATGTTATCGACTGAGGTTCAGTCTACTGTTGTCAAAGCTACCGATATGCCGTTGAAGCAGATTTATGCATCTTCAAGGTGCTTTTATGCATAATGGGTTTTCTTATTTTTCTGGCGGTTTCTCCAGATAAGATGTTTGTTGTCTATTGTCATTAGGTTGTTTTCCCAGGACTTTCAAACAACGGCAGGTATGACATTCTGCAGGGCATCTGTCTAGACATATCTTCTGTTAATCCAGTTCAGCACTTTTCATAGGTCAGGTGAAATCTGTAGCCATTTTAAATTATAATGTACTGGCACCTTTAAAGTTGCTTTCCTTCAAACTAAAGTCCCAGGTATTAAATCAGTTGTTGAAATTAAAGATTATTAGCCTATATATGACAACTTTGTGGCAGCATTTGCTTTAGGCAGTCAAACATTGTGTTGGATTCATAAAATTCCTATAGTGTGGAAGCAGGCCATTCAACCCATTGAGTCCACACCGACCCTCAGAACATCCCACCCTGACCAATCCCATCCCTATAATCCCACATTTCCCATGGCTAATTCACCTAACCTGCACATCTTTGGACTGTGGACAGAAACTGGAGCGCCCAGAGGAAATCCATGCAGACATGGGGAGAATATGCAAACTCCACACAGACAGTTTCCCAGGGCTGGAATCAAACCTAGATCCTTGGTGCAGGGAGGCAACAGTGCTAACCACTGAGCCACCATGTCAACTCAATAGAGGAAATGCTATAATCTAGCCATCTATCTATGGCTCCATAACATCATTATGTGGGCCATAGAAGGGACATCTGCCACTCTGTTGGTGCACGTCATATGTAACAGAGGCTGGGTAGATCGGGTCCTGCTTCAAGATTAGCTCCTTCATATGCTAGTAGTATCTTGCATTCACTGAGAAGATCAGCAGTTTATGGGCACATGATCATTTAAATTATATTAACCAGTCAAAATCCCTAAGTCACACTAATGTATTTGCTTTAACAAATGAAATAATTACTATAGAGTTTTAGATAAATAAGGAGCGCTGTTTGAAGCAAATAAAATTGAGGAAGACAATATTAAGGACCTGAAAATGTCATCATTATGATTGGTGTGTCAAATAATTAGCCTCAAAGTAGTGGTATATTGTGAGGAAAAGAGGGCCCACGTGGCACAGTGGTAATGTCCCTATCTCTGAGCTAAGAGGTCCACCTATTCCAGAGCTTTGTAATAACAACTCTGAGCAGGTTGTCAGAAAGTATCTATTACGAGAAGGAGAGGCTATTGCATTTTCAAACACAAAGTCCTCTTAAAGTAACAGAATTTTTAATGGCACTTCAACTGTATTGATCTTTTCTGCAGACCACCTCAGGGTAAGGACTGAAACAGAGTTAGAAGCTCTATGAAAGGTGGATGATGCAATTAACATTCTTGAACGTAAAGGCTTAGCTGGCTAAGAAGTTTCTAGTTGTCAGCTTGACAGTTACAAACAGCTCAAGTTCAAGGATGCCGAATACATTAACTAGTAGATCATAACAAAGAGTTGGACTGTGGGAATCTTACATGTTAGATGTATACTTTTTCCAAAAAATTGGCCTTGGTAATTCATTTACTCATTGGGTAAATTAGATGTCCTTGAGACAATGAAGGAAGACAAATTGGTAAAATAAACTGTTAACAGATCTGCAGAAAACAAACACAAAACCTAGCTGAGCTCAACTTTACCAACTGAAATGCAATTCAGGCTTACAATACCACTGACACTGCAATGAGTTTGATCAGGATATTTGACCTGGATGTGATACTCTTGTTTTTATGAAGGACTCAATAGATCACATGACCACTGATCAAGACTGACTTTTGATTATTTGTATTCAAGTGTTCACCATGAACAAATGTAAATAGTTTCATTTGAAGAAGAGCATAAATGTGCTTCTTGGTATCCTTCTCAATGATTGTACTTCATGCAATATCAATAAAAACAGAATGTCTAGTTATTTCTCGCATTACTCTTGTTAGATCTTGCTGTACACAAATGGCTTTTGATGTTTCCTTGCCTTACAACAGCGAATATACATTGAAACAAATCCATTGGCTGTAAAGCACTTTAGGATGTCCAAGAAGGTGCAGCATGAATGCATGTTCATTCATTATCAGAAGTAGTGTGTGAACACAATGTTTGAACTCCTCAGTATTCTGAGGAAGGGTCACTGGACCTGAAACATTAATTCTAATTTCTGTTCATAGATGCTGACAGACCTGCTGACCTTTTTCAGCAATTTCTGTTTTTGTTTATGTTTGAACTCATTGCAGCTGAACTGGCGCTGACTGTTGCTGAAATGTATAGCCACTTTACAGTCCCTAACACTATACCTTCACCCAGCCTCTGAAGCTATGGTCACCTTGTTACTGAGAAAGTGACCATTGCTTCCACCACAGAAAGGAAATGCAATTAGTCTGAAGCTATTTCCCAAGGATGACAGGGCAGTGATGTACCAGGCTGCACTAATTATCACACCTCCTTCCCTGTATATTTTTAAAGAAACTGCACGAAAATTGTTAATATCATTTTGCACATCTGGCATTGGGAAAATAGTAACAAAGCTGATGTATGAACCTATTTAAGTGTACACACAAATTGCTTGAAGTTATGTGATTATTTCCTCAATCACTTGAGCATCAGTATTTTTCATGGTCCAAATGATACGTGAATTGTGATTCACTTTCAACAATATGAAATATACTAAAAATGTCATTTGATTTGAGTTTAATAAACTAAGCATGAATTTTTATGGAAAACTTTAAAATTCTCATGGCCACTCCAGAAGTGAATGTTCTGTTCCTGAGCATCCAAACATACAATTTTACCTATTTTCTGAAAAGCTAACCCTTCTGAATCAGTGTGGTATATGCAGCCCCCTCAATTAGCCTTGGGTATTTCTTGGTTGAAGCCGTTGACTATTTGTAGATCATTTAAGCAATATTGTCAAAAATTTATTTTGTTTCTATAATTGCACAAAACTTAGAGGTCTTGACAACCAAACAAGTGCACAGAAGAAAAGTCATGGTTTGCCTGTATTGAGCACTGGGACTAGGAATCTTTACAATACTCACTTCTCCAAGTTGATTTTGTAGCTTTCCTTTAATTGTTGTAATTGCTGTTAATTTGTGTGAAAATTAGAAAAGGTCAAATTATGAGCATTAATTCCAGTAAGCAGAGATCAGAGTGATTCACCATTTATGCATTTCGCACAATTTGGATTGGATTAAAACCTTTAAGAGAAAACCGTGAATGTGATAACAAATATCAGGATTGGGAATGCTGTGCTACCATTCTGCTGAACAATTATTGTGTTTCTGGTGTATGTCAGAAAAAATTTATTAATTATCCCCATCTCCTTGTTAGAACAATCTCTGAATAGCAAAGCATGATGACTATGACAGAGCAGAGACATAGCTGTGTGAATATAGCTGCTACCCCATGACTATGTGCATTACAATTAAAGAAAGAAAGGACATGCATTTATGTGGATCGTTTTTGAAGCAGAACAGGACAAATGGAAAATTGTGGGATCAATGCCTGTGTCCTGGCTATTCATTTGTACATGAATGACTCATACAAGGAAATTAAGCGTAACATTTTCAAGTTTGCTGATGACACAACACTAGGTGGGATTGTGAATGGTCACCAAGGTTTAAAAAGACTTCAGGGCAATTCAGGCAAAAGATATAAAAGAGACCTAAGAGGCAACTTTTTCAGACAGAGGGTGGTACGTGTATGGAATGAGCTGCTCCAGGAAGTGGTGGAGGCTGGTACAATTGCAACATTTAAAAAGCATCTGGATGAGTATATGAATAGGAAGGGTTTGGAGGAATTTGGGCCAAGTGCTGGCAAATAGGACAAGATTAGGTTACGATATCTGGTCGGCATGGACAAGTTGGACCGAAGGGTCTGTTTCCATGCTGTCCATCTCTATGACTCTGTGATATGTAGTCAAGGTAACTCTGGGAGTCAGTGGGTTTGTAATGAATATTATTAGGCAGCATATCCCCAGAAATGGAAATTGAAAATCAAGAAAGGGAAGGTAAAAGTCAGAGAAGGACCATGTGAGTTGGGGAGGGATGGAAGTTAGAAGAATAATTCATGAACTTTTCCAATTCCAGATGAGCAGGAAGCAGCTTTAATATATTCATCAATGTAGCAGAAGAAAGAAATATGATAGTGATCCCAAGTAAGATTGGAACAAAGAATGTTCAACATACCCCACAGAGACAGGCATATCTGGGACTCATTTGGATGTCTATTGACACACCTTCTAACTGGAGAAAGTAAGATAGAGTCATAGAAATGTACAGCACAAAAAAAAACCCTGTGGTTCACTTGTCCATGCTGACTAGATATCCTAACTTAATCTAGTCCCTATTTGCCAGCATTTGGCCCATATCCCTCTAAACCCTTCCTATTCATGTACCCATCCAGATGCCTTTCAAATGTTATAATTGTACCAGCCTCCACCACTTCCTCTGGCAGCTCATTCTGTGCACACACCATCCTGTGTGTGAAAAAGTTGCACTTAGGCCCCTGTTAAATCTTTCCCATCTCACCTTAAACCTATGCCCTCTAGCTTTGGACTCCCCTACCCTGGAAAACAATACCTTGTCTGTTCAATGCCCCTTTTGATTTTATAAATCTTTATAAGGTCACCCCTCAGTATCCGATGCTCCAGGTAAAATAGGCCCAATCTATTCAGCCTCTCCCTATAGCTCAAACCCTCCAACTCTGGCAACATCCTTGTAAATCTTTTCTGAACCCTTTCAAATTTAACATACTTCCTATTGCAGGGAGACCAGAATTTAATGTAATATTCCAAAAGTGGCCTAACCAATGTCCTGTATAGCTGTAATATGACCTCCTAACTCCTATATTCAATGCGCTTACCAATAAAGACAGGCGTACCAAATGCCTTCTTCACCACTCTGTTTACCTGCAACTCCACTTTCAAGGAACCATGCACCTGCACAAGGTCTCTTTGTTTGGGAGCGCACCCCACGGCCTTACCATTAAGTGTATAAGTCCTGCCCTGATTTGCCTTTCCAAAATGCAGCACCTCATATTTATCTAAATTAAATTCCATCTGCCACTCCTTGGCCAATCTGTTAGAAGATAAATTGTTCAGAGTGAGAATGACCTCAGCAAAATGGACAAGGGTGATTGTGGATGAGGACTGGACACTTGTAAGACAGCCTATCCCTACCTTTAAGGAAGAGGCAGAGAGCTCTCAGACTGTCCTGATGGTAGGTAGAGGAATTCCATGATGAAAGAGGAGTCAGCTGAGGCCAGGAATTTGGAAATTGTGGAACTGATTTAAAGTGTCAGAAGCACCACAAGCTTGCATATTATACCTTTAGTTCTCACAGCAACATAAAATGTATCCAATCAGACTGCATGATTTATCCACTAACATCATATATTTTAGAAAATTTATGATCGAGTAGCTTTCCTCAATCTTTCACTATCTGAAGGAAATGTGTCAGCTAACACCTTGAACTTGCGCAGAAAATCCCTGCTAATCCAGTCTGCTGTTATCCATGTATGCCCGTAAGATAATCATTTATAATTTGAAGTCGAACCAGATCAGCGAAGCAAACAACATAAGCATTGTGCCCGTTTGTAGTTATGTACCACTCATTCATTTTCATAGTAATTTGATGAGTACTTGTGTTTTTAAAAAAAGACTTCATTGTTATTTTTGAGTAGTTTATGTTACAACATGTCTGCAAGGATATTGTTCATCATATGCCCCATTTGATCTCTGAAACAAGACTTTTAAAGGGCATGTTTCTCGGCTATGAAGTATTTAATTGGGTTTTGTAACCATTTTCAGTCTTTCAATGTGCATGTTATTTGCATGCTCTTTCATTTGATTTTACATGGATTCTAGAAAAGCCTTTCTTACACTGCTGGGCAACAATGTAAGCGTCAAAGAAAAAAGCAAAGTGTTGCTGATGAGTAAAATGATTTTAGAAGTGAAAATACAACAGGCTAGGTAGAAGGCAGATTTTTTTTCTTTGAAGAGGCAGAGGCTCAAATCACCAGCTGAAAGGTGAAGCCAGGAATCCATGATCGGATTCCATGGTCAGCAGAAGGCCATGGTTTTGCCCCATTGTGAACAAATGTGAGCTGCTGAAGACATGGCCAACAGATTGTCAGTCCCAGCTGTGCCACCAGGAGCAATGGCAATTGCCATTCCCTGATGAACAGCAATGTAGACCACTCAGGCAGCCTGGTATTGTGTTAAGAGGCAGCTATCACAAGGCCAGTTTGGGTGAAGGGGAAACTAGCTGAGTCGACAATATTTTAGAGGTTGGGCGAGGTCAGGGGAATACTCCATTGGGCACAGGAGGACTTCCACATGTAGATGTCAATAAAATCACTCATAAAACTCCACTATCGCATCTGACCTATTAATGTTGCACTGGAACCTCTGAGGTTGCATTATCCCCAAGTCAGAAACCACTGGTACCAAGACCTTCTGCAAGGTCAATGTAAAATTTTATCACTCCTGCGAAGAGGCTTTCTTGTATTCCTTTTCCAGTTCTGATGAAGGATCACTGCTTGAAATGTTAATCTGTCTCTTCTTTTTATTGCAACCTTATGATGTTTCTTTATAATTTATGTGTCCTGAAAGAATATGTACATAGAGTTAGTTGAAGTAGGCTGTGAAGGGACTTTGGAACATTAATGGCTGCATGGACTAGTGATCCACATGGCCTGTTTATGTGCTGTATTCAGTATTGTTTCATTAAAATGCTATCAGTGCCAAAGTATTATTAGTAGTTCAGTGTTCACTGAAACTAACATTTGTCTTTACTGGCATTCACTGTAAATTGAACAAGCTTTCAGATGGACATTAAATTGTTTTTTTCTGTTCAAATGAAGGCCATACCAACTCAAAACAAATGCTAACATTGAACCCTGCCTGAATAACTTCTTGTTTACTGCTCCCTTTAGAGTATCCTCTCATTATCTGTACTAGTGAAATGATTAACATGATTGTTTCATTAATTACAGTGGTTCTTTTGTCACAGTAAAGAAACAGTTCCATCTGATTAGCTTAATGGAGATTCCAAGGTACATAATTAAAAACAGTGCAGTTTTTAGTCAGTATTACTTCTATGAAAGTGCTAAATAAACAAAACAATTAATGGGCTAAATGTCTTCTGTCTCAATTAAGATCATAATAATGCAAGAGCAAATTTAGACAATTTATAAAGCAGCGTAATCCAGAGATACTGAATGGAATCTCCTGGGCCTGAACAATGTGAGTCATAGCGGGAAGTTTGGCTAAATCTGTTGAGATGTTGAATGAAGTCATTCTCAATATTGAGATCAAAATGTCTCATTTTCCAACCAAGTGCTGGATGGTGAGATGAGATTTTCGCTAGTGAGAGGTCTAGTAATTGAGATTATCACTCATTATCACCCTTGTTATTACTTAATTTCACCTTCTTTAATACACATCCTCTCATTGTACCACCCACTGGATAGAAACTAGACTCTAAAAATTCCTGACATGAAAGCCACATAGAGAAGTTGGAGGTATCATCTCATTGCTTCCTCCTCCAGACTTCTATCTTGGTCACCTGCCACTAAGGTCTTAGAGTATGCTCCATGGACATGCAGGGAAAGTGGTAATGTGGGAGGGGGGGGGGGGGTCATCAATTGTTAGCACCATTCCGGCTTCTACTGAAGTAAAGTGGATGTCTAATTCTAGCATGTTTACTTGATGGATCTGGGACTGCTAGTGTAAATTGAGTATATAAAAATATAGATAAACAGTTTGGTTAGGGATTTTGGGAAGTGCAAAGCCAATTGGATTGATGGGGAAGACTACCAGGAAAGGAATGTATTCATTTGGAGATTTATCGATTCAATGAGGCTGAGCCTGAGACTCACTGTAATGAGTTAATGCTTTTGCCTTCCATTCTGCTATAAATAATAAGTGAACAATGGAGATAAAAATAGCTATAACCACTCCCAGAGTGGACGGGGTTAAATGCTTCTGTGAGGGAGGGAGCTTCAGGTTTGAGCTGTTGCCTGGTGCAGGTGGGGGGAAAAGAATAAGAGGTGCAGAGGGCATGCAGGGTTTGTGTTATGCGTGTGTAAAGCATGCGGTTGTGAGAGTATTAAGAGAGTGGTAGATCTTGGTGGGAGAGGGGTACAGTAGCAGAGTTCGACTGAGTGTGAGATAGTTGAGAGAAGGTAGTGGCACTTATCTGTTAGAACACAGAAGGTCATTAAACTTCTTGCAGCATTGGTGGGAATCCCTCCACACTATGGGCAATATACCAACACTGGTGGCGACTTTGGATCAACCTACCATGGTTTCCTAGGGCAGTCCTGAGGATGGAGGAAAGCCCTCCTTTGTACCACCCTATCCACCAGGATCTCTAGGTCCCTGTAGGCAAAGAAAGCTGCCAAATTGCCTCTGTCAGCCAACGCTGGAGCAGTTTTTTCCACACTGCAACTACAAGTGTGCAGTTCCTGGCTTGCAGCAATTGACCTGGTGTGCAGCATATATCCTTGAAAGCCCCAGCAGCAACAAGTACTGCTTTCACTGCTGAATGCAAGATAGCCCTCAAGCAATGTCATAGCGGCATGATACATACATTATTAAATGAGCAGCAGAGAATTGCATGAGACAACTCACTAGAGTTCACAGAGAGAAACTTTCCATGAAGTGACACATTGGTACAAGAAGGCAGCTCACAACCACTGCCTTGGTAGGTCCGATCAAGGACAGTAGTGGGAGACTGTGTATTGATTCAGAAGAGAGAGGAGAGGTCTTGAATGAGTACTTTTCTTCAGTATTTACAAATGAGAGGGACCGTATTGTTGAAGAGGAGAGTATGAATCGGACTGGTAAGCTAGGGGAGATACTTGTTAGGAAGGAAGATGTATGAGCATTTTGAAAAACTTGAGGATAGACAAGTCCCCCGGGCCTGACGGGATATATCCTAGGATTATGTGGGAAGCAAGAGAGGAAATTGCAGAGCCGTTGGCAATGATCTTTTCATCTTCACTGTCAACGGGGATGGTACCAGGAGACTGGAAAGTGGCGAATGTTGTGCCCCTGTTCAAAAAAGGGAATAGGGATAACCCCGGGAAATACAGGCCAGTTAGTCTTACTTCGGTGGTAGGCAAAGTAATGGAAAGGGTACTGAGGGATATGATTTATGAGTATCTGGAAAGACACTGCTTGATTAGGGACAGCCAGCACAGACTTGTGAGGGGTAGGTCTTGCTTTCAAGTCTTATTAAGTTCTTTGAGGAGGTGACCAAGCATGTGGATGAGGGTAGAGCAGTGGATGTAGTGTACATGGATTTTAGTAAGGCATTTGATAAGGTTCCCCATGGTAGGCTTATGCAGAAAGTCAGGATGCATGGGATAGTGGGAAATTTGGCCATATGGATAGAAAACTGGCTAACCGAAAGTGAGGAGGGCTGTTGTCGGCTACAAAGGGGACTTAGATATGATGCAGAGCTGGGCTGAGGGGTGGCAGATGGAGTTCAACCCTGTCAAGTGTGAGGTTGTCCATTTTGGAAGGACAAATAAGTATGTGGAATACAGGGTTAACGGTAGGGTTCTTAGTAAGGTGGCAGAGCAGAGGGACCTTGGGGTCTATGTTCATAGCTTTTTGAAAGTTGCCACTCAGGTGGATAGAGCTTGTAAGAAGGCCTATGGTGTATTAGCGTTCATTAGCAGAGGGATTGAATTCCCGAGTCGTGAGGTGATGTTGCAGCTGTACAGGACCTTGGTAAGGCCACGTTTGGAGTACTGTGTGCAGTTCTGGTCGTCTCATTTTAGGAAAGATGTGGAAGCTTTGGAGAGGGTGCAGAGGAGATTTACCAGGATGTTGCCTGGAATGGAGAATAGGTCGTACGAGGATAGGTTGAGAGTGCTAGGCCTTTTCTCATTGGAACGGCGAAGGATGAGGGATGACTTGATAGAGGTTTATAAGATGATCTGGGGAATAGGTAGAGTGGACAGTCAGAGACTTTTTTCCCGGGTACAATGGTGTTACAAGGGGACATAAATTTAAGGTGGAAGGTATAGGGGGGATGTCAGGGGTAGGTTCTTTACCCAGAGAGTGGTGGGGGCATGGAATGCGCTGCTGTGGGAGTGGCAGAGTCAGAATCATTGGTGACCTTTAAGCGGCAATTGGATAGGTACATGGATGGGTGCTTAACCTCGGACAAATGTTCGGCACAACATCGTAGGCCGAAGGGCCTGTTCTGGGCTGTATTGTTCTATGTTCTAACCACCTTCTCATCTTGCACACCTCAGAACATAATTTTTTTAATATTCGTTTGTCGGATGTGGGCGTTACTGGCTGGCCAGCATTTATTGCCTGTCCCTAGTTGCCCGTGAGAAGGTGGTGGTGAGCTGCCTTCTTGATCTGCTGCAGTCCACCTGCTATGAGTTGATTCACAATGCCCATTAGGAAGAGAATTCCAGAATTCTAGAATAACAAATCTTAAAGGGAACAACAATGTGAGAAAAGTATGCTTGGTAAGTGGACGTTGATCGATGAGTTATTAATAACATTGCATATATATGCTATTCCTTCCAATTTTTGCATCTTCTCTTGGGTTACCAGCAAATATTTCCTTTCGGGCTTGTTATTTGCTTCTTTTGTTATTTTGTCATTTTAATTCTGATCATGACAAATCAGCTTTGTAAATTTACCTGACAGGTTACTGCTTTAATGAATAATCAAATGATGGAAGAAGGAGCATACAAAGATAGTAGAATAGTTTTATCTTAACTCACCGGTGGAAAACAGGATGCAGTGGTATATTTATACCCAGTTGATGCAACACTCATGTGTCTCAATACAAAGAACTGCAGATGTTGGAAATCAAACAAAAATAGAAAATGCTGGAGAGACTCAGTAGGTCTTGCAGCATCTGTGGAGAGAAAGCAGAGTTAATGTTTTGAGTCCAGTAACACCTCTTCACAACCCAATCTTGTCAGTTTCCTAGTAAGTTAAAAACGCACAAAGAAACTCTGAATTATGCTGGAGTGCTGCCATAACTTCAATGGAACACTGGTGGAGCCCCTTGGTGAAATGGTGATTGCAATGTGTTTTGTGCCTTGCATACCATGGGAATAGCTTTCACCTGATGAAGGAGCAGCACTCGAAAGCTTATTATTTCAAATACGGCATGGTGGCTCAGTGGTTAGCACTGCTACCTCACAGCGCCAGGAGCCCAGGTTAGATTCCAACCTCAGGCGACAGTCTGTGTGGAGTTTGCACATTCTCCCTGTGTCTGCATGGGATTCCTCCCACACATCAAAGATGTGCAGATCAGGTGAATTGGCCATGCTAAATTGCCCATAGTGTTAGGTGTATTAAGCAGGGGTTAATATAGGGGGATGGGTTACTCTTCAGAGGGTCAGTGTGGACTTGTTGAGCTGAAGGCCCTGTTTCCACACTGCAGGGAATCCAATCTCTCCTATTTAAGTAAACCTGTTGCACTATAATCTAGTGTTTTGTGACTTTGTGGTTTAAGGCACACTGTTTCCTTAAGATGTATCATTTTCTTCACCCGTTTCTATGACTTGTGGATAGTAAACACAGCAATTAACATTTTCACTATCCCCTTCCCTCATGAAGCGTGTTGCACTGCTGTCATCCAGAGAGGAATCACTCATATCTCAAACAGGACATCTGCTGGTGACCATCTGATGAAGCTATGCTTCATGAAATAGAGAGAGGCTTCTGTGCAGGACTACTTCACAATGCACCATCAAGTAATATTTTCTTGGTCTACTACTAATTTTGCTGTCCATCAATTTTTGCTAACTTTCTTTATTCTATAGAACCTTGAGGGCAATTTTGTTAGCACTGATTTCCCACCAGCATTTATTGCTCAAGAGAAATTGGACTTAATAAAGTGTTGGTGAACAGTCGTCTTAAAGTCTGAGAGACTTTTTCTGTCTGTTCAAAGGAATCTTTAAAGTCAATCACATTCTTTGGGGTTTGGAGTCACATACAGGCCAGGCTAAGTAAGGACAGCAGATTTCTTTCCTCAAAGAACATTAATGAACTGGATTCTTCAAAAGAAAACTGATATTCATCATTCCTGAGACCAATTTGTTTTTAATTCCAGAGATAGCGGCTTCTTTGGAATTAAATGGTAATGCAATTGTAAGATTTGAAGACGTGAATAATTACATTAAGTAAGTGGACCTCGACCTTCTAAAAGGACAAGGCAGATGTTACATGGGAACGCCACCATCTACAAGCTCCCCTTCATTCCACACACTATCCTGATTTGGTATTTCTATCACTGTTGCTTTGCTGTTGCTGGATCAAAATCCTGGAACTCCTTCCTTGGAACAGCGCTGTGGATATAGCTAAGTCACCTGGCTGGGCGGTTCAAGAAGGCAGCTCACCACCACCTTCTCACAGACAGTTAGGAATGGACAGTAAATGTTGGCTGAGTGTATAAAATAAGTCCAGTAACACAACTACTGTGCCAGTGTAGCCTATAAACAGTATATCATGTTATGTTTGTTAAATAGGGAAACACCTACCTATACAAAGCCTCTAAATAGGTGACTATTATATACATTTGGGAAAACTGTGATGAAGAATCAATTTTTAGTCAGTTGGTATACATTACATTGGTACATTAATTACTGGACTTTGAAAAGATCCCTTTAGGCATTTCTTAGCAATAACCAAAGGGATATATCTAGAATCATGCTTAAAATAAAATCAACGTCATAAGATTAATGTAAAAAAAAGTGCCATCCAAGCTATAAAGCTGCTTCATTTGAAAATATACTGACTATGATTAGGCCAACAGCAGTTGCTGATAATAGAACTGATGATAAATACTTAATTTTATTTTGTAAAGCTGTCTCCTCCAATTTCTCCAGAGTAGTGACTTCTGAAGTATGAGAGATGATTATGAAGCTTGCATCTGGGTAGTGCAATAAACTAGAACACTAGAACACCTTTAGGACTTGAAATTGAGGTCAGCCCATATTCTTGAAATGAAAGTGTGAAGTCTTTGCTGGTATCATAGATTCCAAATGAGCTAGTTTTGACAGACTCAGTTCCGGACCTGAAAGATGTACAGCACAAAACTGACCCATATTTGTAATTAATTGAGGTGCACTCTAGGTCTGATTTTGGGAGGCTATGTAAATGGATGCTGTAAAGACTGGAAATGTCATTAATGGAGTAGTGGTGTTTTCCTTGGGTTGAAGTTCTAGTCATAATAAATCACATCAAAATATTTCAAACATATGGTTTATGTTTTTAAGTGCTGAAAATATTATGCAAGCAAATGTTAAATATACATTGTTGCAGCAAGTCAAAGGAGTTTTTTTTCAACTGTATTCATTGATGTGCTTGACAGACGCTTCACATGGCAGACATCTCAAACTAATGAGAAAAAACTGATGGCTTAAAAAGTGGAGCAGTAAAATTTCCTGATACTCACCTGTCCTAAAAGATACACCTTCACTAAATGCTTTATCAAATTAACAGTCAAATTAGAATGAACTTATAATGTTGCTCAGGATCTTTTATAACATAACGTGGGTTGAATTCACAGCTTATTTCAAGAAGAGAAAGTGGGAGAGAAGGAGATGGAGAAAAAGACAACAAGAAAGAGCAAGTTACAATGGTTTGCACAACAGCACATAGTAGGCGAATATAGCTAAACCAATTCTGCACTCCTTTAGGCACTTATGCAGTCTCAACCCATAGGTAACCTGCTATCAGGAAATAAGCTAAGCTTTTGCCTAAATTGTCAACTTAATTAACTTCTGAATTAACTGGAGTCACATAATCTGCTACCTTTTTTTAAGGAAAAATTGTGTGCAAATTGTTTTTCTATTTGGTAGATATAATAAGTGTCTTCTGCTTTTGAAATGCAGGGAGTAGCCATTCGAGCCAGGACTGGGCTATCCAGTGGCCTACAACAGAAACTGGGAAAGAGAACACTCCTGTCAGCCAAGCAGAACCAGTCCAGTGGCCTGGATGCCATATGGCGCACAGTCCCAAATTCCCATCAAAGTTCATGCAGCAAGACTTTCATTCAGTGCCTGCACTGGGACCCACTTGTACATACACAGATAGACTGACCATTGGAGATCCAATCGGACTTTACCCTACATTTGAGAGTGGGCCAAGTTCTCTGCCACCTTCTCCACGACAACGGCATGCTATGCATACTCCTCCACGAACTCCTCCCATAGTTACAACAATGACACCTCCAGGAACTCCTCCAGTGAGAAGAAGGAATAAGTTGAAACCACCTGGAACACCTCCGCCAACCTCTCGTAAACTGATTCACCTCATTCCTGGTTTCACTGCATTGCACCGAAGTAAATCACATGAGTTCCAGCTAGGAAACCGAGTGGAAGAAACCCAAACGCCAAAGTAAGTTAAACACTCTTAATGCATCATTCTTTCTCTTTTGAACTTTATCACTTACATTTGTGTTATCACAACAATGCTGTCTTAATATTAAAACAATTTAAAAATAAATTGATAATATCTATATCTGTCAATAGCTATGTAGATTTTGAAGACAATAACATGGTGTAAATTAAGCTGGACAGATGGAAGTTATTTTCACCCAATTATGCTTTTGGCAAGGTAACTTCTGTGTTGAAAATCTGGCACAGTGTACTGCAAATTGCTAACACTTATATTTGTAAAATATTGGTCAGAAGGATGTTGTGGCAGAGCCTCTAAAAGTGTCTGCCTTGGTTAGATTTTCCTCTGCTCATTTAGGTTTCCAGTTTTTTTTGTTGGCAAGTTGCTGAACTTGAAAGCTAATAGCAGTGCAATGAGAGAAGCTATGGGAAAGAACTTACCAGCCCCTGAACAACATGGGCTTTGATAAAACAGGATGTACCTGGCAGAAATGAGATTCTCAATGTCGAGAGGAAAAATTCTGTTTGAAACTAGAAGGCAACAGTTCCCAACATGAAAATCAGAATGGGTACCTGGTGTTTTTGGCTCACCACTCCAAGGAAAGAAACTGCTCATCTATCTACAAAGACTGCCATTGGACAGGTACCAGCCTCTGCACACCCTCATGCCACATCTCTGACCAATTACAATACAGTTCTGTACTTCAGTGTTGCACTTTGGAGTGCACCAGCACCTTACGTTACAATGCTGCCACCAGAAAAGGCTGCCAGCTCATAGATTAGACCAGATTGCATTTCAGGACTCTACGCCTGTTCCATTAGTACTTATTCACTTGTGTCTGCTTGGATGCTCACAACATCTCTGCTTTACCTTTTTGTACTTTGTCCCCTCAGCTAACGTCTAAAAGCTCATGGTGCTTCTGTCTTAACCTGTCTTTTAACGCAGGCACAAAGCCAGACAGCTTATCCTAGTTACCCGTAGTGATCAGTCAAGGGGAAGAATGTGTTTCTGTAGAGACCATGCTATGTCAATCTCAGACCTACACCACGTGCCCGCAGCAGAAGTGGAAAAACACTGAATGTGCTTCAACTAGATGGTTATGTCTCAAAATCAAAGGAAAGTAGTCCTCTGTTAATCTTCAGTTGGGGTTACTGTCACAGTAAGTCAAGGGAGCCTGAAATATTGGCTACAGTCATTCTGCAGTCGCTGGGGCTGTCCAGTGAGTGCACATCATTCCTGTCTGAGGAGTGGGCCACAATCAGACGTTCAGACCCAGTACAATCAGACTAGGCAATCACGGTTTGTCAGGGTCCACTGCTGTTATAGGGAAGTTGGGGAAGTCAGTTGTAGGGACTGGAGGCAGCTTGCTGGGATGCAAAGGGGGCAGTGATTGTGAATGAGGGAGACAGGCATGGATTATTTGTGTGGGGAGGTTGAGGCAAGGGGAGCAAGTTATTGACAGTTGCATTGAATCTTACCATGATGGAGAGACAGCAAAGCACAGCGATTGGCATGACGAAGCTGTATGGCCAGAGCTCTTGGGGGTTAATATTGAGAGATGAAGTTGTAATTCCAAGTAGTATGTGGGAATGTGTGGAGGCTTGGTACTGATGGGGTTGACAGTAAGTGCAAGAAAAAAAGGAACAGAAATTCAAGGAGGACTTCTTGATTTGCAGACTGAGACTGTGACTCACTGTGTCAAGTGCAGCTAGCTTTGCCTTCCGTACTCACGTCACCCATAAAAAGCTCGCTGGAAATGCAAAATGGGTGCAACCACACCCATAGAGAGTGAAGTAAGTGTTTATTTTATTCTGCGTGAGCTTATAGGTTCTATGATTTGAAGCTCTTCAAGGGGCAATTTCATTAATGAGGCACTTACATAGTTTGAGTGGAACTCATCTGTAATCATAGAATTCTGCATGTGAAATGCACGCACTGTTCAACCAAGTGGGATACAATTCATAGCCGCAATCTTCACCATCTCAATGGTCATTGCAGATTGATCATTGTCACCTCTGTGAAGCAGAAATAATCATGACAACATTAAAAGTGGCACCTATGGGCCACAATACATAAAGAGAATCTAAGATCTCATAGGTAGCTGAAGGGCATGGAATTGATTTCCTCTCACCTTGGACTGTAAGTATTCATCAACTTGCTTTTATAAGCTGCCTTTCATGGGTGATGGGGCATGATTTCAATAATCCTACTGACTTAAAACTCTGTTGCTAAGAGCTCTGAGTTGCACCCTGCTGATGTATGAGGTGGATGGGTGCCTATCTCTCCACACAGAGTATTGTGGCAGCACCATTGCAATGCAACGCTATCAGTGAGCTCCAAAGTGCAGCTTTGAGGAGGAGAACTCTAAACCAAGTTATTCTGAAATATGGAATGATGTTGTTGTGATGGTGGTGCATTTCGGATGCCAGCCTCCAATGTTGGGGCTGTATTTCAATGAAATCTGTAATGTTGAGGTCTGCTGGCCAAGGTGGGGTCCCAGAGGAACAAGTGGTAAGCTAGAGTCGCTAAGTATTCACTGTAACTTTCATGTTGTGAATTGTTGCCATCTGGTTTTCATCTCCAAATGGAAGAATAGCAAACTGCATATCAATGAGGCGAGATTAGAAACTTATGAAATATAAAACATGAACATCATCCTCTTTCTCATTTCACTGATCTAACCTTGGATGGAAAGTTGAACGTTTTTCTCAAATATCGAGAATCTCATTGTTCCAATGTCAGCTAATTTTCCCAACTGACTCGCAGTTGCCCACATCACTTCGGAGGCAGGCAAATCATGGCTTCTCATTCTGTGTTTTCTTTGTGCATTCATCTTGAAAATGCAGAAATGGAACAATTTTATAGCATCATAGAATTTTATGGTTGAGAAGAAGATTATTTGGCCCATTGTGTATGTACTGATCCCCTGAAAGAGTTAAATTTTAAATGGACTTACACAGTGGAAATTTGTTTTGAATACTGTAATACACTGTAATATCAAAAAATAAACTCTATGCACAAATAATAAGCATAAATGAAAATATCACTAAATGTGTTTTCCAGGCCTTGAAAAGGAAAAATGAACAACTAATCACAAAGTTTCCAATTATTTACAAATTAAATTATCACTTAGTGAATTGATTGCTGTCTTCCCTAACGAGTTGCATTTTTAAAAAATAAAATCTAATTATGCAGAACCAAGCTGCTGTTGGGACAATGAACTGCATTGATAACACCTTTATCTTTTCTGTTCTAATTGATACATTATGCTGGCAGGTATTAGGTGTGGGATCCACGAGGCAAAAATAAAACATCATTGATCTTGGGAATATGGATACAGGAATTGATCTTTCAGTTGAATTGCAGATTTTGGCTGATTTCCCTCTGAATTGCCACTTTTCTACCATTTTCATTTGATGCCCTAAAATCAGTCTTGAATATTTCTATTATCCAAGTTTCTTCATCATGTTTGAGGGAGTGAATTCCATATGTAAAGGTTTTCTAATGCCACTCATTTTTAGCCTTAGTGCTTAAGTTTTAATTTTAAGGTTGAGTTCCCATATCTTGGATTTCCTGGAGAGGAAATGGTTTCACTGTCCTTTATCAAATTGATTAGATCACCTCTTTACCTTTTAACCTCCAAGAGAATGCAAATCAAGTTGATGCAATCTGCTTCATAATTTATAGATATCAAAAATTATTTTGTATTATTAAGCTTGATTTGTATCAGAGAATTCACTAAGTTTATATTTGAAAGCACACACTTTATCTCTGCATTGGTGTGGGAGCTAATTTGATTTAACCAAATGATAATATCAGATATTCAGCATGCTACTGTTAGCCAATCCATTACAGAGAATAATTATTCCATATTTTATAAAAAGCAAAGTTGGAGTTAATGTGTTAGGAATATATGTCTCTGACTGATTCATGATTGTGATGTCTCTCAAAATTAGTTTGGCTGTGAAACCTGTTCATGTAGGTCCTGGAATTCAACATTATTAGTTAAAAAGTATAATATTAAAGTTGATTTAGATACTTATGTCTGATTATCTCTATCCTGAGAAACTCACTTTTATTTACCATTTATTTTTTAATTAGTAATTCCATGGTTACATTTTCTATTTTATTGTGTATTGTGACCTTTCACAACAGACCAAATTCCCTACTCCTTACCTGTTGCAAGGTACCATAATCACATACCTAAAAATTGCAGGTCAGCTTCCTATGGTTACTCGCTGATGTCAGAAAAGATTTGAAAGTTCAGAGTTTATGCCTGTTTTCGGCTTTTAGAATTTTTGTCTGAACAAAATCATTTTGAGAGATACTTAACCCAATCCTTGTGGAATAAAATGTGATATCTGAATCAACAATTGTAGCAGATGCAGGTGTTAATGAATTCTAACCCAGATTTTTCTTTCAATATCTGCATTTACATTCAGAAGTATAATTTTTAATTGGCTTGTTATTAACATAATCAAAAATAGGTGTGGAGTACACATCACATTGCTTTTCTCCTAAATTGTGATAATACACTGTAGAACAGAGAAACCTAGGCATTCAGGTACATAATTCTTTGAAATTCGTATCGTTATAGACAGGGTGGTTACGCATTAAGCATGTTTGCCTTCATTGCTCAGACCTTTGAGTATAGGAGTTGGGATGTCATGTTGAGGTTGTACAGGATATTGGTTAGGCCCCTTGTGGAATACTGTGTGCAGTTCTGGTCACCCTATAATACGAAGGATATTATTAAGCTGGAGAGGGTTCAGAAAAGATTTACCAGGAGGTTGCTGGGAATGGAGGGTTTGAGATATAAAAATAGACTGGAAAGGCTGGGAAGCTTTTCACTGGAGCATAGGAGGTTGAGGGGTGACCTTTGGGCGGCACGGTGGCACAGTGGTTAGCACTGCTGCCTCACAGCGCCAGAGACCCGNTAATCTAATCTAATCTAATCTAATCTTACTGAGTTTTATAAAATCATGAAGAGCATAGATAAGGTCAATAAAATCTGGTGCTGGAAAAAGCACAGCAGGTCAAGCAACATCAGAGGAACAGGAGAGTCGATGCTTCAGGCAGGACACTTCATCAGGAGTCAAAGATAACATGTAGATAAGATTACTATAAAGGGTCTTTTTAATAGCAGAAGAGTTCAAAACTAGGGGGCAATGTTAGACTAGATAGGATGGAGATTCATAAGGAGGAGGTGTTAGCAAGTTTGGCAAATGTCAAAATAGATAAGTCCCCTGGGCCAGATAGGAATTATCCTAGAATTCTCTGGGAAGCTAGGGAGGAGATTGCAGAGCCTTTGACTTTGATCTTTATGTTTTCATTCCCTACAGGAATAGTGTCAGAAGACAGGAGGATAGCAAATGTTGTCCCCTTGTTCAATAAGGGGAGTAGGGACAACCCTGGTAATTACGAGCCTTACTTTGATTCTGGGTAAAGTGTTGGAACGGATTATAAAAGATAGGATTTATAATAATCTAGAAAGGAATAATGTAATTAGGGATAATTCACTTGGTTTTGTGAAGGGTAGGTCGTGCCTCACAAACCTTATTGAGTTCTTTGAGAAGGTGACCAAACAGGTGGATGAGGGTAAAGCGGTTGATGTGGTGTACATGAATTTCAGTAAGGCATTTGATAAGGTTTCCCATGATAGGCTATTGCAGAAAATACGGAGGCATGAGATTGAGGGTGATTTAACAGTTTGGATTAGAAATTGGATAGCTGAAAGAAGATTGAGGGTGGTGGTTGATGGGAAATGTTCATCCTTGGGTTCAGTTACTAGAGGTGTTCCACAAGGATCTGTTTTGGGTCCACTGCTGTTTGTCATTTGCAGATGACACTAAGGTTGGTGGAGTTGTGGATTTTGCAGAAGGATGTTGCAGGTTACAGAGGGACATAGATAAGCTGCAGAGTTGGGCTGAGAGGTGGCAAATGGAGTTTAATGTGGAAAAGTGTGAGGTGATTCACTTTGGAAGGAGTAATCGGAATAAAGAGTACTGGGCTAATGATAAGGTTCCTGGTAGTGTGGATGAACAGAGAGACTTCGGTGTCCATGTGCATAGATCTTTGAAAGTTGCCACCCAGGTTGATAGGGTTGTTAAGAAAGAAGTTTGATGTGTTAGGTTTTATTGGTAGAGGGATTGAGTTTCAGAGCTATGAGGTCATGTTGCAGCTGCACAAAACTCTGATGTGGCCACATTTGGGAATATTGCGTATAGTTCTGGTTGCCGCATTATAGGAAGGATGTGGAAACATTGGAAAGGGTGCAGAGGAGATTTACCAGGATGTTGCCTCGTGTGGAGGGAAGGGCTTATGAAAAAAGGCTGAAGCACTTGAAGTTGTTTTCATTTGAGAGAAGAAGGTTGAGAGATGGCTAATAGAAACATACAAGACGATCAGAGGGTTAGATAGCGTGGACAGTGAGAGCCTTTTTCCTCAGATGGTGATGGCGAGTATGAGGGGATGTAACTTTAAATTGAGGAGTGATAGATATAGAACAGATGTCAGAGATAGGTCCTTTATTCAGAGTAGTAGGGGTGGGGGGGGGGAGACTCCCTGCCTGCAACAGTAGTAGACCCGCCAACTTTAAAGACATTTAAATGGTCATTGGATAAACATATGGATGATAATAGAATAGTATAGGTTAGATGGGTGTCAGATTGGTTTCACAGGTTGGTGCAATATCGAGGGCCGAATGACATGAACTGCGCTATATTGTTCTCTGTTCTATATTCTATGTAGTTTTAAGGTGAGAGGAGAAAAATTTTAAACGGACATGAGGGCAACATTTTCACACAGTGATTTGTTGCGTAATGAACTGCCAGAGAAAGTATTGGAAGCAGATACAGTTACAATGTTTAAAAGATATTTGGATAGGTTTATGAATAGGAAAGTTTGGAGGGATGTGGGCCAAGTACAGGCAGGACGGACTGGTTTAGTTTGGGAACATGGTCGGTGTGGACCGGTTGGAAGAAGGTTCAATTTCCATGCAGTATGACTCTATAACTGTGGAAGCATCTCGCTTTCAGAATCATCTTACTATTCAGTCTCAAAAAAACTGACTCTCTGTGCATTCTTAGTGCTGTAAGCATGATTTGAGGAATGCTCAGAATTAATTTTTAACTATGAAAAGTATTTCAAAGTAAGAAAATACAAAACTGTAATCGCTTTATATTTTTGACATTGATGTAGCAATATGGATTGTGGTACTTGTATTTGGGGTAATTATTGAGTGAATGTGGATTTTTTACATGATAGTTTGAAGGTTTTTTCATAATTATTGCTGTTTCCACCCTAAAACATAATAGAAATATTTGCAGCAAATTGCTTATTCATAATTACAGGCTGCAATGTTTCCGATTTGATAACTACAGACATGCTTTAACCACTGTCCAAGAGCTTCATTGAAAGTGGCACATTTTATCTTCAGGGACAGCAGGAGAGATGATACTGTGTAGGAAATGCCCACTTTAGAGAGAAACCGTGCCTAAGGAGACAAAGTCACTTGGAAAGTTGAGTTAAAATATTCCTGAATGGCAGAGGTTAAAAATACAGAACAGCCTGAAAATAGACAATAAAATGAGCAGAATAAGAAAAATAAAATAAATAATACACAGAAAATGAGTCAGGTACAGCAGAAAACTGCATAAAGTTCAAAATATCAAACAAAATAATGAAGAGATAGTAAGAGCGTCAAATGAATATATTTTCCCTCTTGGAGCAGTTCTATCCACAACCAATAGTTGAAACAGTAATTAGTTACAGTCACTAATGTAAAGGAACTGGAAATTTTTAATCTCCACTTGAAACAGTGAATATACTGGGATTCTGAGCTCGTTCTTGGAAGAAGATCCAACATAGCCTGCGTCTCCAGAACAAACACTTCCCCAGCATAGAAAAGAAATTAGCATGGAAGGAAAATTAAGCAAGCAACAAACTTACTTTGATCATGGCCTATGACCTTTGAATGTAAGGATTTACCTATAAATAGGCAAGAGAATGGCCTCAACCAACAGGACCATCTACTGGTGGAAGCAGGGAATGAATGAAAGAATGGAATTGAAGGAACCTAAATTTCTGGAAGTGTTTACAGACAGAAGACTTAACAGAGATGAGGAGATTTTGGGAACCTTCATCCATCGAAAGTGCACCTTGGAAATATGACATGTGTTGAATATGCATTTTCCAACTACTTGTGCTTCCTTAGAAAGCTAGAGATGGGACCATGACCTCACAGTGGTTGTTTTTGCTACATGGAGGCCAATATCCATTAGAATTTGTAACTTATTTGCATTATGATTCACTGAGGGCTTTATCAGCTCAATCAATTTTCATCGACAAATAACCGATGACTGGATAGAACTGAAAATAAAGTAAACACAATGAATTCTTTTGATCAGTGAAAAACAAGGATTATTTTTTCTCTTCTTTTGCTTTTTGTCTTCACTTTTGTTTGTTTGATGAGATGTAAATGTCTATGATGCAAAGTAATAGATCAGTCACATACTTGCATAGATGCCTCTGTATTTGCAACAGGATATACTGTATTATTTTCCCCTGATGTTTTTCTTATATCTTTAATTACCACCGTCTATTTCTCATGATAAAATTTATTTAGTTTTTTTCTGTTTCATTTTTCTTCATATGCCTGCCCTCTGGATTTTTCTGTCTTCCAATCTTGTTTTTTCTGATTGTTTTATGTCTGTGGCGATATTCCAAGCTTCACAGAATGACTGCTCAGTAACTGACAATTCCGGATAAGGTTGTGAGTGCAACTAGCACAAGTTTTACATCTCAGTTGGAAGAAATCTTCCATCTACTCCAACCCTACATCAGGCTGTAAACAAATTGAAAAGTTGAGGTTTTATAGTGGCATTGTTCTGTTTCATACATTGACCTATTTCATTGTCTTTCAGATGTATGAGTTGCATTTCTCTAACTTCTTCTCTGACTCTTTTGCCCCCTAGTTTGACTTTAGGTCTTTGACTTTTGAGCTAGGATCAGAGATTTCGAACAGTTGCATTACTTGGATTGTTACCTAGGCTAACACTGGGTAACTCTACTGCTGATTCCATTGCTTTGAAGTATCACACCATTTTATCTCTCTGATGGTAGCACTTTTGTACTTGCCTGAGACCATGACAAAACTGTCAGCTGAATTTGCTGAGGTATCAGTATTTAGCTTCTGAAGAGATTTGGTATTCAAGAAGAATTAGCCTTGAGCAAAGGAGGAAAAGAAACCCGTTGGAGGATGTTGAGATCAAATGGGATGAAAGAATGATGTTTCAAGAATTGGACTTGCAGAAGAATTGTGTCTTTGTAGAATTTTTAAAAATTAAAACAATTAAACCTTCCATTAGCCCACTAACAGGCATGGAAAAAAATGATGTGTTGAACACTTTCACTGCGGGAGGGCATGTGAGCATCATGAAATCACCAATAACAGAGTAAATGATGAGTGGAGAAAATCATCAATATAAAGAAGGAGCAGTGGGAGAGAGCATAGGAGCCCCCAAGGTTAGGAATCAATATAGTACAGATTTTTAAAAATTTACTCATTCACAAGATGAGAGCATCGCTGGCCAGACCAATATTTATTGCCCATTCCTGGGGGCATGTTAAGAGTCAACCACATTGCTGTGGGTCTGGAATCACGTGTAGTCCAGACCAGATAAGGATGGCAGTTTCCTTCCCTAGACAACATTAGTGAACCAGATGGCTTTTTCCAACAATCGACATGTTCATCATGTTTTTGAAAGTGATTTATTTCCAAATGGAATAAAGAAAATAGTCCATCTGTTATCATGCACATCTCTGATGCAAAACATAGGAGTAAGGCATTGTCAAAACAAAGCCATTGCTTACTTTCAGCTGAATTTCAAACCAGTGAAATGTTTAAGGGATTGGCAGCTTCTTCTGGATCTTTTTCTGTAAAGATTAGCATGATGATTATCAAACATCTGCCACATCAATACCTTTATATTTTTACATTTTCAATTCAGTCTCAAGAGGATGATGACTGCTAGGCACTGTAGAAATGCTGGAATGTTTCAATTGGAATTGGAACAAAGTCAAGCTTGGAAATGGTATTTAAATCTGGGTATCTGCTCAATTTATGATATGTTCATAGGAGATTTAAAACTAAATATTAGTGAAGATTATTGTTGTGGAAGTTTGAGAGTTTTTTTTAAAGTAAGGAAAACAATTAATTAATATTAGCCAGAAAGCCAGAGACATTGTACACGTCATACACAAATGAGTTTCAATGTCATTATATTGCCATTGTGGACATTATGTATGGAGGCCTTATGTCCAATCGATTGGTGGATTGCATCAACTAGAATATTACTTTGCCTTTTTTGCAACAAGCAAGATATTGACTGTATCCAATGGCCTCCGCTTACAAATCTTGCAACATTATGGCCAACATTAAATGTGATTCAGCAACTGGACAATATTTCCTGGATAATTCTGAGTACGTGAAGAATTGTGCTGACAGCCAATTTTGGATTGTCCTTTGGGCTCATAGAGAAGCACACTTGGAAGCTATTAGTATAGAGAGCCCTGTTTTTTGCAGTCAGAAAAAACGTATACACACATTGCACCTGTTTCAACTCAACAAAATTGGTGACTGCCTGCACTGGTTCATTTCTCATGGTAATACACTGTCCAATCATAACCAACTTGCCTGATTTAAAATTTAAACAAAGTTGACAGTTAACTGCCAATCAACATTAATGATAATTTCTTCATGGCAATACCTCTACCAATCAGATTGCCTTAACCAACTAATCAGCATTCCCCTCTAATGCAGTATTAATGTTGATTTTCTAGTTGAATTGGTATTCTTACAAAATGTCCTGATGAGTGCAAGTCAAAAAGCTTCCACAAAATGTGTCCTTTTTTCAGCAATATTTAATTAATATTTGGAAATACATGGGAACTGATGGCATATGAATTTAATTATATTAAAGTTGCTTGGTAACCAATTTACTTCTGAATATCCTTATTTAATGGCCTTGAAAGATCACTAGGTATGTATTTATAGAGTCGGCGACTTTGCTATTTCTTACAATTTCTCCTTTTAAAAAGTGGAGAACATCAGTGAAAATTTAATGTAGCTATGAAGACGGTAACACTCACAAATTATGTGCAATTAAATGCTGTTAACTGTAAAAAGAAATACTGGCAACTGTTGGAAATGACTTATTTTTTCAGTGAACATCATCTCCATTGGATGTTTAGGTGTTCAATTCAGAGCCAATATATTAATAGACAAGTTCAACTATGTATGTTGTAATTGTGTGCTCTTCTGCATGAAAGTGCATTTGTAAAGTCATAATTAAGAAAAACAAATGTAACAATGGAGACTAACTGCTATAATAGTTCACAATTGACTTTAGAATATAGTAATTTCAGATCTACAGTCTTGTGAATGAATAGCAACATATTGAATATAACTCCACATTGAGAGGAGTAGTAAGAGAGGACATTGCTCATGCTGGACATAAGATGTGTTATGTTACTATTTCTAAAAACATGGTTGAAGTAACCCTTCAGAGGCTAGCATCCATCACCAATCACCTTTATTTACAAATGAATAGTTTTTTACAATGGCACCGCCTCTCAGGCATTCAAGGGCTCAAATCACAGACATTCATCCTTATCTGTCAGCCAAGTCTCCTTTATTGGAGCAGATTAAGAGCCCAAATGAGGGAACTCATATTCTATGAGGTCCAGCTGGCTGACCTTGAAACAGTCACTACATCCCTCCCCTCCTAATCCACGGACAGGACAGTCTGATTCCTTTGAGAGCCTCCTGGGGTATTTTAACACCGGGTCAGATCCCTCCAACTTGGAATCCAATACGAGAGGCATGTAATAGGAGAATGGCAGATTGCCTTTTGCACCTGGAACACTTTGGCAGACTCCACCTCCTCTCTTGTGGAGGCAGAAGCATTGAGGTTGCTTTTCTGTCATGTCCTTCTCTGAATCACAGGACATTGGTTCGGCCACTTTTGGAATATAGTGCAGTTTTGGTCTCTCTCCTATATGAAGGATGTTGTGAAACTTGAAAGGGTTCAGAAAAGATTTACAAGGATGTTGCCAGGGTTGGAGGTTTGAGCTATAGGGAGAGACTAAATACACAGGGGCTGTTTTCCCTGTAGGGTCGGAGGCTGAGGGGACCTTATAGTGGTTTATAAAATCATGAGGGGCATGGACATTACATTGACAAAGTCTTCTACCTGGGGTGGGGGAGTCCAGAACTAGACAGTCACACGTACTGAAATTTATATATCACAGGTTGTGATCTTGCGTTGATTGTGCCTCTTACCCATGAGAGGCCATTGACATGATTCTTGCGGCAAGCTTCATCCCCTCTATCAAATTGTCTTTCTCCCTTGGCAGAGTCTTGGGGTCACCACTGGAGTTATGATGCCATTTCACCCTTCAATCTAGGTCCAGGAAAATCAGTCTCAGCCTGGTGCAAAGTCTTCTACCCATTAGAAATGCTGCCAGTGTAGTTACACATGGGGTAGTTCTGTGATCAATCAAGAACCATGACAACTTGATATCTAGTGAGGCTTTTGGCTATTTCTTCAGTCCACCCTTCAAAGTTTGGACCACTGTTTCTGCCGGGCTATTGAATAGTGCATGGTATGGAAATGTCCAAATATGTTGGAACCAATTCGACTTTAAGCAGCAACTGAAGTCCCTGTTGTTATCAGGTTGTCATCTAGGTAAATGCTGACCTGAGGAAGATCTTGCAAAATGTTCTCCATCATCTGTCGAAAACTTAACAGGCTGATGATCCGCCAAATGGCAGTCACGTATATTGGTACTAGCCCTAATGGATATTAATTGTAGCATACTTTTGGGAATCCTGGTGTAAACACAATTGCAACTAAGTGTGGCTCATGTCAGGCTTCATGAAGCACAAACATTCCAGCTTTGCATAGAAATCTTCTTAGAGGGACTAGGTATTTATCCAGCTGTGAAAAGGGGCTTACTGCTTGTTTAAAATCCCCACAAAGGCAAACTGACCCATTAGGCTTCAAAATTGATATGAGTGGTGCTGCCCATTCTGTGAATTGGACTAGTTTGATGATTCCTTCACCTTTGAGTCTTCTGAATTCTGCTTCTATTTTTGCTGTGAGGCAAATGGGTGGGTCTTGCAGATTCATGGAATTGCTCCCTGGTCAACATGCAAAGTTGCTTTGTCTTCTTTGATGGTCCTTAGACCTTCCTGGAAAACTTCCAGGTATTTAGTTAAGATTTCAATCAGGTAGCCATTTTCTAATTGAAAAAGTTGAACCAATCTCAGTGAATTTTGCCCCAACAAGGTTAGCCTGAGCCTTCTATTACAGTCATTGATACCCGAATCAGCTGCCTTTCACAAGAGACTGGAACAGAGGTTATATCCTTAATCTATAAAGGTTCACTGATATAGGTTCTCAGCCTAGCTTAAATCTTGTGCAAATTTATGGGCTGGACTCGAGAGCAAATTTTATTAAAAACTGGTGCTGTGATCACTGATATGACCATGCTGGTATCAACCTCCATTTGAACCGGGTTGCCATTTAACCAGATGTTTATCTTGATTGGTTCTCATTTTGATGTTGCTGAGTAATTTATGCCTGTTCCAAAACAGAAGTTGGTGGAGCTTCCAGTGTATGAATATGGATATGGGCCAACAAATTGTCTTATTCAGTTTAAGCCTAGTAGAGCTCTGATGCTGTCCTGAATCCATATATTGACAACAGTTACAATGTATTACTAGGCAGGATGCTGAACTGTTTGGTTGAGACTTGGCTTTGTTTTGGGATTTTGCAGTGGGCATCAAGAGTTACTCTTATCAGATATTTCCTGACTGAGGCTATGCAATTGCCTTCACTCAAGTGGGATTCCCAACACTCAAGTGGACTGGCAAGGGTGGCCACTTCCATTGGAATACCTTGCAATTTATGCGCTCCATGGTCTGTAAGCATCTCATTAAGGGTTTAAGTTCTCTAATCGTCATCTCAACCTCATCAAAAACCCTGATACGGATTCCGCAGTTCTTGAATTGCCAAGTAAAAGCAATAGTGTCTCAGAATTAAAGGAAGCTTGGGTTCATAATATTCCTTAACTATGTCAATCAATTCATGAAAGGTTTTAATATCTGGTACCTCAGGAAAAGTTAGGCTTCTAATGATAGGAAAAGCCGCAGCTCCACAGGTTGTCAGAAGAATTGCTCGTTTTTGTCTGCCAGAATTTTGTTTGCCTGGAAAGAATAATGCATTCTTTCCATATACTGGACCCGGTCCTCAACAGCAGGGTAAAATGAGTCAAGCTTCCTAAGTTGAGATATAATGTAAGAAAATGCTTACCCCTAACTTCAAAACAGCTGCTGCGAGTACGTTTCTTCAGGATCATGCTTTACTTTCATCACCACTGAAATAAGTCTTCAGAGGCCAGCATCCCATCACCAATCACCCTTTATTGACAAATGCATAGTCTTTGACAATAGCACTGCCTGTCACTGAGTCAGGCATTTCATGGGCTCAAGATCCCTGACATTCAGCCTTTTTATGTCAGACAGCTCCAGATTAAAAGCCCAATCAGGCAACTCATATTCTGTGTGGTCCAGCTGGCTGACATTATTACAATCACTACAATTGTCAAGTACCTTCTCATCATAAATATATACATATTTAAACCAATAACCTGATCTATCTGATTGCATCTCTACTATCTTTGTACAATTAAAATTTTACAGCTTTGTGATATTCTTGAATGAAGTGAACATTCCAGTGTAAGAAAAATATGCTAAATAACAACCAATGACACTTGCCCACATATTTTTCTGCAGTTACAATTAGTTTGTCATCATTAATGTCATGAATCCATGGGCGGTTAAGACCATAGCTTTAAATTGACAGTGTTGTAACAGTAGCATCTGTGTTATGAAGGTTTCTGTACAGATATTGCTTGGGGAAACTGCAAGGGCCATCAGGGTTCTTCTTTAAGTTGTACTGTCTGACTGGATTTTGATTTTATCATAATGCAATGAACATGCAAGGGGAACACCTGCTGGAAATCAGTAGGCTTCTCATTTGAACATACAGCTCACTTTGCAGTGGTGTCATTAGGGTCCCACTGAAGTGTTAACTGCATGTGATGACCTTACAGCCTTCTGTAAGTTCAATTTATTGGGAAGAAGAATTGCAGTTTGAATAGGCCCAATATGTTTCTTTCTTTGTGTGGTCAGAAGGAGCAGGAGTACTTTGAGCTAATGTTGTTCTTCTGTTCAACAAGGGAAATATGAATAATCCAGGAAACTATAAACCAATGAGTCCCACATCAGTTGGGAAGCTCTAGGATAGAATTCTTAGTGATAGGATTTATGTGCACTTGGAAAAGCATGGCCTAATTAGGGACATTCAGCATGGTTTTGTGCGGGGCTGGTCATGCCTTACTAACTTGATTGAATTTTTTGAGGAGGTGTGGATGTTATCTACATGTCTTCTAGTAAGACCTTTGACAAGGTCACTCATGAGAGGCTCATCCACAAGATTAAGATGCATGGGATCCATGGTGGCTTTGCCACGTGGATTCAGAACTGACATGCCCATAGAAGGCAGAGGGCAATGTTGGAAGGGTATTTTCTGGATGACTAGTGGTGTTCTGCACGGAGAGGTGCTGTGCCCTCTGCTGTTTGTGATATGTATAATTGACTTGGATGAAAGTGTAGAAGGGTGGTCTACTAAGTTTGCAGATGACACAAAGATCGGTTGTAGAAAGTTGTCAAAGGATACAGCAAGATATGGATCAGATGCAGATATGGGTGGAGAAATGGAGTTTAAACTGGATAAGTGTGAGGTGCTGCACTTTAAGAGATCAAATGTTAAGGAAAAGTATATAGTTAATAGCAGGAGCCTGAACAACATTGCTGTACAGAGGGATTGTGATGTTCAAGTCCATAGCTCCCTAAAAGTTGCCACATAAGTAGATAGTGTGGTAAAGAAGACATATGGCGTGCTTGCCTTTATTGATCAGAGAATTGAGTACAAGAGTCAGGATGTCATGTTGCAGCCTTGTAAGACTTTGGTTAGGCCACACTTAGAGTATTGTGTTCAATTCTAGTCGCCGTATTACAGGAAGGATGTGGAGGTTTTGGAAAGGGTGCAGAAGAGGTTTCCAGGATGCTGCCTGGATTAGAGGATATGAATATTAAGGAGGGGCTAGAAAAACTTGCATTGTTTTCTCTGGCGCGACGGAGGCCAATGGGAAGCTTGACAGAAGTCTATAAAATTATGAAATGCATAGATAGGGTTGATGGTCAGAATCTTTTTCCCAGATTTGAAATATCTAAAACTAGGAAGTGTGCATTTAAGGTGAGAGGGGTAAGGTTCAGCAATGATGTGAGGCGCAAGTTTTTTACACAGTGTGGAATGCGTTGCAGGGGTGGTGGCGGAGATAGATACGATAAGTGTGTTCAAGGGACTTTTAGATAAGCACATAAATATGCAAGGAATGGAGGGATATGGACCAAGGCCAGGCAGAAGCGATGAGTTTAATTTACTGTCATGTTCGGTCCAACAATGTGAGCCAAAGGGCCTTTTCCTGTGCTGTTATGTTCTGTGTTCAAACAACAAGCTACAATTATGTTGAGTCAGTTCCTTAATGATTTGAACAGATTACACTAGTTTACATAGTTAATAAGTTTCATGATTTGATTTGATTTGACTTGAGTTTGATTTTATTGTCACATGTACTCAAATTCAAAAGTACGGGAGTACAATGAAAAGTGCGCAATCTCGTAAGACAAGGCACAATCTTAGGTACAAGTACCTAGGTACAGAATCTTAAGAACAAGGTAGAACAAAAGAACAAAGTTAAAAGTTAAACATTGCAGTGATTATAGTAAAGTGACACCTTCTTAGTTTCAAGTAGAAAATTATAACAAAAGTTGAAAGATTGAACATTACAGTCTTACAGATTTAACCAATCTTAAGTTTCTTTTCAAGAAAAATACCTTAAGTAAATAATTTCAGATAAGTAAAGTTTTCAATCGCATTTTAGATTGAACTGTTGTTGTTGTTAATAGATTTTTTGCCACAAGTGGTCACATCTAAGCAATGCACTTAATTTTACAGTCTTAAAAAAGTGTTGCTCGGTTTTTATTTCTGCAATAAATAAAGACAAACAAATATGCATCCAAATTTATTTGGAAGATATAATAAAGAGGTAGGTTACCCATAGCACTTCCAATTGTAAATGTCCTTCATGGGCTCAGGTTTTGTCAGTCACTGAAGATGGTTTTTAATTCAGTGACATGATTTTTCAATCGAGGCTCAATCAATTAATTTTATGGTAGTGTATGATGGACTTCACTGTTGTGTATGCAATTCTACACAGCAGTTTTCATTTAGAATTAAATTCACATAACACTGTCAATTTAACATTAATCAATGGATAACTGAAGATGACAGCTTAATTTATTTTTGCAACTTTTGTTTAGGATGAATGAAAGTGTATTATAAAGCGTTTTCTTGTGTGCAAAAACAAAATTGGTGTCAACAACTTCAAAACAGAACATTTTGTTTTAAAAAGAGTTTTTTATCTTGATTATGTTATTTTTGATTGTATTTCTTCAGGTGTGACATTATTACTGCTGGAGTGTGCCAGGCTGTTGTTTCCCTTTGTAAGAGTTATGTGGAGTGAGAAGAATTTGACTAATTTATGTCCTACTGCTAAAGCTATCCAAAATCCGTGGAGTCATTTTGAATGATTATAGTGTTGAGTATGTTAAAAGCATATTCCATTCTCGAATTGAGATTCTGCAAGATCCAAAGAACATCTTGTATGAACATCTGGAAAATGTTCAGAAATGAACAGCCAACATTTCAAAATGACTTATGTCAAAATGCATTTATGTATTTCAAATGAAAATGAATGACTGCCATGTCCTTTGGATGACAAATGGCTGTTCTTGATTTCTGTGGTTTCTGATATTGAACTGAAATTTAAAATTATGAATTAATCATCTTAAAGGCTTCAGTGTTTCAAAAAAATCAGCGCACTTCAAATTGTAGTCTGTACACACGCAGCTCATTTTGTAGGAATCTACAGATAATCTCTGCAATCCCAATGTTGTATCAGCTAATTATAAATAATCTGAATACCCTTTCATGAGGCTTAACTGAATCAAAGCCTGTCAATTTGTGTGGAACAAGAAAAGACACATTGATTTTAAAATTTTAATACTCCTCATGAGAGAGTGAAGACTGTGGTGTAATGTTAAGTTACTAGACTAGTTATCTAAAGTCCCACGTTACTGTCCTGTGAGATACAGGTTCACATCCCACCATAGCAGATTATGACATTTGAATTCAATACAAATTTGGATTGCAAAAAGCTTGTTTAACAGTAGCTATGTAACTAATACCCATTGCTGTAAGATCCTAACTGGTTCACTAACATCCTTAAGAGAAGGAAATCTGCCACCCTTATCTGGTCTAACCTGCATGTCATTCCAGACCCACAGCAATATGGTTGACCCTTTTTAATGGCAAAGAAAGCCACTTAGTTCAAAGGCAACAAGGGACCAGCAATAAATGCTTGCCCAGCCAAAATACTTACATCACATCACCAAATTAAAAACAATTTTTCCAGTAATAATTATCCATACAATGTTGTAAGATCTGTATCAAAACTTAATCTTGTTAGAACAGTTATGCTACAATCATTATTTGGTTAATGATGTCTGTAAATATTTGCCATAAGGACATTGAATTGAAACACAATGTTCGATTGTGTGAATAATCTGAATTGTTGTTGGCAAAAGTCTTTTACTCTTATAGCTGCTTTCAGAAGGTGACTTGTTTCACCCAGATTTCTTTCCTATTGGCATGAGTGTAACAATGAATAAATATTGCTGATATTCTGTCTGGCCTCCAAGAGTTTCAACTGCTAGCCATACTTTGAGATATCAATGTAGGGTATGGAGTTAGCTAACAAAAGAGCCATTTAGTTCGATCAACCAGTTCAGGGATGTTCTGACACACCGATGGAGCAGGTAGACTTGAACTCAGGTCTATCTTGTCTGATGAATAGCTCAGTTCCATTTACTCCTTTCTGTATGCTTTTATATTTTTACCCAACAACAGGTTTGACTTCTCAATCTGATCATTTCAACTGGTAATTTTATTTTATTCTATTTAAATTTGTACAAGGTAAACTTTGTCTTAATTTGCATACTGCAATATCGGCATAATATTTACTATATTTTGAATAATGCAGATAGTAACTACCTGAGTTACATTGGGTTCAGTATGAAGTTTGTTTTAACCCTGGATTTCTAGACCTGAAGAGGGGAGAAAGCCTGGATTCCACCCTGTGAATGGGGTCAGTAATTTGAAATGGGACCAGAATGTGCCATGGATTTATCCTGTTTAGATTCCAGTGGTGGTGATCATGAGGGGGAGGGAGGTGTGGGAGAGGGAAGAGGAGAGGAGGGCACAACTGTAGGCCCTCGCTGGCAAATTCTACCAGTATGCCTCCTTGTCAACCCAGCGCAGTCTCTGCCTGCTGAGTGCAGCTGCACGTATTTGTTATTGCCCACATGAAGACTTCAAAATGCAGAAGGGAGCAAATATATTTACCTTCCAGAAGTAGTATTATAGCATTTATCCTACTATCTTTGGTGAGCCCATTTCTAGCCTTCGATTTGTGTAACATTGCACCACTTCAGCCTGTTGAGCCTCTGTTGGAATGGTTTCCACCGATAAGTTAGTGACCCCATGCTCAGGTGTAGTATTGATTCCATGGCCACAAGGTAGTGCCTGGCAACAATACTACCCTCCTCATTATTGCAACCTCTCATTCCAGGAACTTCAGTCTGTTTCTTCCAAGTAATAAATAATTATTCTGTAATTGTTCTGTATTTGAATAAAAATTGAAGATTTGTTACTTAAAATAATGTTATTTTAATTCACTCATGGGATTTGGGTTCTGCTGGCTGAGCCAGCATTTATTTCCCATCCCTAGATGGGAAAATAGTGGTGAGTTACCGACTTGAAACACTGCAGTTCCTGTGTTGTAGGTAGACAGACAATACCTTTAGGGAGGGAATTCCAAGGTTTTGACCCAGTGACACAGAAAGAATGGCAATGTAGTCAGAATGATGAATTGAACACTTATACCTTGAATGAATCTCCATTATCTACCTCATCCAGCCATGTTAGGTGTCATGCCTGACTCCAAGATGAGCTTCTGGCCATGGATCCGTGCTATCGTGAAGACGACTGATATCCATCTGTGTAACATCAACCAGCCCTGATCCTGCCTTCACTTATCTGTTGCTAAAACCCTTAGCTATGCCTTTGTTACTTGTAAATTTGGCTAATCCAACACACTCCTGGTTGCCTTCCCGTAATTAATCCTCCTACGTTAGCACAAAGTTTGCACTTATCACAGTCTATGTTGGCACCTAGTTAAGTAAAGCTTTATTTTTTAAAACTTTAGGCCATGCTTTCAAATTCCTGCAAAGGTTAATTCCCACATCTCCCCCTGCCCACTATATTCCTATACTTGTAGCCTCCTCCAACTCTAGAAGCCTCCAAATATCTATACCTATCTAATTCTGGTGACTTGGGAATGCTAATTGGTTGTTGTGCCTTCAGTTGCCAACTGCTGAAACTTAAAAAAATCTTTTGAGAACTTTTTGATCTCTCCTCCCTTCTTTAAGGTGTTTCCTAAAAAGCATACTTTTGGACATCAGCCCTAATCTTTCAGTAAGGTCCTCCTGCAAAATGTTGTTCAACAATGCTTTTGTGAACCACCTGAGAATATTCCACTGCACTAAAAGCACAATATAACTACAAATAGTTGTGATTGTGGTAATGAGTTCATAATATAATTTTAGATTGTTACTAGTGCATTCCCGGTAGTGTGAAGGATTTGAAAAGAGTTGCTTTCAGAATCATGAGCTGGATGTTTTGGCATGCAGAGATTGCTGCACCCTTACCTAAGGAAAATACGGAATTCTGCCCATAATGCCAATGGTGGTGCTTCTAACCTGGGAGGAGGAAACATCTTAAAGAAGTGCCTGATAATTGGATTGGCCAGCAGCTTTGTAGACCTAACATTCCCAGCTAGGAGTGATTGGCCACTGCTGGGATTACAGGCAGTCCCACCATGCCAAGTAGCAAATGAGGGGTCCAGGAAACCAGCAGTGGAAGTTCCTTGTTCCAGCTTACCTAGCACTGGCTCATTGTCAGGTTTACTGCATGTTGTGACCCTCCCCTGCTTATAGTCACAAACCAGTGCCGGTAAACTCAGGGCCTTATGTAGTCAACTGACACTTTCCCTGCCGTGCAGTATATACTTTGACTGTTTAAAGGTAGAGAGGTTGGAAGACCACCACCATATTTTAAATGCCCCTTTGCCTTTCCAACTGCCTTACAAGTAGAATTGCAAGTAAGAACCAGACTAAATTTGGAATGTTTAGGTGGATGTTAAAAAGGAAATCAGGGAGGGAACAACATTTTGAGAAGAGATTGACAAAAAAGAGCACAACAAAAACTGCTATCACCTGAGTAGCTTTTTTAAAGGCTGGTACAGACATGATGGGTTGAATGGCCTCCTTGTGTACTGTAAAATTCTGATTCACATATATGGTGAAAGATTAGTAACAGGAGGTGTTGAATGATTTGGAATATATATGGAGGTAGAGGCCATGACTGAGGTACTAAATAAATATTTTCCATTTGTCTTTACCAAGGAAGATGATTTTGCCCAGGTCATGATGAAAGAGGCAGTAGTTAAAACAATTAACTATTTGTTGGGCTGTAAGTGAAGGGAATATATTACAAAAAGCAACTAGGCAAAAGTGAGGACTGCAGATGCTGGAGATCAGAGTCAAGATTAGAGTTGTGCTGGGAAAGCACAGCAGGTCAGGCAGCAACCAAGGAGCAGGAAAATCAACATTTTGGGCAAAAGCCCTTCATCAGGAATCTTTCACATGAAGGGCTTTTGCCCGAAACATTGATTTTCCTGCTCCTTGGATGCTGCCTGACCTGCTGTGCTTTTCTAGCACCACTCTAATCTTGAAACTACCAAAAGCAGCTAAGTCACCATTAATAAGGATGTATTTGTCCTTGTTTTTTTTCTTGAGAGGGGTTGTCAACCCAGAGACCCCGAGAGATCTAAGCTTGAAGGGTTTTAGGACCAATTTGATTACAGATAACAGATACTGCCTCAGGCAATAGGCTTTCAAGTTTAAGAAAAAACTTGTACACTGAAGGGGGAGAGTGGCTAGTTCTCCCATCTCAGCTTTTCTCTCATTTGGTCTGGTTGTAGCAGGCAGTCAGCTGTGAAGCTGCTGGCCTCACAGAAGCAGATCCATGCTGATCCACCCGTTCTCTGACATCTCTTCTGTGTTGGACTTTTCCTTTTTTTTGTAAAGGGATGCTTATGGGGAGTCTTGGGAATAGAGTTGGGTTTTTGGATAGGTTATTATTCTACATTCTGTTGTCTTTTGTTTGTGTTTCATTCAGTAATCTTGCAAATAAATTCAGTTTTGTTTGTCACTCAGTGATTGGGCCAGCTGCATCATTCCTGGACTATCCACTCTACACCTGCTTAAGACAACTAGCAAAGTTAGGGTCCAAGCTACTTTCTTGAAATATTTTGAGGTGATCTTGTCTGCTCCATAACACTAGTATGCAGATGGAAGAAAGGAAGACAATTGTGGAGACAGTACTCAAATCCTGCTTTGGTTCAATGGTTTTAGATTAGATTACATTACAGTGTGGAAACAGGCCCTTCGGCCCAACAAGTCCACACCGACCCGCCGAAGCGCAACCCACCCATACCCCTACATTTACCCCTTACCTAACACAATTTAGCATGGCCAATTCACCTGACCTACACATCTTTGGATTGTGGGAGGAAACCGGAGCACCCGGAGGAAACCCATGCAGACACAGGGAGAACGTGCAAACTCCACACAGTCAGTCGCCTGAGGCGGGAATTGAACCCGGGTCTCCGGCGCTGTGAGGCAGCAGTGCTAACCACTGTGCCACCGTGCCGCCCACAAAATGGTTGTGCAAGGGGACTGGAATACTGCAAATATTGCACATTTTCTCAAAATAATAGAGTGCAGGGATGAACCTAGTAGCTACAGGTCAGTCAGTCAGGGATGAACCTAGTAGCTACAGTTCATGGTGGGAAAGCACTTAAGCAATATAATGTGGGACAAAATGAACAGTCACTGAAACAAATATAAATTGATTAAGAAAAGCCAGCACAGATTTGTTAAAAGTAAATTGGGTTTAACGAACATTAAATCTTTGGATAAGATAACAGAGGATTGATGAAGATGATGCAATTTGATATGTGTATGTGATTTTTCAAATGACATTTGTTAAAAGTCCGACATAATAAGTTTGCCAGCAAAATTGATGTATGTGAAATAAAAGGACAGTGGTGGAAAGGATACAAGTTTGGTTGAGTGGCAAGAAATAGTAGTCAGTGTTTA
Source organism: Chiloscyllium plagiosum (assembly GCF_004010195.1). Lineage (NCBI taxonomy): Eukaryota > Metazoa > Chordata > Chondrichthyes > Orectolobiformes > Hemiscylliidae > Chiloscyllium > Chiloscyllium plagiosum. The sequence continues at coordinate 36,081,875 of NC_057734.1, forward strand.
ATGTTTGTTTTTCTAATCTAGAGAGGGTAAGATCCAGAGAGAAGATTCAGCAGGGGGAGATGAACACCTAATTATAGAAGAAACAGCATTTGAGTCAAGAAGGCATAGTAATTATAGACCAGTTAAGGCACAAAGGAGTTTGGCAAAGTCAGATGATATTTGGTTTAATACAAGGAGTCGCTGATGAACAAGACAGATGAGTTAAGGACAAAAATTAAATGTGGGTGTATGATGCAATTGCTGTCACTGAGGCATAGTTGAGAGAGGGGCAGGATAGGCAGCTCAATATTCCAGTATGCATGATCTTCAGGCAAGACCAGGAAGGAGGTAAAAAGAGGAGGGTATGTTGCTGTATTGATTAGGGGATAAATTACAGCAGAAAGAAGGGATAACATAAGGCTCCACAAATGAACCCAAATGGGTAGAACCTAAAACCAAAGAGGAGCAATCACATTCCTGGGAGACTACTATAAAACCTCTAATGGTTCGAGTGAACTAGAGCATATATTTTGGCAAATTTCAGGGAAGTGTAAAAGTAATAGGGTAGTGATAGTGGAGGATTTCAACTTCCCTATCATTAACTCGGGCAGTTACAGTGTGAAAGATCCAGAGGAGCAAAATTTTTAAAGTGCATCCACAAGAGCTTTTTAAGCCAGTATGTAGACAGTCCTACATGAGTGGGTCAGTTGTGGACTTAATTTTAAGTCATGAAGTTGAATAAGTGGTTGAGGTATCAGTTAGGGAGCATTTTGCAGACAGCGATCATTACTTTGTTAGATTCAACATTGTTATGGAAAAGGACAAAGATGGACCTGAAATCTAAGTTCTAAAGTGGGGGAAGGCCAATTTAATAAGATTAGATATGACTTAGCCCAAGTGGACTGGGAGCAGATACTTTTAGGTAAGTCTGTGTCAGAACAATGGGACACATTTAAGAAGAAAATAGGCAGGGCCAATATGTTACAATAAAGAGAAAGGGTGCAACCAACAAATCCTGTGAACCCTGGATATCAAGTAATGTACAGGATTGGATAAAGAGAAAAATGGAGGCTTGGAGCAGATGTCGAGGGCTGAAACCGTAGAAGCTATCGAGTATAGAATGTACAAGGGGAATCTTAAAAGGACATTAAGAGAGGGGACATGAAAGAATCGCGCAGGTAAAATAAAGGAAAATCCTAATTTATTTTACAAGTGTATTAAGGATTAAAGGGTGACTAGAGAAAGAGTAGGGGTCTTTAAGGACCACAGTGGTAATTTGAGTGTGGAACCAGAAAGTTTAGTTCGTTAAATAACTATGGTGTCAGTGTTTGCTAGTGAGAGGGATAATGGGTATAGAAACCAGGGAGAAGGTCTGTGATATACTTATAGAAATTAGTATTGACAGAGAGGAGGTCTAAGTGATTTGGTAAGCTTAAAAGTAGATACATATTCCAGGGTCAGATGAAATGAATCCCAGGTGGTTGGCACAGTGGTTAGCATTGCTGCCTCACAGCGCCAGAGACCCAGGTTCAATTTCTGCCTCAGGAGATTGACTGTGTGGAGTTTGCACATTCTCCCCATGTCTGTGTGGGTTTTCTCCGGGTGCTCCTGTTTCCTCCCACAGTCCAAAAATGTGCAGGTTAGATGAGTTGGCCATGCTAAATTGCCCGTAGCGTTGGGTGAAGGGGTAAATTTAGGGGAATGGGTCGGGGTGGGTTGCGCTTCGGCGGGTCAGTGTGGACTTCTTGGGCCAAAGGACCTGTTTCCACACTGTAAGTAATCTAATCTAAGGCAAGGGAGGAAATAGCAGGGGCACTGGCAATAATTCTCAATTGCTCTCTGGCCACAGGAGAGTTGCCAGAGGACTGGAGGACAACCAATATAGTACCATTATTCAAAAAGTGAGCAAAACATAAATCAGGAAACTACAGGCCAGTCAATCTAACCTCAGTGGTGGGGAAACTAATGGAAGCAATTCTGAGGGATAGAATTAATCTGCACTTGGAGAAGGAGGAATTTATAAAGAATAGTCAGAATGATTTGGTTAAGGGGAGGTCATATCTGAGGGATTGATTTTTTGAAGAGGTAATCAGGTATGTAGTTGAGAGCAATGCATTCAATGTAGCCTACTTGGACTTGTTCAAGTCTTTGATAAGGTCCCACATGGCAGACTGATACAGAAAGTAAGAGCCCATGGGATTCAAGGATATTTGGTTAATTGGATCTGGAATTAGCTGAGTGGCAGCAAGCAAAAGGTGAAGATCAAGGGGTGTTTTGTGACTAGAGGCCTATGTCCAATGGGGTTCTGGATGGATACGTGTTGGGGCCTTTGCTGTTTGTAGTATATATAAAACAATTTAAACTTTAATGTAGGAGGGTTGATCAGTAAGTTCATGGATGATAGAAAAACTGGTGGGGTGCTAAATAGAGTCAAGGGTATAGAGGGGTTGGGCAGATGGGCTGATCAGTGGCAATTGGATTTTACTCTGAATAAGTGTGATGTGATGCACTTGGGCAGGCAAACTGGGCAAAGGAATACATGATGAACAGAAGAACCCAGGGAAGTACTGAGGATCAAAGGGACATTAGTGTGCATGTGCGCTGGTCACTTAAGGTAGTGGGACAGGTAGATAAAACAGTTGAGAAGACTTATGGGAAACTTGCCTTTATTAACTGAGGCATAAAGTTTAAGAGCAGGGAGGTTATGCTGGAACTGTCTGAAAGGTTAGTTAGGCCACAGCTAGAGTATTGTGTGCAATTTTGGAATCCATTTTATAAGAGAAATTTATAGAGAGAGTGCAGAGGAGATTTACCATGATGTTGCCTGGGCTGGAAAGCTTTAGTTCTGAAGAGAGATTAGGGTTATTTTCCTTGGAGCAGAGGAGACTGGGAGGGTGGAGAGGGGAGGGCATGACTGAGGTGTATTATGGACCAGACCAAATCCCCTGCAAATATATTAAGGAGATATCCTAGACCCTAACTTTTATCTTATTTAAAGGCAAGTGTAAGATGCTGTGTTCCAGATGTAATTCAATTGGTCACACTACTCGGCTTTCAGCAAAACATTTTTTTTTACCCTATTGTTAAATACAAACAAAAGAAAAAATTTGTACAACGTTAACACTATTAGAAAACTTAACAGAATAATACATTATTTCATTGCTTAGCAACAATTATTTCAATATAGTAACATCCCATAACCATTGCTAAAGGCAAAGTCAGTAAAATAGTTGTCTCACATGCAATATTTCTCCAGTCTAGGAGGAAAGAACATGATGAGAAAATTCTGGCAGAGAGAGAGAGAAAAAACTTGAGTATTTAGTTGTAGCAAAGAAAGAGAGAGATGTAGCAGCTTGCACAACCAGCTTCCATTCCCAAAAGCTACTGTAAGTTAAACTAAAAGCCTGATTCTGTGGGATCCTAACTTGACCCATTTAGGCTACTTCTATTGTTCCAACTTAAAACAAACCCAAAGCCTCGCAAGCTGTTTACTTTATTGGCTTGGAACAGATTGCTCTGCCTCTGCCTCGACCTCTCTTCATAAACAAAACAAGACAAAATACATAAAGCCATAGTATTGTCACAAGTGCATAAAATTATGAGAGACATGGACAGGGTAGATAGGAAGAAAATGTTATTTTTGGTGGAGGGATCAATGACTGGGGGCAAAGGCTTAAGGTAAGGGGCAGGAGGTCTGGGGGAATTTGAGGAAAGATTTTTCATCTAAAGGATGGTAGGAATCTGGATCTCAATGCCTATAAGCTGAAAATCTCAGAACATTTAAAGAGTATTTAGATGTACATTTACAATGCCAAAGCATACAAGGTTATGACCCAAGTGCTGGAAAATAGGATTAGAATATTTAGGTAGTTGTTATTGACTGGTGCAAATTCAATGAGCCAAAGTGACTTTTACTGTGCTGTAGACCTCTATCGCTGGAGGTAGTTATTGGATGTAGGTTTGCTTGCTGAGCTGCAAGGTTCATTTCCAGGCATTTTGTTACCTTACTAGGTAACATCTTCGGTGGGCCTCAGGCGAAGCAATGCTGAAAATTCCTGCTTTCTATTTATCTGTTTGGGTTTCTTTGGGTTGGTGATGTCATTTCCTGTGCTGATGTTATTTCCTATGGTGAAGTCAGTTCCTGTTCCTTTTCTCAGGGGGTGGTAGATGGGGTCTAACTCGATGTGTTTGTTGATAGAGTTCCGGTTGGAATGCCATGCTTCTAGGAATTCTTGTGCGTGCCTCTGTTTGGCTTGTCCTGGGATGGATGTGGTGTCCCAGTTAAAGTGGTGTCCTTCCTCATCCATATGTGAGGATACTAGTGAGAGAGGGTCATATCTTTTTGTGGTTAGTTGGTGTTCATGTATCCTGGTGGCTAGTTTTCTGCCTGTTTGTCCAACTAGCCACCAGGATACATGAACACCAACTAGCCACAAAAAGACATGACCCTCTCTCACTAGTATCCTCACAAATGGATGAAGAAGGACTCCACTTTGACTGGGACAACGCATTCATCCTAGGACAAGCCAAACAGAGATATGCATGAGAATTCCTAGAAGCATGGCATTCCAACCGGAACTCTATCAACAAACACATCGAGTTAGACCCCATCTACCACCCCCTGAGAAAAGGAATAGGAAGTGACTTCATCATAGGAAATAACATCACCACAGGAAATGACATCAGCAACTCAAATAAACCCAAACATATAAATAGAAAGCAGGAATTTTCAGTATTGCTTCGCCTGAGGCCCACTGAAGATGTTACCAGTAAGGTAACGAAATGTCTGGAAATTAACCTTTCAGCTCAGCGAGCAAACCTACATCCAAAACCTCAACCTGAGCTACAAATCTTCTCAAAGCTCGCTAGGAGGTAGGTATAAATTGCGATTCCACAGGCTTTAGATTACGGACTTTCTTTCTGACATGCATTAATGACCTAGTCTTCTAGTTTTATTTTTATTCATTTATTGTGTTTGGGTGTTGCTGGCTGGGTCAGCATTTATTGCCCATCGCAAGTTGCCCTTCAGAGTGGTGGTGAGCTGCCTTCTTTAATCTCTGCATTCAATTGGATTTAGATACCCCCAAAATACTGTCAGGGAAGGAGTTCCAGGATATTGATCCAGTGACATTTACATGTTTCCAAGTAAGGATCATGAATGGCTTGGAGTAGAACCTATGTCCAGAGAATAATTTCAAAATTTGCAGATGATATAAACTTGGAACAAGATTGCCATATATCTGATGAGGGCATAGATTGGTGGATGGACAGATACATGGCAGATGAGATTTAATGCTGAAAAGTGTGAAGTTTAATAGGAAGAATGAGGAGAACCATTACAAACTGAAGGATATATTTCCAAAAGGGTACAGAAACCAAAAGTCTGGGAAATATGTTAAAGATAGCAGGGCAGTTTGAGAAAGTGGTAGGAAATTCTGGGAGTTTTATAACAGAGGAAGATCAGGGTGTTTTGATCCATCTTTAGGAAAATCTGATTCAACCTCGACAGCAGAACTATGTTCAATTCCAGCCACACACTCAATGAACAATGTGAAGGCCTTGGAGAGGGTACACGCAAATCATATGAGAATGGTTCCAGCAATGAGACACATCAGTTATGTGAATAGAAAAGCTGCAATTGTCTTTCTTAGAGAAGAGAAAACTGAAGGAGAAAGTCATGAGGAGATGAGCCAATTTTGGTAAAGAGAACCTTTTCCCACTGGTAGAAAGGTCAAGAACCAGAATATCATGACATAAGGTAATTGAAAAAGAACCAACAATGACATGCAGAAAAACCTGTTCGCCCTGGGTTTTAAAACCGATTCAATAAACACCTAAGGAGAAAGTTACCATAGGGCTACAGGGAAATAGTGGGGAATGTTGCTAAACTGCTCTTTCAGAAAGGCTGTACGGACATGAGAGGCCAAATGGGCTCCTTCTGTTTTATAATTATTCTATGATTCCATGTTTCTAACCCAACTGAATACTGTTGTTACCATTTGATGCTGTCCAAAGCTATTGCCTTGAGGGTGGAGTTAAGCTGTTGACTCAAATAAAAATGTTATGTGATTTGCTCAGTTCTGTTCATGACTGGCAGCTCCTTTATTTAATTTCACTGACAGTCATTCAAGTGCACTAGCCCAGATAACTCTTTCATAGGTTGCTAAGATGTGAAGAGTTGGAATTGCTCTAAACATTTAAGCTCATCTGGAAATTTGTTAGAAGGAATGTAAGTCTGGCTTGCACTTGCAAATAAACGCTAACCATGTAGATAAAAGCTAATTCTAAAATAACTTGTGTACTGATTAGAAATCATTATTTTCCTTCTTTGAAGAGATGGCCATGCTGGAATATTTGTTGTAAAGATGTGCATTATATTGTTATTTATTCATTTGTTAATTTACCAAGCTGCATTCAACATGTTTTGGGAAACATGTAACCTCACAATTGACAGCCAAACACTCTTTAAAAACACATGGGAAAATCATCAATTAGTCACTTGGATTAGAATTGCACTGATAGTGAGCAGGATATATGACCTAAACCCCTCACCACCAAACCCATTCCCACCCCATGCACTTCCCAGAAAACTTTCAACAGCCACATGGTGAAGGACCAGGTGAGAAATCAATTTTTACTTTAGATTTATTCACAAAGTGAAGTAATATTAATGTTTACAGACTCTACAAGCCTCCACCAGTCTCAACTGGTGTATCTTTACACTTGCACATTGAGATGACAATCTAACACCTACAGCATGTGCTAGCTGGCTGTGTGGAAAATGCACTGTATATTTATTCTAACAAATGGCCCTGTCTGAAATTAAATGGGAGCTTGTCTTCAGTCCAGTCAAGGGGTGGGGAAACAGGTCAGTCAGAGGATTCCAATATCGTCAGTCACGGGCACAGTCTACATACAGTCTTGAAATTGTCTGCTTGGACCACTCACGGCCAGTGGATATGTCTGATTACTGTCTGGGGAGTGGGCAACAGTCAATCTTGTATTGGGACCACAAGGAATTCATGTGCACTGGCTGCTCTGTCAAATTTTGACAGAGGCTGTGGTGACAAGGACAGTGATGGTGGAGAGGATCTCATAAAGTATAAGGGTGGTTGGTGGAATAGCATCAGAGAGCAGAGGAGACTAGAGAATTGGGCAGAGCATAGAGGTCCGGGGTGGGGGGATGAGTGGAATTGGGCTGTCAGAATAGTGCGAGGTAAAAGTGGACATGGAGGCTCGTGAGTGGTACCTGGTGACCAGGCAGAGCCTCATGTTAACCAAGTCCACTGTGAACTAAATTCCCTTCTATTATTTTTTTCAATTTCAATATGCTAACTGCAAAAGCATGGGATCTACATCTGTTGGGTCCAAGAACATCAAAGAGGCAAATACATGAAACTAGTGTTTGTAAATTACATTTAATTTGCAATCTTTTCATTGCCCATTTGCACAGCAGTGTGAATTCGCTTAGAGTTCAAATGTCGATCAAATGTGATTTGCACCATGCCATTGGTGTTTGCAAACTTAACATTGGCACCTCAACGATACAGAAGTTGTCAGGAGGAGAACCATCACTTTATCACATATCATGTAAGTTTTATAATGGACTGTAATGGATCAATTGAATGTTGCCGGGGATCTGGGATTGAAAGTAGGTCAGACAGCAACAGGCGCTGATTTTTCTGAAGTAATGCATTGCTCATTGAGCCAGTCAGTCAATCACCTTCACCAGGTTGCTGCCAATTCTATGCAATGTTGAGCAGATGGTAGGGCAAAGGATTGAATCAAAAGTTGGTCTGGAACTACAACTTCAAGATGTAGTTCCATTCCTTAGACCAGTCTGGGGGACGCCTCCAGTATCGTCCACAGAGTATGCCACATCATCCAGTTGTGCTGTGCTCTACACAGTTGGAGCAGACAATAAGGCAATGTGATGGATGCTGAGGAGTCGGGAAAGTGGGAGCAATCTAAGAAAGAGGTTGAGGATAGTAGAGAGCAGGAAGCTCTCCTTGAGCATGACAGAGCTCAGCCATACCAAGAACCTGATTGACACCTGATTCCAATAGATAAGAGCTCGGGCGGCAGACCATCATGGAATGTAAAATATTAATTGCTTGTACTGCCTGCATTTGGTTTCCATTGTAGGGGATAAACTACAGCCTGTATTTATTTTGCTTCTATACACTTTCACTGGCTGTAAGTAAATGCTCATGTTTGGAATTATCCAACTGTTGGCCTGTACAGAATGACAAACTGTGGGATTTTGATTGGTTATTGGAGACAGATTAGTGAAGCCCTAGAGAGGGAGTTTAGATATGGTGTAGTTCAGGACAAGTAAACTGTAGTGTGGCAGTTAAACCAGAGAATAGGGTTGTATGTGTGAGGGAATGTCAGCCATGTCAGCTGTGTGCCATGGGCAGTGTGCCTTTGAAGCTGTTATGCCATTATGTTGCTAGTGAGGGGCAAAGCCAGATTGCCAATGCTTGTTGGGATGCACGGCACCTTTTCAAAGATGGCATGGTCACCAGGGATGTGGTCTTTTGGTAGATATGTATGTACATGTGGGGCTACAGTCAGCTGAGAGGGATATCATTTTGGTTGCATACGTAGGTAATGAGGTGAGTTTGATACAAAGAAAGATCTCACTAGGCCTCATGACAAAAGTCCCTGAAAAAAACTGGACACAACTAACACTTAACCAGACCAACTTTTGATTCAATCCTTTGCCTCCTAAGTAGTGATAGTGGCATTCCTATCTGGTTAGTGGAACACAGATTTTCATATTTCCCCAAATAACAATATTGTATGGAAGGTGGAACAGGTTGCATTACCATATAAGAATCAACATTAAAAAAAGTTGGAAACTTTTACCACCATAAGGTTCAGAAGGGAGAGCAGAGTGTTGAAATGTGGTAAGGATAAACTAATTCTTTGCATCATCCATTTCATTTAATGAAAAGAAATACAACTTCAAACTACAAGGAACTGAAGGCATGATCATGAATTTATATGAGTATTTATGTGCATCCAGTATTGATGTCTGGAATCTCTTGTTGCCCATGCATATTTGATTTATTAATCTTGGATGTTTGTGGTAATCACGCTGTCATCATTAAGCATGCACACTGGCAGATTCAAGTGGTATTGTGATGTCAGTGAGAGTGCAGGATATGTGATTGGGGACATGGGCTCTGTGTTTTTTTTATGGTGCTTTATGATTACTGTTTTTTTTAAGGACAGATAAGTTTCTTATTGTACTTTTAATTCAAAAACGAACAACTGTTTGCAATATCAAATCTAGTAGCACAACATTGAATTATCAGCAGTACCATGTTTATTTGATGAGGAGATAGGACTGAAAGTAGAAGAGCCCACAAAATCTGTTTTCGGCCATGGTTCTGTCTCAGGGCAATATACAGAGAGACGGGTTCTGGACTGGGGTAGTGGCACATGGTTTGGGGTAGGGTTGAATGGCAGGTATCTATCAGACAATTAGACCACTTGGAAAGGCTATTAAAGTCCTCTTTTTCAATCTGCATTTGGGTCATCCACAAACATGGCCTTATGGTAGCAGAATCATTTAACTGTTACAGAGCACAAGTATCCTATTATGCGGACTGGTTCGCTGAGCATTTTAGCTTAGCACTAATCTCCTACCTTTTCTCTATAATTTTGCATGTTTTTTTCCATTTAAATAATTATTCATTACCCTCTAGAATTCCTCAATTAAATCTGCCTCTACCACACTTCCAGATCTTAACTACTCACTGTGTGAAAATGCTTTCTCTTATCCTGTACTTGCTTTTTTTTTACAAAACACTTTAAAACCATGTCCACTGGATCTTGATCCATTTGTGAGTGGAAACACTTTCTCTCTATCCACTCTGTCCACACCCCTCATAATTTTGAAAGCTTCTATCAAATCTCCCCTTATCCTTTCCTTGTCTAAGGAAAACAGTCAAACGGCTGCAGTCTTTCTTTAGAAATGAAGTGCCTCATCTCTGGAACAATTCTTGTGTCTCCAATGCATTTGCATCCTTCCTAGAGTGTGGCACCTAGGAGTTTACATAATACTCCAGCTGAAGTCTAACCAGTGTCAATCCTAAAATTCGTTATAACCTCCCCACTGTTGTCCTCTGTTCCTACCAATTATGAAGTTTAGAATACTGTAAACTTTATAAAATAGCTGAACCTGTCCTGTCATCTTTAATAACTTATGCATTTGGAACCCAGTTCCCTCTGTTCCCGCAGACCTTTTAGAATGGCACTCTTCATTTTATATTGTCCGTCTATGTCCTTTGTACCAAAGCATATAAAGCTTAAGCTTCTTTGCATTGAATTGTCTGCCGTCTATCCACCCAGCCAATCAACATTTCAATGTCCTTTTGAAATTCTACAATGTCCTCCTCAGAGTTTCCAATTCTCCCAAGTTTTGTATTTTGTGTAAACTTTGAACCTATCCCTGCACATCAAGATTTAGCTCATTTACATATATCAGGAAAAGCAAGGTTGCAATACCAACTCTTGCAGAACTCCACTATAAACCTTCTTCCAGTCTAAAAAATACACATTAACTATTATACTGTTTCATACTTCAAAATCAATTTTGTATCTACATTATTACATAGTCTGTTTTATTCCATGACCTATAACTTTCTTCACTTTCACTTTCTTCCTCTGTTGTGTGGCATTGTATTGAAATGAAGTCTATGTACTGTACATCACAGAAACAGCCTTCCTCTCATCACCCTCTCAGTTGCCTGCTCAAAAAACTCCAGCAGGTTAATTATACATTAGTGTAATTATTCCCTTAACAAATCTGTGCTGACACTTACAAATTAATCCATATTTTTCGAGTCATAGAGCCATATAGCATGGAAACACACCCTCCAGTCCAACCAGCCCATGCCGACCATAATCTTAAACTAAACTAGTCCCACCTCCCTATGCTTGGCCCATATCCCTCCAAGCATTTCTTATTCATGTACTCATTTAAATGTCTTTTAAATGTTGCAACTGTCTTGCATCCACCACTTGCTCTGGAAGTTCATTCTTTGGCTATAAAAGAATCAAAAATGAATCAAAATAGAAATCTTATACTGCTGAAATGTAATTATAAGAAATTGAGAAATAAGTCTGCAATCTCAGGTGCAGCTCAAGATCCGTGCTACTCCCGATCCACTCTTTTTCTTTGTGACTATTTTTCTGCAGCTCAGTGTTAAATACCATTGATGATAATCCTATGAAGATGTTTGGTGTGTTTTATTATATTCATTCTGTTATAGACATACAAGGTGTTGTTATTGAAGGCTTGTTTGTGTGAATCTTACCATCAAACGTGTCTCACCATAAATGCAGAAAATACCAAAAACACATAGCTAGTCTTCAGCATCTGTGAAGAGAACAGACGCGTTAACTGGTCCACATAATAGGATCCTTGAGCTCTGTAACAGTTATATGATTCTGCTACCAGAAGACCATGTTTGTGGGTGACCCAAATGCAGATTGGAAAAGAGGGACTTTAATAGCCTTTCCAAGTAATTTAATTGTCTGGTGGGTACCTACTTAAGGCATTCTGATGAAAGATCTGAATTCTGAAGTGTTAACTTGTACTGAATTAGAATGTTGACATTTTCTGCTTTTCTTTCATATTTATAGCCACCTGTGATTTTTCTTGTTGCTTTTTGTTTAGCCTGTTTATCTTTGCTGTCGACATTTACACTGGATAAACATCTGAGTGAAACCTACCTATAACTCAAATCCTAATATAATTTAGAGAGAGGAGAGACATAATTGGGAATAGATATCGAAGAATGAAAATATGCTTGTTATCATTAGAGACACTGAATTTTCAAATAGAAATATGAAATTACAAATGGATGTATTTCAATTTGACCATAAAAATGGATGGTCTTGTTGTGAAAAACTTCAGTGCTTCTCTTAATAGCTTGAGATGCAATATTTATATCCTTCCTTGTTTGGAGTGATCTCAAGTGCCTCTTAATGGTGCTGTCCAAGCTTCCTATTGTGATCATTGCCATGATCTCTGACTAACTAGCTTGTCTTGAATCTTACTCATATCAAGATGCAGTGACATAATCTGGAGTAATTTATCAATTCCATAGTGATTGATATGACTTCAATTGACGTGGCTCAAACCAGAAATGCCCACAGTTATTTCTATTCCTCTTCCACTTCCTAAGGTAAAAAATGAGGTTTTAGAAGAACTAGCAGCATTAGAATTATTGCATTGATATTCATGAGTGATCCGTGACCTCCATGCTCTAATGAGAGTGAAATAGCATCAGATATAAAAGCATACAATCTCTTGAGTTTCATCCATTTAGTGAGATTAATTTTTGCCTCCACTCCAACCAAGAAAAAAACGAAAATAAATTGCATTTGTATCACTTCTTTTGTATTTGCACAATGTTTTAAAATGTGTAAAGGCTGGTAGCTTACTCTTGAAGTGTAATCACGAGGAATAGAAAGTGATTATGGCTAGTTTTCAGCCACAAAATCAGTGGCACATAAATGCCTTGAGCCCATGCTAGGAAGCCTGAGGTAATTTCTCTTGTGGTCCTGAAGGCAGTGGTGTTGATTCAGCATTCTACCCTAAGAACACTTAGTTTGCACTAATAAAGTCTTCCAGTGGATCTTCAAGTTACAATCAGGTCAGCTTTGATGAAGGAGGTTTACAAAGAAAGACAGCGGCGGTTAAGTCCCCCGTCCTTTCTGTCCTGTGTCAATCTTTCTGACTGTTAGTTTAAACCTAATAGTTTTTACACACCCAATAACTGGGTCATGCAGCCTATCTGTAAGCTCTGGAGACTGTGTGCCTCCAGAAAAAAAGGTTTGTCCTTGACCAATCACTGGCTATCCTTTGCTGCAAAAAAATGGTATTTTAAAAAGTCCAATATATGCAGCCAATTATAAATGAATAAATCTCTTCATGACAATAACCTTACCAAATACAGTTTGAAACTTGAAAATTATCTGGGATACATTTTACTAAATGACAAGTACAATAATGCTGAATCATTGATGATTGTGGAATCATATTTTCAAGAAAAAAGTATTCTTTATAAATCTTGCAGCAGATTTACTGATTTGGCAATCAGTTATTCACAACTCTTCAAGCATGTATGTTCTGATCCCATGTGATTTTGTTCAGTCCACTGTATTTATGAGCTGTTGACAAAAGACAAACATTTGTTGCCCAACCCTAATTACTTTTGAGCAGAATGACCTACTAGGCTCGTTCAGAGAGCAGTTAAGAGTAAACAACTGCTGTATGTCTCAAGTCACATATAGGATGGCAGATTCACCTCCCCATCACAAAAGATGGACTTTTGTGACAATCAACAGTAATTTCATAAAACAAAGAACTTCAGTTGCTGAAGACCTGAAACAAAAACAGTAATTGCTGCAGAAACTCAGCAGGACTGACAGCATTTGTGGAGAGAAAACAGAGTTAGCATTTCAAGTCCAGTAACACTTCTTCAGAACTGGTAGTGGCTAGGAAAAGGTGTATACAGTAATTTCATATTTACTGTCATTTAAAATAGCTTTCAGCTCCAAATCTAATTAATTGAAATTAAATACCTACAGCTGCTCTGATGAAATTTAAACTAATACTCCCACTGAGCATTAGCCTTGGCCTCTGGATTACCACCTCAGTGACATTACTAATACACTGTTTGCTACCACCTTACTTCAGAGTAAGTGGCTGTGTGTAGGAATAAATGTGTAGATAGCAATTAGGGAACAAAAAACCTGACTGAAGTAGGATTGCTTGAGAACATGCAAATAATGTGCTAAATATCAGACCAGACCAAAAATATCAGTAGTTGCTGTTGATGCGTGCAAGGTAATTTGTTTTACACAATATCCAATTGTATTTATTTTGTTACAAGAAATCTTTGAAAATTTCCCTCTATTTTGGTTAGTTTCTTATCTGGGCTGAAAACTATCGAAGTAGATGTATAGGGTTCTCACACTGACATTAACACAGATGAACTGCCCACAATTCTTCCATCAGCATTGATGAAAATTCATGACCATAGTGTCTATGACTTCCTAATTGATGGGGATAACAGTGGAGGTTCCTGTTCACAGTGCAAAATTTAAGGATTAATCTCAACTGGATAGTCACTGTTGTTACTGAAGACAAGACAAGGTGGGGGCACAGCTTTGGACCTCTAAGGAGTAAAACGTAATATGGATGTCTCTGTAACAAAAGTGTATCATATCATTGTAACTTGTACCTAGTCTATGTCATACAATAAATGACAAGACAAGGGTGTCTTTCTGTTAGACTACCGAGTGGTTTCCCTGTTCCACACTAGAGCAAACTCTATAGATTCCTCCTGGGAAAGAGGAAGATGGCAGCAAATCTACTGGATAGATCTTATACCATGATGCACCAATGCACATGACTTGAGTATGTACATTCATCTTAAAACATGGTGGCAAGCGGTGCAGACTCCCTTTTGTTGCAGCATACAAAACACTGGATATTGTGGAGACCAGAAGATTCTTCAGACAAAGTTTTAAGAAAACTGCTTCAACAGGCATTTCAGACTGGGTTGGAGGCATGCAGCAATGAGTGTGAGTTAGAAGCTCCATGGAACTGTAACTCTAGACAAAAGACTAGACAGCATAGGTTTCGGGTGAGAGGGGAAAGATATAAAAAGCACCTAAGGGACAGCTTTTTCACTCAGAGGGTGGTGCATTTACGGAATGAGCTGCCAGATGAAGTGGTGGAGGCTAGTACAATTACAACAGTTAAAAGGCATCTGGATGGGTATATGAATAGGAAGAGTTTAAAGGGATATGGGTCAAATACTGGCAAATGGAACTAGATTAATTTAGAATGTCTGGTCGGCTTGGACAGGTTGAACTAAAGGGTCTGTTTCTGTGATGTACACCTCTATGACTCTAATTGCTTCCAAACTAGATGCTAAATCTGAAGTTGAACATGTAAGTACACTTTATATAGCTTAGCAAGGTGTAAATTTAAGCAACAGATACTTTTGAGGAAACATTGAAAGCCTTCGACAGTTGCTTTAATCTCAGGCATGGTGGCTCAGAGGGCAGCACGATGGCTCACTGGTTAGCACTGCTGCGTCACAATGCCAGGGACCTGGTTTCGATTCCAACCTCAGGCGACTCTGTATGGACTTTGCACATTCTCTTCGTGTCTCTGTGGGTTTCCTCCGGGTGCTCTGGTTGCCTCCCACAATCCAAAGATGTGCGGGTTAAGTGATGGCCATGCTAAATTGCCCATAGTGTTCAGGGACGTATTAGTTAGGGGTAAATATAGAGTTAATAGGATAGGAGAATGGGTTTGGGTGGGATACTGCTCAGAAAGTTTGTGTGGATTTATTGGGCTGAAGGGCCTGTTCCCACACTGTAGGAATTCTATGAATAATCTCAGAATAAACAAAATCCTTGAAAGAGCAAGATCTAACAGAGTTCAGATCTAGGGACATTAATAGATAATTTCATTAATGATCTCTATATATTAGTGGATAAATAGAGCTTTAAAGCCACTATTCATAAGAGACAGAATTGTTGTTGGATCTGCAAATGAATCTTTGCCAGATTTATTACAATTAAGAGGAGATGCAACTCTAGAGAAAATTATCCAGGTGGTGTGTGAAGCAGATGTCTGGAAGCAATCCTAAGAGAGTGGATCAATCTTATCACAGGAGATCTGCAGAATCCATTGAGGTCTTAAGGTACAAAGACCCTAAAGGAACACTTGAGAAGCCAGTACAGGAAGGACAGACATCAGATACTGACAGTCATTGTCATCTCAGAGACACAAGCAGGAAAATAATATCTTACTAGGTCTTGTTCAAATGATAGGACAAAAATGGGACAGTAACAGAACAACAGGAATATAAATAACTATTCACACAAAGATATTAACAATGTAAAGCAGCCTACAAAAGCCAAAGGTATTCTTAGGGGAAACAGGTGAACAAGGCACGGTGGCACAGTGGTTAGCACTGCTGCCTCACAGCGCCAGAGACCCGGGTTCAATTCCCGCCTCAGGCGACTGACTGTGTGGAGTTTGCACATTCTCCCCGTGTCTGCGTGGGTTTCCTCCGGGTGCTCCGGTTTCCTCCCACACTCCAAAAATGTGCAGGTCAGGTGAATTGGCCATGCTAAATTGCCTGTAGTGTTAGGTGCAGGGGAAAATGTAGGGGAATGGGTCTGGGTGGGTGTGCTTCGGCGGGTCGGTGTGGACTTGTTGGGCCGAAGGGCCTGTTTCCACACTGTAAGTAATCTAATCTAACCTATCCTATTGACAAGAAGATATTTATGTCTGTGGACATCTGACTAATTTTAAGCTTGATACACGGAGAGATATTGACAGTTCACTAAAGTGTGTTTCAGCTGATTTGCAGCTAGTTCTGAATTTGAACATCAGTGTCAAGATTAGAGTGATGCTGGAAAACCATAGCAGGTCAGACAGCATCAAAGGAGCAGGAAAATTGACGTTTCAGGCAAAAGTCCTTCAAGGGTGCCAGCTGACCTGCTGTGCTTTTCCAGCACCACACTAATCTTGACTCTAATCTCCAGCATTTGCAGTACCCACTTTTGCCTGGATTTGAACATGTCATCAGCTTGCCCCACAATCAAATGGCGAGGTAATGAGGTCCAGACAGTCAAGTCACATTTGAAGAAAAATGTTGACATTAATATACCATTGCTAAATTATCCGTCCATCCCACTACAGTGTGGTTTACCAAAGAAATTGACCACTCAGTTACACCCCTGAGACTGTCAAAATACACATGGACTATGAAAATATACATCAGAAGGAGCTGCTGTACCATGAGCAGGAGGCTACATGCTTTAATAGACATCACTTTGCAGGAGACAATAGAGACATTTGGACCATGGCAGCAGGTATGGGTAAGGTCCTTTAATAGGAACAATGCTGTCATTCAAGTGGCTGCATAGTTACCAGACTGTTCACACAGCTGTAGGAGTTGTACAAAGTAACAACAGAAAACCCATTAAATTGTAGATCAATCATCAAGCTACTTGTCTGCTCACAGTTCTAGCTATCAAGTGTTCAATTCTGGTCTCCCTGCTATAGGAAAATTTTTATCAACATGAAAGGGTGCAGAAAATATTTACAACGATGTTGCCAAAGTTGGAGGATTTGAGCTATAAACAGAGGCTGAATAGGCTGGGGCTATTTTCCCTGGAGCATTGAAGGCTGAGAGGTTATCTTATAGAGGTTTATAAAATCATGGGGGGCATGGATAGAGTGAATACTCAAAGTCTTTTCCCCAGGGTTAGGGAGACCAAAAGTAGAGGTTTCAGGTGAGAGGGGAAAGATTTAAAACAGATCTTAGGAATAACTTTTTCACGCAGATGGTGATGCATGTATGGATTGGACTGATGGAGGAAGTGGTGGAGGCCCGTACAATTACAACATTTAAAAGGCATCTGGATATGTACATAAATAGGAAGGGTTTAGAGGGATATGGGCCAAATGCTGACAAATGGGACTGAATTAATTTAGGATTTCTGTTTGGCATGGGCAAGTTAAGCTGAAGGATCTGTTCCAATGCTGTATATCTCTGTGATTCTAAGTTCTAGCGTTGAAACTGGTACATCTAGATCAGAGGTAGTAATACTGTCTGCAGTGGTGTAAAAACATCTAAATTACATCTAAAGGGTAAAATTCTAAGTGGGGGAACAGGGATAGAGGGACCGAGTGCATCCATGCCTAAATCAATGAAGGTTACACGACAAACTGAGGCCATAGTTAATAAAGCATAGAGCATTGCAAACTTTGCCTGTAGGAGCATGGCATACCAAAGCAAAAAAATGTTATGTTAAATAAAAACAGAGAGTGATGGAAATACTCAGCAGTTCTGGAAGCATTTGTGGAGAGAGAATCTGAGTTAACCTTTCCAGTGGAAAATTATTTCAGAAGAGTCATATTTGACTTGAAATGTCAATGAGCATATCTTAATAATTAGTGACTGAAGCAAAACCAAACTGAAGGAGATAATGAAGTGATCACCCTGGGAGTGAAATTAAAGTTTGGCATGTTTGCCTTTATTGTGCAAGCTGCCCAATATTCAGCCACATTGACTTCAGTGGAACTATTTATAGTGTAGGGGTACAAATGGCATCAGCTGCAATTCAGTCATTCTGCATGCCTACTGCATAACCCCATTGGATTGGTTTGGGGTTATTTATACAGAAATGTTAGTGTCTTCTGCTTTGTAGTGATGCTAAAGTTAGAGCAGATTTGAGACTGCTGACTAACCTGACACTTCTGAGAAACTTTTTTTGCGCTGCAGAATGTAAACATAGTGATTGCAAGTAAAGTGATACCAGTCAGTCAATGATTGGAATTTGAGAACTTATGTTTTACTAATTATCGCGATCTATAAACAAACTATTTTGTGAAAATTTGCACAACATGTGGGGTAACACTTACGGTGATAAATAAATATATCTATTGTTAATGGTATGATATCCCATTGTGAAAAATCCAGATAAAGACCAGTAATATTTCCCTGTAGTATTTCCAATATTACATCTTCATAAACTGGAGATTATGAAAGCCCCATTGCAAATTAAAGTTAAAATTATTTCATTGTTTTTCTACAACATATCATAGTTTTAAATGAAAAGCCCAACATGGTATTAACTCATTAATATCATAATTGCCATGAATCTATTTAATAGCTGTAGAAAATACTGTATGCCAGTGTGAAACCACAGTTATTGCCATTTTGGATGAGCTTGTCCTCATTTTGACAATTACCACATGCCTCTCTCGATACAGCTGTCTGATCTGATGTAAATATGTGCCTTTTCCTGTCATGCTGCATTTGTATTGCTGCTTCTGCCATATTCAAATGCCAATAAATGTCTTACTATTTTTTAAATTAGTTTTCCACATTATTTTGCAAAATGAATACCTCACTTTCAAAAAGCCATTCATTTATTCTCCAGTTAGAAATAATGCTCCTGTCAGAAAGGCATGATGGCTTTACAATTTAATTACTATTTAAAATGAACTAATTTTATGAGCATAAAATGTAATTGCTGGAGGAGGAAATCCTATTGCAAAGTAATGATGCAGGAAACACTACCTCATGTCCTCAGGATAAAGGAGGAATCAATGAGCTATTCTGGTCATCTGCATAGTTTCAATGGGAGATAATAATACCAAGATAATAAAAGTGCCTTCATAATACATTTGACTATTTTATCAGAAAATATCTTGCATCAGTCGTCCATGCAACAGTTTTTGAATCTATTGGATATCATATAACCATGCAATGACTAGCCAAATTTCTCTCTTTCTCAAATAATAAATGTTTAGTCATCTGTATATTTCACTTGGGATGCATTGCATTTTTGTTATTTACTATTCAGAATATTCAAAACTTTTCTCCTTCCATTTCACTTTCCTCCTCAATCCCCAAAACTTTTGAGAAGTATGCATCACAAATGTTCTTCAATCATATCACGAGAGCTAGTGGTATTAAAGAAAAAAAAGTCTCAAAAAATTAAGTTAAAATAGACATTTTAAACAATAAATCACAGTCTTTCTCAAAAATCCTTCCTCTAGTACATGGTTTCACAGTGTTAGAGTCAGACCTTAGTTGGAGGCACAAGCTGGGAGGTAGCATTGGCAGTAATAGAATGCTGACTGAGTTATGAGAGTTGTGCTCCCACTCCAACAGATGTTTGCGTTCAGGGCCCCACAACTCACTACTCCTCCACCAATTTTGCCTCCCTCTTCATCTCGTCCTATGGGTCTCTGTCCCACTCTCCTCACTCTCACAGGAAGTTGACAACAATTTTCAAGCCTTGAAGTAGAGTCACAGTGGGAAAATGTTAGGTAAACACTGTTCTTGTAATTTCTTTCCTCTTTAATTAACAGCACCAAAATTCCACAGGTGTTTGATCGGCAGTTACTCACTACTTCATTACTGTTCACCCAACCAGCGAGATAGTAGGTGGGGACTGCAACCAGTGGCTGATAGACACCCTTTGTCTTCACCTGCCAACCAAACTGAACTTCACCTCTTTAAAGTTTGCAATGAGTTTCAAATGAAAATTGAAAAGTTGATAATAAATTCAAAATCGAATTCGCAGCCAGGAACATTAATATTATTGCAAATGCCTTTGAGTCTACTTGTGAGTATGGTGAGGTTTATATTTGTGTTTCAATTTTAGTTGTTTTGTAGGTTTATGTCTTATGTATTCCTGGAGTGTTTCAAATAAAGCATGCACATGAAAGCAAATTCAGAAACACTTTGGTGAAATATCTTTGAGTCATATGGTAAAGAAAGGATTTTAAAAAAATGACGATGGTATCAGATAGGGGATTGATTTTTAATCGGTAACTAGTTTAGATCATAGCATTTTTAACTGATCAAAATGGAGAACGGGGTAATTTTCTGAAGATATTGAATTTAATGTTGATTGCTAGAGGTTGTAAAGTGCCTAAGCAGAAAATGAAATATTATTCCTGCAGCTTCAGTTGAAGGAATGTCCTCAATGGAAAGGTTAGGATGAGAGGAAGGTGGTTTATTGAAGTGGCAAGCAACTGGAAGGTGAGAGTTATTCTTACAGACAGTAGAGGTGTTCCACAAACATACACTGTTCAAACTGATTAACTTCAAAGATCACAACAATTTGCACTTAAATGTCAACTTTAACCTAATAAAATATCTAATCATTTTTCATGGAAACAAAGTATAGAAGAGAGAAAGAAGAGAAAAGTCAGAAGATTTTGTTAAAAAGGTGAATTTTAAAAGGCAACAAGTTTTGAGGTTAATCCTTCAGTTAAAACAGTAACATTTATTCTTTGCTTGCAGGGAAATTTCAGTTTTCTGATGTGTTACTTCATTTTTTTTACTGATCCAGGATCTAGATACTTTAGAAATGGAGTTAAAAATCACACAACACCAGGTTATAGTCCAACAGGTTTAATTGGAAGCACAATAGCTTTCGGAGCAACGCTCCTTCATCAGGTGATAGTGGAGGGCTCGATCGTAACACAGAATTTATAGCAAAAATTTACAGTGTGATGTAACTGAAATTATACATTGAAAAATTGATTGTATGTTAAGCCTTTCATCTGTTAGAATACAGTAATAGTTTCACTTCTTTCATGTGTAAATCACAAAACCCTTTTTGTTTAAAGTTGCATTCTC
>NC_057734.1:36103416-36115081 GCF_004010195.1 Chiloscyllium plagiosum
GCCTCTGCTCGGCCACTTTTCTCTGCTGCCTGTCCTGAAGTCCACCTTGGAGGATGGTCACCCAAAGGTCCGAGGCTGAATGTCCTGGACCACTGAAGTGTTCCCCAACTGGGAGGGAACCCTCCTGTCTGTTGATTGTTGTGCAGTGCCCATTCATCCGTTATCGTAGCCTTTGCTCGGTTTCCCCGAGAAATGGAGAACTGCATGGTTTTTGAAATATGTCCATTCACAATTTTATAAGATATTTTCATTGTTCAATTTGTTGAATTCTTCATAATGGGTTCTAGAAATTCACTTAATCCTGCAATAAAACCCGATCAAAGATGAATAGTGTCAGAAAGATTTTGCACCACTCTCAGTGCCCAGCTCTGGTCGTCATAGTTTATAAGTAAAGAGTCTTTCTTATAATTCTGAGACTAGTTTTGAACATGTGAATAGCTTTTTACTGATTTCTTGCCTTTTTATTATTCTGTCAGAGCAAAGAAAAAGAACAAACCTCTAAATCTGAAGATTCACAATAGTGTTGGTAGCTGTGAGAACATCCCTGCTCAGCGCTCCCCTCTACTCTCTGAACGGTCTTTGCGGTCCTTCTTTGTGGGATACCCATCTTTTCTTCCTTCTACTCCTCCCGTTCACACTGAAGCCAATTTCTCATCAAGTAAGTAATCAGATTGGTCAGTTGGTCATTGGATGAACAAAGATACATTAGGGTCAAAATTCTGCCGCTTCCTCTTGATGTAATATTGACATTGATTTTTAATTTTTGAAGCCATTTTATCTTTAATCCCATTGCCCTTTAATATTATATAAAAACTGAAAGAACTGCAGATGCTGCAAATCAGAAACTAAAACAGAAATTGCAGGAAAAGCTCAGGCAGTCTGGCAGCATCTGTGAAGAGAAATCAGAGTTAATGTTTTGGGTCCGGTGACCCTTCCTTGGAACTGATTTCTCTTCACAGATGCTGCCAAACTTGCTGAGCTTTTCCAGCAATTTCTGTTTTTGTTACCTCCTAATATAATTAATTGTTGTACTTTTAAAAAATTACGTTTGTAGTTTGATAAATTTGTAAAGGATGTTGATTTGATTTGATTTATTATTGTCACATACACCCACATACAGTGAAAAGTTTTGTTTTGCATGCAGTACAGGCACATCATACCATACAAAGTGCATTAGGGTAATAGAACAGAGTGAAGAATACAATGTTACGGCTGCAGAGAAAGTGCACAAAGAGCAAGAACAACATTAAGTTTAAAATTTGAGAGGTTCATTCAGAAGTCTAATAACAGTGAAGAAGCTGTTCTTGAGTCTGTTCGCACCTATGTTTAAGGAGTCATTGTTGGTTCAGTAATGGACTGTTTGGAAGATTATCAATATTGGTTAAAGCTATAACAGGTTTTCAGTGGTGAGATATTTGAATCTGTGACATTATGTCACTTACTTTAGGCTAAGCATGTCATAAGAATCACAGCAGAGTAACATCCAGTTCAAGATCTGACAAGGAAACTCATTGAATAAGTTTATGACATGTATTTTAGGATAAAGAACAGAGGTTAGTTTTAAGGATATTGAAGGTTTTTGAATGTTGCAGTGCTGATTTTGTAAAGATATTGTCAATAATGGACCAAACTACAATAAAATTCTATCATTTTCTCAGAAGACAAGTTAGAGTGTTGTTGAAAATATAGTATTTAAAATGGTAGCAGTTAGAATTGTTTAAAGTTTTGGAGTTTCATCCAGTTTAAATCTATGGAGCAGTCAACTCTGGTAATTATGCTGAAAGTCTGTCATGTTTTTGCAGTGACAGGAAATGTTTACAAATGTTTCATTTTGGAATAGGCATAATAATCGGACTTATGAGTAAGAATAGAAGCTTTTATTTGGAAAACAGAAAAAAATTAACCCAAAGGGATATTTGCCTCAGTTTTTGATTCATATCGGTATCGAGGGTCATAGTGGATGCCAGTTTCAGTCTGAACTAGTTTGTACTGAAAAGTGGCATAGGACAAAATTGTATTTGTTGTGTTTCTTAAATGAGAGTAATGCTCCATGCCTAGTTATATACGTGGCATGTTCTCTTTCATGGTTCACAATTTCCAAGTTTGCTACAATGGGGCTTCTTTTGTCCCATTTGTAAGATCCAAGGTGAAGCTAAGAGATGGATCCGTGGCACAAAAAATGATTTGCAGTCTAGGAGGACTATAGCTTATACCAATCTATCACTGAACACCTTGTAACGGAGTCAACAAGATTTGATACTGTCCTTCACCCATTTACCTGAAATAAGGAACTCGTGGTGATGACTCAGGTATGTGGCATTGATATTGGGACACTAAAGCATCAAGGTGATTGACATAAGCCAATATATATAGATTCTTCTGCTACACTAATGGCAGGTAATCATTGTATATCCCATAAGGACATCCTGAAATTTGATGTAATAGTGTTTTAATTCTCAGGTTGAATCTAAAATTATATACGAGCATGAAGATTTTTGAATCAATGTGCAATGTTACCTGGATGAGGCACTACTTTCAGAGAGTTCAAAGATCATTTTGGGACCATATCAGAACACTGTTCTAACACATCCAAAATCTTGGGAAATAGTTAACCAGAATATTTTCTTGTGTGAAAATGATATGCTTTCTGTATTGGACTACCAGGAGTTCCACCTTTTGATATTCTCAATAATTTTGATTTGAGGCATGATAAAATTGAGATATGTTTTTGAACGTCAGACCAGAGGAGTAGGAAAATAAAATCTTGAAATCCAGTTACCAAATTGACATTGTTAAAGAAATTAAAATTAACTAATATTATTGCATATGAATTTAATCCAACTAAATTAACAAATGGTAGTATGTATGCATGAAATCCTCACTAATCATTTTATATACACAAAGAATAAATTACTTTGAAGATATGTGTTCAAGCAATCTTCATTTAATACATCAGAATTTCGTAAAATCATAAGTAAAATGTAGAGATTAGATTTAAGAATATTCCTGTCCAAAATTCATCTTGTATTTCGACATATTGGAAATCTGTTCCAGCTGTATCCTTATTTGATGCAGTAGGAGTTTTGCAAATCTGAGCAAATATGAGTCTAAAAGTTGTAGCCTGCTTTGGAGGTGAATGAATTTAATGAAGTGTGAGAAGGGCGACATGTTTATGACCTTCCTTGTTTTACTGAGACCACTTGTGGTATTACCTGCTCAATGATATTTTTGAGGTTTTGGACTGCTTGGTTAACCTCTGTCCTGCCTAGATATTGCATTAGTGCTGTAATTAGGCTTTATTATATCAAATCTCACTATAATCAATCTTGGAGATCTGTTTCTATTTGAGAAGTGACACAGTGACGTATTAGTGACACAGTGACGTATTAGAACTACCACAACTTTGATTTTGTTTTTTACTTTGGATAGGTAGGCTAAACCAGTCTTTCATTGATGCAGCAGCAGTGTGTCTCTCTAATATTGCTCCTGTGGGGCAGGACATTAGTAACATTGTGATTGGTGTAAGCAACTGCTTTGAATACACACATAACCATACTTACAAATTTTCAATGGACTGGATTCACATGATCGAATTCATTTGACTTGGATTGCTTAAATTCATTGAAAAGATTTTCACCCCAACAGTAAAAGGGCAAGAATTAAACCCATTGCACCATCCAATTTTTAAAACAGCAGCATATCTGTATAAAAGTCTGTTAGCTAATGTACAAGATGCTCCTCTATTCCTCGAGAAAAATTCATTGGATATTTCATGTCAAGTTGTTGGCAAAGACTTCTTTTGGAAGTCTGAGTTAAAGCATTATGACCCTCATTTCATAGATCATAGAATAGAACCCCCACAGTGTGTGAAAACAAGCCTTTTGCCCCATCGAGTCCACACCACCCTTCCGAAGAGCATCCCACCCAGATCCAACCCTATTCTGTAACCCCACATTTCCCATGGCTAATCCACCTTGTCTGCACAATCCTGGACACTATGGGCGATTTAGAATGACCAATCCGCTGAACTTGCATATCTTTGGAACATGCAAGGAAACAGGAGCACCCTGAGGGAACACACACAGACACAGGGAGAATGTGCAAACTCCACAGAGACAGTTGCCTGCAGGTGGAATTGAACCCAAGTCTCTGGCACCATGAGCCGCTGTATAATCCCTGTGTGGCAAGCCTCGATCATTTGAATTTCCCATTTTAAATATTTACACATGCTGAATAGAACATAGAACAATAGTACAGAACAGGCCCTTCGGCCCTCAATGTTGCGCCTGACTTGTGAGCTAATCTAAGCCCATCCCCCTACACTATCCCATCATCATCCATGTGCTTATTCTAGCATTGTTTAAATGCCTCTAATGTGGCTGAATTAACTGCATTTGCAGGCAGGGCTTTCCCCACCCTTACCACTCTCTGAGTAAAGAATTGAGAAAAATGTTTGTACATTTCCAAGTATTTCAGCAGTAAGCAATATAAACTACTGTTCTGACAAATATAGATGTTGATGTTTATATAGAACATCATTTGCAAGAAAAAGTGAGGTGTCAGCAGAATTTTTGTTCTAATTGTATCTATTAACATGCGACAATGAACATGCTGTCTTTGCCAACATTTCACATTGTTACTGTGTCAGCAAGCAATGTATTGAAATTAGTTAATCGACAAATGGTAACCTGAAATGACCATGTGACGGGACTGTAAATGGCAAAACGTGGTGCAAATTAAACTGTAATTGTTCTGGATGCAACATGACACATTGTAGACTCAAAACTCGACCAATATGTTCTAATTCATGTGTTAATACTTATCCTGCCACCATGATTCATCCTGTCGTGCTGGCTCTGAATGCAGAAGATTCTTGTCAGGTAGAGGTCTGAGCAATTAATCTTTTACCAGATGAAGGCTGTTTATGCAGGGGATCAACTGCTGGGGTTGAGGATATTTATGCTGTGGAAAAAGTTACATACTTAATAAATAAATCCAACAATCATTTGCAACAAGAATTATAATTTCAGTGTTTTAATACTCCTTGCTTTTTATTACTTTTGGTGTCCTCTACTCAAGGATTTATAAATCTCATCAAAATGACACTCTTAGATAATGAAGGAAGAGCATTTATAACATTCATCTGAAATTTATCTCTTACACGTTTGTTGAGCCTCTAAAAATAGCAGATTTTCAGGTAAAACCTTGAAGCATTTGGAAACCGCAACCCAAAGTGTTAATTATAATTAACACGCTTCAGTAAAATGATTCAGAATGCTATTTGTGTTTTCTTTTTACTTTCTGTTTCTAAAATGTATGTGGCATAAAGGATAACAGTGGTTAAGCTGTCCCTATCTCTAGAAGGCTCAGGTTCAAGTTCCACCTGCTCTGATAGTATTTAGTAATCTCTAAACAGGTTGATTAGAAACTAGCTGAGAATGGTTCAAGCCATTCCTGGTAAATAGTTCCATTTGAACCCAACAATGCAAGATTTCATGTCAATATCAATCATGGAACCAAGATAATTGATAATTGAGTGAGAGTTAGCTGATAACCAGATCTCCAGTATGAAACAAAATAAAACTATTTAGCCCATTGTGCCCAAAGAAAGTGACAAAGACTACTCTGATGATGATAATTGTGAAGTGATGTTGAGAGACAGCATGTAGAGGAAAGATAACCAATTTGTCAAATAAGTGCAAAGCATACCTCTCCAGATGGATTAATGATCACCAGATGTGTAATCAAGCATATTGAGAAACACGTTTTGCAATGAAAACACAAACTTAATGTTTAAAGGTTTATCCAAAATAGGGAAAAAAACTCTTGATTAACATGCAGAAATCTAGACACATATTTAACTTTATGTAGTACAACCACAGCAAGTTGTGTTTACATAATACCTTTAAAACTATAAAATATTCCTTGCTGCAATTATTACACAAAAATCAGCAGCAGGCCACAAAAAGAAATATTAAGATGGATTGGTCAAAAAGGGAGGTTTTAAGGAATGTCTTAAAGTAGTAGTGAGAGTTTGAGAAGCAGAGAGTTTGCTCGACATCATTTTATGATGTAGTTGCCAGATGTCATCATTATGAGTGTTTGGCTGGGGTCTTGGTGTGACTATTCCATTTAACTCTGAGCAGCAGTCTGTTTGCATAGCCACAGAGAGGTGTGTTAGCTTTGTTTGCATTACATATTTATTATCAGATCACTTTTTTTCTGAAGTTATATGATTATTTATAACAAGGTTAAGTGTGGAAAATTTGATAATATGTCTTGTCATTGAGTCCATGAATGGCTGCAATTTCTTGACTTTTTTTTGAAGTATAAGCTGAGTAGTATTTTTCATAACAGATTTTGAAAGCCTTCTTATTTATTGTGTCAGTTTAATGAACATTTCAAATACTTGCCAGACTTATCAATGGCGTTCTGGTTCAGTAATGAATGCTGGGAAAATGGGTGTGAAGGGTTCATGTGGGCATGAAAATGACATTGAGGGCATTGACAATGTGCAGGTAAAGAGGGGTCATGGGAGATATGAGGTTACATGATGGGCATGGAAGATATGAGTAGATGGTGTTTAGAATGACACCATAGTCCACACAGACATGATGGGTTGAAGGGCCTGTTCCTGTGCTATATTGTTCTATGTTCTATGATGGAGGCATGAGAGATGTGACAGGGCATGGATGAGCAGTGAGGACTTGAAGGCCTGACAGTCATGAATACAGCTTGGGCAAGTTCTAGTAAATAAAGGTGGTCCTTCTATATTTCTTCCACACTTGCCAAGCAACTGGCTCTATTGCCACGTGGCCTGCCTCTTGAGGCAGTGAGATTACTCCAGTCCCTTTGTTCCCCAACATGGAACTAAGGGAAGAAGTTCCCAACTCTCAGTAACCAACTTGTTGATACAATCTGACTCAATTATTTTCATTACAGAGGCAAAACTTATTTTTTCTAAACAAATGTCTGGTTCTGTGCTGCATTTTTAAACACTTGGGGAAGTCATCTGCCTCGTAGCAATAAATCAACAATTCACTTATAAAGTTTCCATATTAGACTTTGCAGCCTTAAAGAGATGGGTCAGGTCCTCTTGTGCGCAGTGGTAGTGCCTCTACACCAGTGACTAGGAGGCCCAAGTTCAAGTACCACCTGCTCCATAGGTGTATAAAAATGTTTCTGAACAGGTTGAGTAGAAAAATAGGTTAAATTAAAAAAATATAGAGACTGGTCACCTTGCCTAGAGTTCCACTTTAATAGCAAAATCGGTCCTATTTTGTGACTTCCATTGACCAATCGCATTTGGGTTTCACTATTTGTTTCAAGAGACAAAGCTATGATGGTAGCCATGAACTCAATCACTTGCCTGGATGAGTGCAACTCCAAAATTAATCAAGAATCTCAACATCATCCAGGACAAAGCGGCCCGTGTACTTGGCACCCCATTCATGCCATTAAACACTCACTTCCTCCAGCTCCAACACACAGTGGTAGCAGTGTGTACCATCTCCATAATAGACTGCAGCAGCTCAGCAAAGTTTTGTTGACTGCATTGTCCAAATGCATGACTTTACAACATAGAAGAACAAGGGCAACAGGAGCACGAGGACATCATCATCTGCAAGTTCCTCTCTAAGTCACACACCACCATCACTTGATTTCCTTTACTGGAATTAGGTCGCCATTTCTTCACTGTGGCTGTCAAAATTCTGGAACACCTTTCCAAAAAGTACTGCGTGTGTGTATCTACCCCGAGTGAATTGCAGTGGTTCAAAAAGGCAACACACCACGACCTTCTTCAGGGCACTTAAACATGAACAATAAATATTGGTGATGCCCATGTCTCATGAAATAATCTTTTAGTGCATAAAGGTGCATAAAACTCCGTTCCTCACACTTTAAATATACTTTTTTTGTTTCTGTTTTAAGTTGCTAGTAAAATAACATAAACTATCCAATCAGTAAATGTTTGTCTGTGTTTTTTCTATGCTGTTTATAAGATGCTAATGAAGACGAATTTAAACAGCTGCTATGGCCAGCAGGAAGAAAATGGTTTATCAAATTAACAACCACTGATAACATCACCTAACTGCTAGACTCTCAGCAGTCGTGATTCCATTTAAGCCACCATTTACCAGATGTAGTGTTTATGCATGTTGTACCACTTCAGGCCTAATGTTATATAATTCCTATCAAATCTTTAGCTATCTCTTAAATTTGAAGCCCTGTCGTGTTATGTTTTTCCAGCTGCATTTTGCTTAAATCACTGAATGCATGTTTTCATGCCAAAGCACAAAATTTACCTTCTCGCAAACTGATTCGAACAATTTGCACTTGAGTTAGAAATGAAAGGTAAAACCAGAATAGCAGAGAAATTAATGCTTTGGTGAATATTTCCAGCAGAACTGCAAGCATCTCTCATACATTCTGATTAACTTGCTGTACTTTTCAATGTATTTTCTGTTTTCCATCTTACATGGGAAGTATCAACAAGGCATTTGAAATATTTGTCAAATGTCTGTCTCAGGAGCAATGCAAGGGGAGCAGCTGACTCTGTGAGAAGAATATTCATAATTCTCTAAATATTCACTTTGGATGCTGTCATGGTGAATAGTGACACTGATACAAACTAGCCTTCTCCAACAGATATTTCATAAAATTCCCCTCACACTTCCTGAATAGTATATATTAATCCAAAAGTAGCTGTAACTGGGGAAGCTGCTTCAACTTCAGAGTCCTAACTGTTTACAGACTAAAACCTTATTTAGTTGTAAAAATTGAGCTCATTTGGAGAACAATTCAGCCAATATTTTCTGGGAGTTAGGCTGCATCAATTTCACATTTTCCAATTGTAAAGATTTTACCCTCAATTACTGGTAGGTTCCGTGCTTAACTTTTTGTTGATAAGTTATCATGGCTGCAGACAGTCTACTTGAATCTTTCCATTGATGCTTTTTTTCTGAATGACTGTTTATAGTGTCATAGAATCATACGGCAGGGAAACAGACCTTACAATCCAAACAGTCCACGCCAATGATGTTCCCAAACTAACCTAGTCCCACCTACCTGCGATTGACCTATATCCTTCCAAACCTTTCCTATTCATGAACTTATCCAAATGTCTTTTAAATGTTGTAACTGTACTTGCATCCACCACATTCTCTGGGTTTAAAAAAAAGTTGCCCCTCAATCTCTTTTTAAATCTTTCTTCTCTCACCTTAAAATGATGCCCCAACCCAAGGAAAAAGACCTTTGTTATTCACCTTCCTTATGCCCCTCATGATTTAAAAACCTCAATAAGGTCACCCCTCAGCCTCCTACGCTCCTGTGAAAAAAGTTCCAGCCTTTACAGTCTGTTTTTATAACTCAAACCCTGCATTCCTGACAACATCCTGGGTAAATCTTTTCTGAACCTTCTTCAGTTTAATAATATCCTTCCTATTACACGGCAACCGGAACTGCTCACAGTACTCCAGAAGAGATCTCACCAAATTCCTGTACAACCTCCATATGGCGTCCAACTCCTACCTTCAAAGGTCTGAGCAATGAATGCAGGAGTGCTTAATGTCTTCTTAACCACCATGTCTACCTGTGATGCAAATTTCAAAAAATTATGTATCTGAACCCCTAGACCTCTCCATTCTAAAACACTATCCATGGCCCAACCATGTATAAGTGAATTGTAAAAGTATTAGATTAGATTAGATTAGATTACTTACAGTGTGGAAACAGGCCCTTCGGCCCAACAAGTCCACACCGACACGGCGAAGCATAACCCACCCATTCCCGTACATTTACCCCTTTACCTAACACTACGAGCAATTTAGCATGGCCAATTCACCTGACATGCACATCTTTGGACTGTGGGAGGAAACTGGAGCACCCGGAGGAAACCCACGCAGACACGGGGAGAATGTGCAAACTTTACACAGTGGTCGCCTGAGTCGGGAATTGAACCCGGGTCTCTGGCGCTGTCCAATTTAAAATTGGCGAAAGATTTGTGAAGCTGGGTAAGAATGCTTCTGTAAAAGAACAGTTGGGAACTCAAAGTCCTGGACTGTTTTGAGCATAGATTAAATCACCACCGGTCTATCACATCAGATTAATCCATTATCTCAACTTGTTTCCTCTATGTTATGTTTTGATCCCTTAATGCAAAACAGATGCAGCTTTATCCCATTATCTGCAAAATTTCAGCTTTATAAGGAACACTGATGCTTTTTGTGTTTGCTTGAATTTTCTACACAACAGATTTATCCACTATGATTAAAGAGAAACTCAAAAACTTCTTATTGATTACTTTGCTTTTACAGATTGGATCTCAGTCTAAGTAGGTGTGAGATCAATGTAAATTTAAGCCCGTATGTTTTCAGTAATTAATTATTTTAGATGGCCAAATAGACTCTGCTTTTAAAGCGCTCACGTTTATTCCTACCACCTGTGTGTTGAAGTTAAACAATGACAATTGAATCAATAAGATGATTTTTGTTTGGAATGAAGGGTCCACTTTGGACATTGTCTTCAATTGCTGCAGGGTAAGTTTTGAGCAATAATGAATTATTTCTGAGTTAGAGGGTTAAAACAAAATTGTTTCAAACTTACTTGGCTCTTCCAGCAGGAACCTGCTATAGCTCTGGCAGCACGATTAGCAGCCCTGACAAACAGCCAGGATCATACCTCTGCTGATTTTTACCTCTGATAGACCTAAGTAAAGTTTCACAATGTCACGAACTAAAGAATAGATCAATGGCAAGCCTCAGAAATAGATGTAAGTCGACTGCTGCTTGCCAGCATATTGTTGGATAGAAAAGTCTGAAATCTCCTTAGTAATACAGTGCACCAAACTGTGACCCTGAGCAATTTTAATTAAAAGAGGCACTCTTTCCCTAATGACATCAGAGTGTATGAATAAATGCCAAAAGGATGAGCATTTACACTGTGTTACAAAGGAAGTCTGTTTCTTATGTTCTTGTGAAAGCAACATTACTTTTGTTGCTGTATCTCTCAGTAATTGATTATTTCTGCATTGTTTTGGTCTAGTGGACAAATAAAGTTCAAAAGATATTCAAAATATTGTTTAAATCTATACTGTGGTTTTGTGGTCATTTGCAAAGCCGAAGCTGTTAGGAGCCATGATCTTCCAGTTACGAATATTCCGGTTGGCATATCTCTATTGTTTGGTTCTGGGAAAGGAGAAGGCTCCAAGGAAGCACGAAAGGCTGGAGAGATTACACTTTGGTTGCTATATTCAAACCTCTCCTTATGCTGATGATCACGAGGATAGTTTGCAACCACTTTCTTCAGGCCACCTAGGGATGGGCAATAAATGTTGGCCTAGTCAAAGATATGCACATCCCATCAACAAATAAAAGAAAACATGTCCAGAGCAGGGTCTGTTACCTGAACCTGTTTATAGAAATCTGTTAACATCAACCTTGATACGCAGAGAAAACTATCACTAAGTTTTGGCATTAGGGTGTAGGTTTGCTCGCTGAGCTTTAGGTTTGATATCCAGACGTTTCATTACCTGGCTAGGTAACATCATCAGTGGCGACCTCCAAGTGAAGCGAAACTGTTGTCTCCTGCTTTCTATTTATATGTTTGTCCTGGATGGGGTTCCTGAGGTTTGTGGTGATGTCATTTCCTGTTCGTTTTCTGAGGG